>NC_136985.1:12328576-12383576 GCF_032717465.1 Coenobita brevimanus
ATAGCTAATGTTGTAGATGGCCATCGTTCTTCTAGATCTATCAACAGTGGTGTTCCTCAGGGCTCTGTCCTATCATCAACTCTCTTCCTCTTATTCATCAACGATCTTCTAAGCTGTACATCTAACCCTGTCCGCTCGTACGCTGATGATTCCACCCTTCACCTTTCCATTCAGTTCCCTCAACGTCCATCTCAGCAGTTACTTCAACTAACAAGGGATGAGGCTATGGCACACCTAATGTCTGACTTGGCTCGTATCTCTGACGGGGGTAAAACTAATCTTGTTTTTAATGCATCAAAAACTCAGATTTTACACCTATCAACCCGACACAATCTTCCACAAGAGTACCCTCTAATGATTAATAATACCCAGCTCCATCCTGCATCATACTTGAACACGCTTGGAGTTTCATTCACTCGGGACTTATCTTTGAAAAATCATATTGCATCTCTTGTTAAATCTGCTTCCAAGAGATTGGGTGTTCTAAGCCAACTCCATACCTTCTTTACCCCCGCACAGTTGTTGACTTTATACAGGGGTTTTATTCGTCCCTGTTTGGAGTTCAACTCTCATGTGTGGGGAGGCTCCCCACATACAGCTCTTCTTAGTAGGGTGGAGTCAAAGGCTTTTCGTGTTCATCAACTCTCCTCCTCTTATTGGCTTCCTTCAACCTTTGTCTCTTCGCCGCACTGTTGCATTTTTATCTCTTTTCTATCGCTGCTTCAATTGTCACTGCTCCTCTGAACTCTCTGCTTGCATCCCTCTACCTCTATGACGGGTGTGTAGCACCCGACTAGCAACAAACTCTCATCCTTTTTCTGTCTAACTCTCTAATGCAAGAGTTAACAGTTACTCCCAGTCCTTTATTTATGGTATTTGTCAGCTCTGGAACTGTCTCCCTCTGTCTGTATTTCCTACTTCCTATGATCTCCAGTCTTTCAAACGCAGTGTGTCCAGGCATCTTGAAATGAATGAATCTTGAGTTTGGCTCTCTTTTGTATTTTTTTTTTCTTGGAAGGAATGGTTTGCAGGCTCCTGGCCTTTGGTTCCTTCTTTCTTGCATTAAAAAAGTACGTAAATAAGAGTGTGTGTGTGTGTGTGTGTGTGTGTGTGTGTGTGTGTGTGTGTGTGTGTGTGTGTGTGCGAGAGAGAAAGAGCAAATATGCATCGCTGTTACTCCAACATCACAAGATCGTACAAGAAGTTAATGATAGTTTATTTTGATTTAATTTTTGCATCATACCTTAGCACATAAATAACGTTGGATAAGTATTTTGTCTGACACTGTAAAGTAAACTAGTAAGTGCCTAATTCTATACCCATCTGTGATGGCAGATCGTTTGCATATAGTGAGGATGTGGCTGGAAGGCGTATCAGTGAAAGACATTGCCCTGAAGACTGGTGCAAGTGTCTCCTCGATTTACAGATGGATTCAGCGCTGGCAGCTGGATAGAAACGTGGATGCCAAAGCTTGTCAGAGAATACGTCAGCTCGGAACCACATCCTGGAGTACGAGCATAGTGACAGGAGACAACACACTATTCCAGCAACGTCATTTCATTTCCTTGCCCACGGTTTATTGTGCAAAATTAAACATTGTCTCATGGGACGGATATCCTCTTCCTTTTCATGCTTGAGAAGCCAGTACTCTTGGAATCGCCAAATAATCATTGTGGGACTCAAAAAATACAGTTACACGAAAATCGCGAGATATCTCTTGGAGTCTCGTGCCTCGATCAGTTGCCAGCCAGTCTTGATTTGTGGTTACAGAAAAGTGTGACAGGACTAAACTGGCGGCGAAATCTGGAATGGAAGACACTAAAAACTCTTCAGGAATATCAAGAAACCACCGCCATTGTGCTTTTGAAAATAAGGCAAAAGTTTGCATAAGTAACAATATATCCTGTCTACGTTTATGATCCTGAGTGCAAATCCCTTTACCTTCTTCATATCAGTCTTCCTCTCATTTGACGATTATTATTAATTTTTTATTACATATTTTACAGAAGGAGTTTCATTGAGGATGTTTCTGACTCCTTCACGGCAAGAGGAATTCTTGTCAGTCGGGAAAAAAAAAAAAAAAAAAAAAAACTGCACTATATCACAATGTAATTATTAAGCAGCTTTGTATAATGTACATTAGTTCCGGAATAATTTTCTTGTTTGGCAGCAGGATACCACTGCATATCTCTTAAACCACTCACTGCGATGTATTAGTTACTCTGGCAACCCACAACCTATGTCATTCAACTGGGGAGACACTTCATAATGAAGGGGTGATTGCCGTGCTGGCGAACCCATCCACTTTGAAGACAATGTGAATGATTTCACTTTCAACATATAGTTTACTCATCATCTTCAGAATGTGATCTCGTATACCAGTAGATGAAAATACATCTCAAGTGACTCATTAGTACCCTGTCCTAGTAACTGCTTAAACTGGTCCCTGATTTTCTGTATAATATATTGTCTAATTGAATAAAAGTACATCCCTATCTTATTCAGTATCAAAACATGCTTTCCAAGTAATTGCGTTGATTACTAACGTGCTCAGATGGTGGAGAATTTGGCATTACGTTCCTCGGGTTCTTTGAAACGAAAACAGCCAAGCTGTTTATCGTCAGACACTCTGGCCTCTTGGCATAAACATTTTTTTATTATTATTATATGCCTAGGTTGCTTCCCCCAAGGAAAGGGAGGTAGCCAAGACAGGACGACACACTCCCCATTTACTCATCCATTCAAACACATTCATTCGCATCTTAGCCCCAAAGGGGAGAACGGACAGATCCTCACCGCATCACACCGCACAAGGGTCAACTGCGCAATGCAATCAGTGACATCCGCAGCAGGGCCCGACAGCAGAACTGGTTTACCCCTGCCACATCATAACAGACCCATCCCCTTACCCGCACCTAACCTGACTAGCTGATCAGACCAAATGCGGGAGAATATCCCCTCAAGGCTGCGTCATCACTTATTCATTCACAGTTTCTCTCCATTTATTTCTGTCACGCACAGCCACTCTTCCTTGCTCAACAGACATCCCTCTCTCATCCATCGCTCTCTTCACATTGTCCATCGATCCTATTCGTGGTCTTCCTCTCAGCCTTACGCCTCTCACATCAGATCTAGTTATCTTTTTCACCAATCGCTCATTTGGGGGAGGTGGTGGCTCAACCGGTAGAGAGGTGGCGTGCGGTCCTAACGGGCCCAGGTTCAAATCCCGGCTGGGGCAGGGAGCAGTTTAAGGATTTGAATTTCATTAAATCAGGCTTTACTGATCTACCAGAAGACCCGCCGACATATCATAAAAATACCCCCGCTAATACCAATACACCAGTCCTGTATGAGACAGCCCTAGCATGTATTCAATAGGACGGTGGGTGTTAGCGCCGAAGTGGTGACATGTAGAGGTGTATGGTATGTAGGAGGACTGCTGGGCCTTGATAGCAGGCTGTGAAGCCTATGCCCAGAGTCGGACACATAAAAAAAAAAAAAAAAAAAAATCCATTCTCTCCATATGCCCAAACCATCGCAACACCCTCTGCTCAACTCTACCAGCCATCTCCCGAACGACTCCAGTTCTCCTTCGCATTTCGTCATTTCGCACCCAATCCATACGCGTCACTCCACACATACTCCTCAGACACCTCATCTCCATCACATTCAAACTTTTCCTCTCTGCTACACCCATATTCCAAACATATCATTGTGAATATAACAATAATCCATGTTAATCATCTTGGAGGATCCTAGGAAGGTACAGTACCTGTAACCATCCTGAAGGCTCTACTGTAGGAGGACTAATTTCTGACCTGTCTGTCAGTGACACTGACTCTGTTAGACTGACTCCTCTGGGCCGGTCCATCACGAAACAAGACTGTCATGAGATATCAAGGGTTGGCGTACTCGTAAAATATGTCAGCGTTGTAAAGTGCTTGACAGACCAGGATAGTTTCTGCAATATACTCTATCGGTTATAATAAGAAATGATCAGGGATCTACCTCCCCCCCCCCCATAAAAGACAAATTGACAGAGGATGAAACTGATGAGCACTATTATTATTTTGGGACGGACTTAAATACACTACAGTCTCCGAAAGTCCCATTCCTCCTCTTGCTGTTCAGCAGCTCATTACCTAATATTAGTTGGATTAAGGTTCCATACAGTCACTATAGTATTTGTGGTTAATTACACAGTTTAGTTTTACCCAGTTGTTAGTTACAATTACTATAAATAATGATTGAGTTACAAATGGGCAGCAGAAAGAACAAAAATTTTGAAACCTACATATTGGATTTGTTTCTAACAACCAATTCAGATAATTATAATGTCGAAGTGAAGTCCCCCCTTGGATCCTCGGATCATTGTCTGATTTAAGCCACCAGTTTAACACCTACCACACCCTCCTGCTCTGAACCTGTCGTGGTGACTAAATGGCACTACGACAGGGCAGACTGGGAGGGACTCCATTTTTTTTTTTTTTTCATGGATGTTCCTTGGACCTCGTTTTTCTCCCAGGATGCAAATTCCACATCGGGCCACATACAGGATTTCATTAAAATCGGCATGGAAACATTGATTCCCCATCATAGTTACAGAAAAAGATGTAATTGTCCTAAATGGTTTGACCACAATTGTGCTAGAGTAACAGAACATAAAACAATAGCCTAGATCACTTATACAAGGACCAAAACCAAAGAAGCCTTTAACTATTATAGAAATATCAGGAACCATGCCAAAACTATTATCAATCTTTCTAAATCAAGCTTTCTACATAGACACGCTAACAAACTACTAAACAACCCAAATGATAAAATATGCTGGTCAGCCCTTAATTCATTCAAAACTAACTTCATTACCACCTCTTCCATTCCACCGTTACAGTCTCTCAATGAAAATCTAGTAAGTGACCCACGTGGAAAAGCCAACCTTCTTGTTGACATTTTTTTTTTTTTTTCCCAACTAACTCAACCATAAATACTGAAAATCACAATATTCCTGTACTTGATTTTGATTCCCCTCATATACCGCCTTTCATGGTTCACACCAGATACGTACAAGTTGTATTACAGAATCTCTCAGCAGACAAAGCTACTGGTCAAGATGAAATTCCATCAACAGTACTTAAAAATTGCTCCTCAGTGTTGGCTCCTGTATTGGCAAAATTTTTCTGCTTATGCATCCGTACCTCAAGTTTTCCAGCCTCCTGGAAAGAAGCAGATATCCATCCTGTTGCTAAAAAGGGGATAACTTCTGAACCATCAAACTATAGACCAATTGCAATAACTTCCAGTCTCGGTAAAGTTTTTGAAACACTGATTATCGAACATATAGTAAAGCATTTAGAAATCAATAAATTAATGATTGGCAGTATGGATTTAGACAAGAACATTCAACTGCAGACATTCCTTGCCTTCTTACCCATCAGATTAACAAAACAATAGACCAACACGGTGAAACACACACAATAACACTTGATATATCAATAGCTTTTGACAGAGTATGGCACCGGGCCTTATTGTCTAAGATGTCACACTATGGCCTTGGTTCCTCTAATTTCTTCTTACCTTCATTATAGAAAAATATGGGTCATGGTGGATGGAATTTATTCTCAGTTTCATTCCATAAATGCTGGCGTACCTCAGGGATCAGTTTTGGGGCCAACCCTCTTTCTCATTCATATAAAGGGCCTCCTATCTGTCATTCACAACCCTATACACTCTTATGCGATGACTCGACCCTTCATAGTTCTTTCACATTTAGTACCTCCTTTACACAATTTGATATTAGAATTCTCCCCCCAAAAAACGCAATTTCTCTGAACCAGGACCTTTCTTAAATTAATCAATGCAGACAAAATAAAACTGGTCTCATTTAATGCTCAGAAAACTAATTACATTAATTTCTACAACAGAAAGAATCCCTCAGACTCTCACATAAGTTTAAATGATGTCAGTATTCTCATATCAACTACAATTGATATCCTAGGTGTTACTCTAAACCCCAGCCTAAGCTGGACAGCTTATGTTAAATCCCTTGCTAAAAATGCTTCTAAAAAATTGGGACTAATGTACAGAATTCCTGAGTTCTTCACTGACGAGCAGATGGCCACAATATACAGTACAAATCATGTGCGTTCTCAGATCGAATACTGTTCACCACTGTGGAGTGGATGTGGTGCGGTACATGGAGGCAGTTGGACAAAATTCAAAATAAATCCATTAGTTTAATCAATAATCCTGCCATTACGCAAGACTTTCCTCCATTATCAGTATGTAGAGATGTTGCTTCTTTAGCATTATTTTATCGATATTTTTACCGTAAGTGCTTAAACGAACTGGCTTCAATTGTGCCTCTCTTTCACATTTTCTCCCGAAATACTCGGGCAGCTGGGAGCGCCCATGAACTCACACTCTCTCCCCCGCAATGCAGAACCTTTGCTTATCAAAATTCATTTATCCCCAGAACTACTACTCTCTGGAATTCACATCCTGGGAGTTGCTTCCCACAAACATTTAATCTCCTTCAATTTAATTTCAGTTGTTATAAATATTTTATGAATGGAGGATGCCTTTAGCCACATGGACTTATTTTTATTTCCTTTGTTTTTCCTTCCTCCATTCATTATCTGTAAAAAAAAGTTTCAAATAAAATTAAAATTCGTTGTCTTCATGTTTTTCATGCTCTCCCATTCTGCATTTTTTATGGGGGAGGCAGATCCTAACCATTGTTCTTTAACTTACTAACAACAAGTGAAGGGAATAATGAGGACAGTTAATATGAAACAAAATTATCAATAGAGCTTTACGGCAATGAGTACCTGAAGGTTAGATGACAAAGGCTCGGATTTTCGTCCGTGAAGGAAGCTCCATACCACCAGTTCCTTATGGACATCTTTTTGGATATGGTTGGTTACTTTATTGTCTACGTTATTTGTGCAGAGTTAGGCGAAATTGGCAGGATTTATGCAATACAAAAGAGGACAGGAAGGTGTAAAAAAAATAAATAAATCGCCGACGAAAAGGTACACCCGAAAGCACTAATTTCCCCCCCTTTTAGCTGGAGTCGCAGCCAATGAGCAACCAGGCGATCGAACACCCCACACCCCCCTCCCCGACCCCAACCCCAGTGTAAACGTTGTTGGATAGAAGTGGAACGGCTAAAGCTGGTGATGTTATAATGTGACATGATTGTTTTTATAGACAATCAAAACCAGTAGGGGTAGGTATATGAAGGCATTAAAAGGCACGAAAATGAAAGACCTACAGTGTTACGTCCTAAGTTATGTTACAGTTATAGTACAGGGAACTGCATCTGTTGAAAGATATGGTGGCTTTTATCATCCATTCCTTCTGTCACCTCCACCACCCTTCTCTCTGAGCTCCCGTCCCCACCAAACGTCTCACCTACCCGCTCCTACCCTTTGTTAACCAACATAAACTAAGGTAATGATGAAATGATGTGTCAGCTATTATCGTAATTATCATACACCTCTGTATTAAGCACCAACAAATCAATAACATACAATACTTCGATATACCTGCCAATTATTTCATCCTGCTGTAAGCTGTCACGTGACATACCCACTGCAAGTCGGACCTTGTATTACAAGGACATATGGCTGTTGATCGTTAACACAGGCTGTGTGGTGTTGGACGTCCAGTAATTCATGTTAAATTGGCAATTTAAGCCTTACATTATAAATACGAAAAGTTTATGTTCCTGTCATTATTGAATGAACGTAACGAATCAGGAATCGGCTCTGACGAACAACAAACTCTTCGCTCTAACGAAAATATTCCGACCTCTTGTTACTACAGTGACACAATGTCATTATGTATACAGCTGACCCACATTCAATAGTATACATAATAATATTGTCACTGTTGTGACAAGAAGTCGAACTATTTTCGTTAAAGCAGAGAGTTTGTGGTTCGTCAGAGCCGATCCCTGATTCGTTCCTTTCATTCAATAATGACATTTAGACCTTATGTGTTTATAATGTAAGGCCTAAATTGCCACGTTTATATGATTTAATGGGTGTCCAAAAAAAACACACAACCTGTGTTAACGAAAAACAATCGTATGACCTTGTAACACAAGGTCCAACTTCCATTGTGTATGTCACGAAACAGCTTACAACAGGATGAAATAGTTGGCAGGTAACTCAAAGTATTGTATGTTACTGATTTGTTGGTTTTCAATACAGAAGTTTATGGTAATATTAATATGATCAGTACCTGACGGATAATTTTATTAACTTAGGTTTTGTTGGTTAACAAAGGGCGGGAGTGGAGGACGAGAGGGTAAAAGAGACGTTCTGTGGAGACAGACACCCAGAGAGAAGGGTGGTGGTGGTGGGGGCGAGAATGGATGGGATAAGACACCATATCTTCCAGCACATCTTGTCCATCATGCTATACGTATTTGTGACATTACAATATAGGACATAAGTATATAGACAATAACAATACATTGTAGGTCTTTCATTTTCGTGCCTTTCTTACATGTTATGGATAACAGCACACATTAAATACCTTTATATACTTACCCCAACTGGTTTTGGTTGTCTATAAAAACAATAATGTCATATTATAACATCACCAGCTTTGGCCATTCCACATCGCTCAACAACGTTTACACGGGGGTTGGGGTCGGGGAGGTGGGTGTGGGGTGTTCGATCGCCTGGTTGCTCACTGACCGCGACTCCGGCTACAAGGGGGTAGAAATTAGTGCTTGCAGGTGTACTGTAGAGCATCCTCAACCAGCGAGAGTATGCGTCTAATTGACTGTGGGTGATAAAGCAGGCACTTAACGACACGGCTTTTAGTAATAATGATTATACAGTCTCCTTCACCAACCTGTCTCTGCCAGGTCCTTAAGATGTACAGTTACATTCGTTAATACACCTACACTCATATTTAGTTTCAGTGCACTATCCTATGAGTACATTTGAAGGCTATGTGTGGTGGGTATCGGGAGAGCACATGCCACAGAAGTGTGTGTGTGTGTGTGTGTGTGTGTGTGTGTGTGTGTGTGTGTGTGTGTGTGTGTGTGTGTGTGTGTGTGTGTGTGATCACTGATCAAGGTAGTATTAGTGGTAGTACCAGTAACTGCAAATCCCTGCTCATCAGAAATGTGAACCCGGTGTACTGGGGACTAAACTTACCTTCCTCCTACATCTCAAAATTCTCCTTCTGGAAGATAGGGAAGTAGATGAGGGACATTTGTATGTCTGTAACACTGCATAAAGGCATCCATCTTTATCACAATGCATTTCTCTTTCATCTATATAATTATTACGAGTGTCTGTCTGGACACTTGTATGTATGAGTTTTTTTCTTTATGCAAGGAAGAAGGAATCAAAGGCCGGGAGCCTGCAAGTTGTTCCTTAAGGTAAAAACAAAAACAAGGTTAACAGATAGCCAAGTTCAAGATCTAATCATTTAGAGATTCATGGACACACTGAGTTTGAAAGATTGGAGATCATAGACAATAGGAAATACAGACAAAGGAAGACAGTTCCAGAGTTGTCCTGTTGCATTAATGGAAGACTGCGAGTAGTGATTAACTCTCACATTAGGGAGCTGGACAGAAAAGAGATGGGAGTTTGTGTAATGCCACAAATTTAATATTCATGTACACGTTTAGAGGTACTGTAATTTCTAAGAGTGTAATCTGAATACTAGTCTATAAGGCTCCTGTCCTAAGTAGTAGTTCATGTGTTAATGATCGATAGAGATACAACTTTATTTTTATATGTATATATCTCTGTATCTATGCATAGGTAGTGTAACTGGAAGTGTTGAGCTATGGGAGTTCCCCCCCCATCTGGTGAGCAACGAGTAGCAGATGTGGGCGGCATCCTCTTGCTTGTGGTGCTTCGTTGCCGGGCGCCAAGTTTAAACCTTAAACAGAATAATAATGGGTATGCAATTCTTTCCGTATCATTGTTGTGAAATGCTTACTAATGAAGCTGCTAGAATCCAAGTATGTGAAATTAATTGTCAGAAAAGGCAAAGATAATGTAATTTGTGAGGACCAAGTAGTTCCGCTTGCCTTAGCCATCACTAGATGGCATAAGCTACCCCAAACTCAGGGCGGGATGGCAGTAAATTCAGTATTTAACTGTAGTAGGGATTGAATCCCAAATTTTCCCCAATTCAATCAAAAGTCCTAACGTCATGTGTAGTCTACTATATAAATCGTGAAGAGAATTAAAACCCACCATATTACAAAAACACAGTCTCATTTGATCCAGCAGTAGCGTCCCTGTGTGCCCGATAAGCCACATTGGCTATCCAGACTTTGCGGGTAACAGACGTTGCTTCAGGTGAGCTGTACACATTCCTCCTTTCTCCCCCCCTTGCTTGTTTTAATTCTTGCTTGTCGTGAACAATATGAAGTAATGTTGTTAAAAGCTTAACGTAACATGGGCTATCCAGACGTTGCTTCAGTCCACAGAAACCGTGACTTTGGGACTTGCATGAGGCCATCATGTGATATTGCCCATAGACTTGATGTACACACACACTTACACTACCCACGAATAGTTTTATAACTGAATGTAGTAGCAATTGAATTATGAATCAATCAGGTGAACCTTTTTTTTTTTATAGTAGATAAGGTACAGAATTTCGAAAGTTAATGCAATCATGTAACGGAAAAGCGAATTTAAACTCAACCGTTTTTTTCCCCGCTTCTTTTATTAATAGGTTAGGAATATTGGGAGTGTTGAAGTGAATTTAGTGGTTGTAAGAAAATGTAATTTCGAGTTGTTCCTCGACGCTAAGCAAGCCCGAGTGATTATGAAATATTAGTGAATTGTGTGATGAGTTTAGACTGCCCCGACGTAATAGTTCATGAGTGAATATTGTTGGTTCGAGGCTATGCCAGCCCGAAAAGACAATTCATGTCATTGAATATCCCAGTCTTAAGGCTATAGACGAGCCCAAGAATAACTGATAATCGAGAATGTAATGTGATGAACTCAGGAGTCATTGTTAAATATTCAAATTGTTTCGCTTGGTAACAGTACTGTATTACTATCGCCCAAACTATTACTTAATTTACAACTTTTTTTTCATATTATTAAAGGTCATGTAATTCAAAAATGTCTGTTGTTTAACAAGTATAGAATTATTAAAGCAGAGTTAAGTATATGCAATTTTGATATCCAACCAAGGGAATTATGTCCTCTCAAGCATGACTCGCTCCCCTTCCAGTTCAAGATTCCTCCGCTTTGGGAACGACTAACACACGTGGTACTAACTTATTCACGACTCGGCCAAAAAAATACAAACGCTACCAAAAATATCCTTTAAGCAATTAACCTTTATCATTCAAAGTCAAAGTTACTCCCCCTCCCCTTTTGTTTTTTCTTAGGTGAATACTTTATCAGTCATTGAGGAGAGACTAAGTTGAGTACCCTTTGTATTATCAACGAGTAAGTTAAACAGAACCACAACGATGGGAAATCCAATTTCTCATCGTTACACTGATGAACAACGGTGGGATAAAAATCCTCTACCGTTACATTTGTTGCTAGACGGGTGTTACGTGCTGGTGGAGGAATGCAAGCAGACAGCTCAGAGGAGCAGTGTCTATTGAAGCAGCGATAGAAAAAAGATAAAGATGCAACAGTGCAGCTAAGAGACAGAGGTAGAAGGGAGCCAGAAGGAGGAGGAGAGTTAACCTGTTGACAGTGACAGGCCTCATTTGGGACTTACCAGAGTCGAAAACGATAGGCCTCAAACGAGCGCGATATTCAAAGGCGTACAAAAACCGCGCCACGAGGCGTAGGTGGCTGAAGTTTGCATGGGAAAGAGGGGAAGGTGGCAACTCTCGATACCACCCACGCACTGCCCCATATACGCTCAGAATACACGCGTGCGGACAACATGGAGTGGCACTAATTTTCCTTCCATGACGCTGCCAACCCCGCACCAGTGCTAGGGGATCTACACACACACACACACACACACACACACACACACACACACACACACACACACACACGAGAGAGAGAGAGAGAGAAAGAGGATCTGCACACACACACACACGAGAGAGAGAGAGAGAGAAAGGGGATCTGCACACACACACACACACACACACACACACACACACACACACACACACACACACGAGAGAGAGAGAGAGAAAGAGGATCTGCACACACACACACACGAGAGAGAGAGAGAGAGAGAAAGGGGATCTGCACACACACACACACACACACACACACACACACACACGAGAGAGAGAGAGAGAGAGAGAGAGAGAGAGAGAGAGAGAGGATCTGCACACACACACGAGAGAGAGAGAGAGAGAGAGAGAGAGAGAGAGAGAGGATCTGCACACACACACACGAGAGAGAGAGAGAGAGAGAGAGAAAGAGGATCTGCACACACACACACACACACACACACACACACACACACACACGAGAGAGAGAGAGAGAGAGAGAGAGAGAGAGAGAGAGAGAGAGAGAGAGAGAGAGAGAGAGAGAGAGAGAGAGAGAATAGAGAGAATAAATAGAGCAATGGCACAAGGAACGTCCCTTCGAATGACAGATAATGCATATCATCTGTCCCTCTTCTCTCTCTTATTCTCCATTCCCTCCCTCCTCTCTATCTCGGAGAGAGAGAGAGAGAGAGAGAGAGAGAGAAAGCGATAAAGGGGACCTGCACCCAGACACACACACACACACACACACACAGACACACACACACACACACACACACACGAGAGAGAGAGAGAGAGAGAGAGAGAGAGGGGGGGGGAGAGAATAAATAGGGGAATGGCACAAGAAGCGTCCCTTCGAATGACGTCACGAGGTAATGTATAACATTATCGGTCCCTCTTCTCTCTCTTATTCTCCATTCTCTCCCTCCTCTCTCGGAGAGAGAGAGAGAGAGAGAGAGAGAGAGTTACAGGTAGGCCTAAATTGTATGATAACGTATGCTTTGTCGGCAGTGCGTAAAGTAATTTATTGTAGCTTGAGAGAGAGAGAGAGAGAGAGGGAGAGAGGGAGGGAGGGTTGATGATACAGTAATCACGTGATCCTTGCCCAAGGCCATGGTAGTAAATATAGGCTGTCGGACAATGCCCTTCAATACCTCACTCACCGCGGGTGGTAGGTTAGGCGAGCCACCAGCTGTTCATCTTCTGGCCATTTTATCTCACCACCACGTGATTTTATGTTGTCATATATATATATATATATATATATATATATATATATATATATATATATATATATATATATATATATATATGGTTACGGAACAGCGAAAGATAATGTACACTTTAAGTGACAATACTAAAAATCACTACTGTCCCGTAAAGTTCCAGGTTCAAAACAAAAGAGTTAGGTAAAATTACAAGTTAAAGTTTAATGTTCAAACTAACAACAAAACATTCAGGACTCATAAAGATAATGTAATGGCAAAAAACAGGTTAAATATATGGTTAACTGGAATAGCCTCTATTAACATGAAATTAGCAAGGGTAAATTTACCTAAGTCAGCCCTGATAAAATGAAAATACACTGGGTAATGCTCAGTTAATGCAAGATAAATTATTACAGATACAAACTATTATTAATAATTGCTGACAATAAGAATCTTTACATAAATCACAAAAACCTTATTAGGCCTAAAAATTAACCCTATGCTACACAGTACAAGAGAAAATGCAATAACAGTTATACTCAAATTACACAGCTGCTAGATGGTTGGAGACTTCCTGAGCACTCACAACAATAACTGTACAGGGGAGGACAGAGATGTGAACAAAATGAGGAGTAGATCTAAGTGGTAATGATGCAGAGACTGAGCTCATTATATAGGGGCCAGCAGAGCTTGATACAACTTGTAAGAAGGACGCGCAAATGAAGCCATGGGGACAAAGAGTTGACAATCCCGCTCTGAACAACAGAAAGGACGACTTACTCTACTATAACGGTAGAAGGGGGGGACTGAGGCAGAACACGCTCGTGATCAAACATGCAGCATACTGTGCGTTACAATTACACAAAGGATGATGAAATCATAGGCTATGTAACACCTCCCCACAAAGAAAAAGAAATTTACAAAGGAAATTTCTTATTACTCTAAAACAATCTGTCTAAAGTCTAGATAAGCAATCTGCAATAACATTTTCTTTCCTAGTGTTACAAAACATGAGATCTCCCTAGCACGTTCAGTCATAGGTACTTGCCAGTATCCTTTTAAGAAATCAAACTTACTTATGTACCTAGCCTTTCCGATCTTGTCTATGGAATCTTCCACGCGAGGGAGAGGGTAAGTGTCTGTTTTGGTTATCTGATTAACACGTCTGTAGTCAATGCAAAGCCGCTGTGACCCACCTGGCTTAGGGACTAGAGTGACAGGAGAACTCCACTCGCTCTGACATGGCTCAATCATCTTGTGGTCCAACAGGTAGCCAAGCTCCTTCTGGATGAGAGGAACTTTCACTGGGGTCACACGGTAAGGAGGCAATTTAATTGGCTTTGCGTCTCCAACATCGACATCATGCATCAACACAGTGGTTCTTCCTGGAGTAGCACGGAACACTTGCGGGTACTCCTGCAGTAATGCCGAAAACTCCTGCCTTTCCTTGGGAGGTAGGTGAGAAAGCTTAGTCTGGAGATCATTCATGATATCAGGATTCTTCCCCAAACTATCACTCAGGCTCATACTGCATGGGAGAGCTTCACTTGCAGACTCGGGTGGAACAGCTACAGTGCAGACTGGATTATTTTCGTCCCGCCTGTGATATAACTTTAGCATATTGATGTGACAAAGTTGCTTGTTCTTTCTACGATCTGGTGTGGCGATGACATAGTTGACATCACTGAGTTTCTTCTCCACGAAATAAGGACCACTAAACTTGGCTTGAAGAGGTTGCCCATGAACCGGTAGCAGAATCAAAACCTGATCTCCTGGCTGAAAGTGGCGTAACCTGGACTTCTTATCATACCAAGTCTTCATCTTCTCCTGAGCAGCTCCAAAATTCTCTCTCGCCAGCTGTAAAGCAGTGGACAGCCGTTCTTTGAACTTCATCACATACTCCAGCAGGTTGACGTCATCTTCCTCCGACAGCCAGCATTCCTTGAGTAGCTTAAGGGGTCCTCTTATTTCATGGCCAAACAGTAGTTCAAATGGTGAGAAGCCCAGTGATTCATTTGGAGATTCTCTTCCGGCAAACACAGTGAATGGAAGACCTTTATCCCAGTCTTTCTGATGTTCCAAACAGTATTTCTTGAGCATCGATTTGAGTGTTTGATGATATCTCTCCAACGCTCCTTGGGTCTGGGGATGGTAAGCTGAAGACGTGATCTGGGAGATGACCAACTCTTTCAGAGACTGCTTGAAAACATTTGACATGAAATTACTTCCCCGGTCTGACTGTACTCCTTGGGCAGACCAAACTTTGTGAAAAACCCTAGCATTTCCTTAACCACGTTCTTTGCTGAGATATTTCTAAGTGGAATGGCTTCAGGATAACGAGTAGCCATATCAATCAGGGTCAACACATAAGAAAATCCTGAGGAAGTCTTAGGAAGAGGGCCCACAATATCAACCAACACACGGGTGAAAGGCGCCTCAAAAGGAGGAATGGGAACTAGAGGTGCAACCTTTTCGGTCTGATTACACTTCCCCACAACTTGACAGGTGTGACAAGACTTACAATACCAGGAAACATCCCTGAAGATACCTGGCCAGTAGAAGTGTTTCAAAATGCGTGCCACAGTCTTCCTCACTCCAAGGTGTCCTGCCAAACTGGAATCATGAGCCACTCTAATGATATCCTGCCTACAAACACGAGGGATGACAACTTGATGTACAACCTCCCATTCACAGTCGGCTGATGCTGTTGGGGGTCTCCACTTCCTCATAAGTACTCCTGACTTTACATAATAACAAGTAGAAGCACCGGCTGACTCTTCTTCACTGCAAGCAGAGTTAGCTAGACCTTTCAACTCAGGGTCAACAACCTGCAACTCAACCAACTCTTGACGAGACAAATTATCAACACTACGGGGTACTGCCTCATCTGGTGAGTGGTCCAAATTAGCAAGAAAAGTGTCAGCTAGGATAACATCATCATCAGCATTATCCTCTAAATCACCAGTAACTTTAGACTTAGCCCTAGTGACAGCACATGCAGGGAACACATCAGGGACATCACAATCCTGGGACGCAGCCACTGGCTCACTAGACAACTGAGGAGCTGGACACACTTGACTTCCACCAATATCATTTCCAAGTAAGAAAGTTACACCTGACATTTGGAGTGTCTCAACCAACCCAACCATAACGGAACCATTAACAAAACCAGACTCTAAATTCACTCTGCACAGAGGGACAAAGAAGTAATTATTCCCTACACCTTGTATGATTACAGTTTCATCAGAGGAATTAACATTAGAGCCTAGAACACTGGTCAGCATAAGGGATTGGCAAGCACCTGTATCACGATATATTTTAACTGATTTCCTGTCATTACTGTCCAGAGGACTGACAAAACCATCAGACAGGAAATTAGCACATGAACTCTTGAGAGTGTCACCCACGTTACTGCTCAAAAGAGGAGCTCCATCATGAGAATTTAAGTTACCCCTCAAAGCAGGTTCAGTTAACTCAGTTAAAGAATTCTGGGAACTCTCAAGGGTGGACACTAGACCAATTGACTGAATATTTAAAGACTCCTTTTTGTTCACATCACGCTGTCTCCTGAAACATTTCTCCGTAGTATGACCAAGCTTACTACAGTAAGTACATTTACTTTTCTGAAATCTAGAGGTGAGGCTGGTATTTACTTCCTGAGAAACATCATCTTTATTCTCTTTCCTGTTACCTGTACTCTGAGTAGAGGCAACGTACTTACTCTCAGCTTTACTTTTTTCTTTAGAATATCTCTTGTGAGTGAGAACATATTCATCAGCTAAAACTGCAGCATCAGACAAATTATCTATTCATTTCTCATCAAGATATAGGCTTACGTCTTTATAAATACACCTCTTGAAGTCCTCCAGCAAAATCATCTGCTTAAATTTACCAAAAAAAAAATCCACATTCTTAGAATTTAACCTAACTAACAGATCTTCTTTGATTTTTGCATACTCAACATGGGATTGCTTATCTTGCTTGTAAGTTGTCCTAAATTTTACTCTATAGGCTTCAGGAACAAGCTCATAGGCCTT
The DNA here is from genome assembly GCF_032717465.1 of Coenobita brevimanus. Classification (NCBI taxonomy): domain Eukaryota; kingdom Metazoa; phylum Arthropoda; class Malacostraca; order Decapoda; family Coenobitidae; genus Coenobita; species Coenobita brevimanus. The sequence goes on from NC_136985.1 coordinate 12,345,793, forward strand.
AAGAATCAAGCTCTTAACTACATCATAATTATCACATTGATCCTGAGGCAAAGATGCATAAGTTACTTGAGCTTTACCGGTGAGAACAGTTTGAAGGAGTACTGGCCAATACTGTTTGAGCCAATTAAAACCTGTAGCTACCCTTTCAAACAACTGAAAATACTTTGTTAAATCAGATTCATTAAAAGGAGGGACAAGTTTAACATTTTTAGCCACATCAAAATCATCAGAGCTAGATGATCCAGTTCCACCTTATTTCATGCGATACTCATGGTCTGCCTGAATCCTAGCAAGTTCAATTTGTGCCTGAGCCTGTACCTGTGCCTCTTGAATTCGAGCATTTGCCTGAAATTCAGCCTCCTTAACACAAACCTCCTTAGCCTGAGACTCAGCCTCCTTAGCACGTGCTTGAAATTCAGCTTCCTTCACACGAGCCTCCTGCAGGGCTAGCTGTAACTTAGCTAATTCAATCTGCGTTTGCTCATTTGGAGGAGTTAAGTTAAACAAGCTTTCATTAATCATGTCAACAATTTGATCTTTAGAATGATGAGAGCGAACAGCAATTCCCAATTGTTGAGCAACAAGCTTAAGGTCATTCTTTGTTCTGTTATCTACATCACACACTGTTTGCACATTTGACAAAAAATCTTTGGCTTCATCAAGTGTAGTAATAGTAGACATCATGAATAAGTAACAGTCACAAAATATCAAGCAATATCCTTATGATAATATCCTGAATATCCTGATGAAAGGTCGCCAAATTTATGTTACGGAACAGTGAAAGATAATGTACACTTTAAGTGAGAATACTAATAATCACTACTGTCCAGTAAAGTTCCAGGTTCAAAACAAAAGAGATAGGTAAAATCACAAGTTAAAGTTTAATGTTCAAACTAACAACAAAACATTCAGGACTCATAAGGATAATGTAATGCCAAAAAACAGGTTAAATATATGGTTAACTGGAATAGCCTCTATTAACATGAAATTAGCAAGAGTAAATTTACCTAAGTCAGCCCTGATAAAATGAAAATACACTGGGTAATGCTCAGTTAATGCAAGATAAATTATTACAAATACAAACTATTATTAATAATTGCTGACAATAAGAATCTTTACATAAATCACAAAAACCTTATTAGGCCTAAAAATTAACCCTATGCTACACAGTACAAGAAAAAATGCAATAACAGTTATACTCAAATTACACAGCTGCTAGATGGTTGGAGACTTCCTGAGCACTCAACAATAACTGTACAGGGGAGGACAGAGATGTGAACAAAATGAGGAGTAGATCTAATTGGCAATGATGCAGAGACTGAGCTCATTATATATGGGCCAGCAGAGCTTGATACAACTTGTAAGAAGGACGCGCAAATGAAGCCATGGGGACAAAGAGTTGACAATCCCGCTCTGAACAACAGAAAGGACGACTTACTCTACTATAACGGTAGAAGGGGGGGACTGAGGCAGAACACGCTCGTGATCAAACATGCAGCATACTGTGCGTTAAAATTACACAAAGGATGATGAAATCATAGGCTATGTAACAATATATATACATATATATATATATATATATATATATATATATATATATATATATATATATATATATATATATATTGCCAGATGCGTGCAAACATGTCGAAGACGATGATGTGTGTTTCATTCTATTCTGTAAGACTCAAAATTTCGCATGTAGGCTGTCCCGAAACTGAGATGGACGCAACCTTCCGTCTCTTTTATATTTTGATAAAGAAGTAATTTTTTATCCAGTATTATATGTAGATAAATCAATAAATATCCTATTTTCAGTAAAATAACATAAAAATTGTATAACAGAGTAATTCAAGTTGACCCCACTTTTGCACTTTACAGTAAGTTATCTGGCGAAAGGTGGCATCTTTTCCAGGTTGTGGGGGCTCCCATTCGGTGTGTCACAGCCTCCTCCCTTTTCTTGGGGGGGGTGGAAGAAGGAACCAAAGGTTGAGTCCACAAAACGTTCCTTCCAAAGAAAAATACACAAGAAAGCCAAATTCAATATCCATTCATTTTGAGATGCCTGTACACACTGTGTTTGAAAGACTGGAGATCATAGGAAGTAGAAAATACACAGGGGAAGACAGTTCCAGAGTTACCAGTTGCATAAATGAAGGACTGGGAGTAACAACTCTTGCATTAGAGAGTTCGACAGAAAAGGGATGAGAGCTTGTTGCTAGATGGGTGCTACGTGCTCGTTGTAGAGGTGGAGGGATGCAAGCAGAAAGTTCAGAGGAGCAGTGACCATTGAAGCAGCGATAGAAAAGAGACACAGAGGCAACAGTGCGGCAAAGAGACAGGTTGAAGGGACCCAGTAAGAGGAGGAGAGTTGATGAGATGAACAGCATTTGACTCCACCCTACTGAGAAGAACTGTATGTCGGGAGCCTCCCCACACATAAGAGTTGTACTCCAAACACGGGCGAATAAAACCCCTGTACAAAATCAACAACTGTGCAGGGGTAAAAAAGGTATGGAGTCGGCTTAGAACACCCAATCTCTTGGAAGCAGATTTTACAAGGGATGCAATATGATTTTTCCAAGATTAGTCCTGAGTGAATGAAACCTTAAGCATGTTCAAGGATGATGCAGGATGGAGCTGGATATTATTAATCATTAGAGGGTACTCTTGTGGAAAATTGTGTCGGGTTGATAGGTGTAAAATTTCAGTTTTTGATGCATTAAAAACAAGACTGGTTTTTCCCCATTCAGAGATAGAGCCAAGTCAGACATTAGGTGTGTCGTAGGTTAATCCCTTGTTTGTTGAAGTAACTGCTGAGATGAACGTTGCAGAAACCGAATGGAAAGATGAAGGGTGGAATCATTAGAGTATGAGTGGATAGGATTAGCTATTCGGGTTAGAAGATGATTGATGAATAAAAGGAAGAAAGTTGGTGATAGGACAGAGTCCTGAGGAACACCACTATTTATAGATCTAGGAGAAGGATGACGGCCGTCTACAACAGCAGCTATAGAACGACCAGAAAGGAAGCTATAAATGAAGGCACAGATAGAAGGATAGAAACCATAAGAGGGCAGTTTGGAAATTAAAGATTTATGCCAGACTCGATCAAAAGCCTTTGAGATGTTAAGTGCAATGGCAAAGCTTTCGCCACAGTCCCGAAAGGAGGATGACCAGGAGTCTGAAAGGTCGGTGAGAAGATCGCCAGTGGAGCATACCTGATGGAACCCATTCGGACGATCAGAAAGATGGTTGTGATAGGAAAGATGCTTTAAAATTTTTCTATTAAGAATAGACTCAAAAACATTTGAGACACAGGATATTGAAGCACTTGGACGTTAGACAGAGGGTTGGGAATGGTCACCCTTCTTTGGGACTGGCTGAATGAGAGCAAACTTCCAGCAAGAAGGAAATGTACAAGTTGAAAGACAAAGGCGGTAAATTTACCTAGGCAGGATGTAAGCACAGAAGCACAGTTCTTGAGAACAACAGGAGATACTCCATCAGGCCCAAATGCCTTGTTATTATTGAGACCAGCAATGGCAGAAAGTACATCAGCTGAAGAAATTTTAATGTCAGCCATGAGGAAGTCTGAAGGGGGAAGTGATGAAGGTACAGCACCGGAATCGTCTAAGGTGGAATTGGAGGAGAAAGTCTGAGTGAAGAGACCTCCTTTATTAGTAGAAGAAATAGCTACAGAGCCATCTGAGTAGAAAAGTGGAGGTAAGGATGATGAGGTAAAGTTGTTAGAAAGGTTTTGGCAAGGTGCCAGAAGAAGCGTGAAGAATTCGAGTTGGAGAGTTGAGAGCATTTATTATGGATGAAATTATTTTTAGCAGAGTGAAGAACAGACTTAGCACGATTCCGGGCAGAAACAAAAAGATGTGATTCTGAGGTGGGTTGACTCCGGTATCTTTTATAGGCCCTCTCCTTGTTGAAGACAGCATTCGAGCAAGCATGATTAAAAGAAGGCTTTCTTGCATTAGTCAAAGGATATGAGAAAGGAATGTATGCTTCCATGCCCGAGAGAATAACCTCCGTCATGAGCAAGGCACACCCAGAGTGCTCCCAGCAATGGAAGCAATAATCATTCCAGGGAAAATCAAAGAAGTACTGGCTGAGGGCCTCCGAATCTGCTTCTCCAAAGTGCCACAGCCACCGCTTCTTTTGAAGGTCCACAAGTCCTACTGGAGCGATAGGACAGGTTAAGATGATAATGTTGCGACTTGACAGTGTAAGCTAAAGGATTAGTTGTAAGGAAGAGGTCGGGTATGTTGGAGCTCTCTGTAAGATGATCAGGGATATGGGTAGGGTGCTGTAAAAGCTGCTCTATGTCATTAAGGATAGAAAAGATGTAGGTTTGTTCACAAGGCGGATTAGTCAAAGGAGAAGGGAGACAATGGTTGTGGTGAATATTGAAATCTCCTAGAATGGAGATTTCTGAGAAATGAGAAATCGATAGAATTTCTTTCATCTTAGAAGTAAGACAGTCGGAGAGATTTTCATAGTCAGTAGAATTAAAGGATAGGTAAACAATATAAATACATTTACTCAGAGAATGACAGGAATGCAGATACCAGTGTAGAGAATTCAGAAGATTAAAGTTCAGAAACACGAGAGCAAGATATGTCGGTGTGTACATCTACACAAAAACCACCTCTGGCTTTGAAATGAGTGTAGGAAGGAAGGAGGATACAGACAATGGTTTGATGTCAGTCATCTCAGACAGCTGGGTCTCAGTTAGGAAGAGATGAGGTTTACAGGAGGAGAGATCGTGCTCAACAGAGAGAAAGTTGGAGGAGAGGCTGTGAATGTTGCAGAAAGGAAGAAGTGAGTCAGATTGTGGTGAAAGATATCTCACTGGGTCGTCACCGGAAGAAGGGCGGATGGTTGTTGTTTTTTAACTCTCCCCCCCCCTCCCTCGGGGACTCTGAGGCTTAGTAAATATTTACAATTTTTCGTTTGTAAAACTTTTAATAGGAAGTGAAGTGTGTAATGTGCATGTAGTTTGGTGCTGACAGTTGGAGGAACTTGTATTGGAGAGCATGTGTCCTATTCTCTGTGTTAGTGAAATAAAGTAAAAGTTCAGCAAAGGGGGATGGTCAGTAGCTAATACCGAGGGCTGATGAAATGGGAGCTCCAGCACTCCCTGTGTCTGCTATACATGCCAAAAATTTACAAGCTTCAGTGCTGCATATTTGTTTGGTTATAGATAAAGACCTGAGGAAGGCCAGACACACCATATGGACATCGCTTTAGGTTTGGTAAAGGGGGCGTGTGCTCAGTTTCACCCACCCACTAGAAATTTATTCACGTTTTTATATATAAAGTGAAACATTGTGTGCCAACACAGAAATGCAAAAGAATTTAGACTGAACCACTGGAATGCACTTAGACTTTCAAGTGAAGAGGCACAGCCTCAGACACTAATTGTCCTGTTAGAAATATGCAGTGTTTTTAAGATAAAAGAATAGACTTTGGATGGATCTGCTTACAGGCTAAATTAGGTATTTGACACGATAAGATTTAGCTTGAGAAAACACAAACTTAATCTTTGACACACACACACACCCGAAAAATGAAGACTAATAGTTTTCAGGGTTCAGGAATGAAATCTTACCTTAAATGTCGGGACTGAGTATCCCAACCCCAGGATTGTACAGTTCTGATGAACAGAAAAGGATTATATGAATGGATGGAATGATATTGTTAGGAATCTACATTATCATAACAAATTATAACTCATAACAGATAGCAACATAAATGTGTAGTCTTAAAGGTAACATGATAGTCAAGCGAGGTGTGGGAAAGGAAATGTGTTTGCAGATTTCAGTAAAGGAATGCAAGATGTGCAATGTGTCACCGGAAACGCTATATACACACAGACACACAGGCTTCTAGAAACTTTCACATACGTCCAGTACACGTGACACAAGCCCCCCTAGACAAGAAAGGAGAATCAGACTGGCAGAAGGAGGCTAGTGACAGGGGCGAGAGGTTGTAGAGAAAGAGAGAAGGGAAGAGGGGTCTAGAGAGAAGTAAGTCAGCATATAAATGCTCTTGTGTTACACACCGTGCTCAACTTGAGCTTTACCTTTGAAGATAATAAACTACAATCAAGACCCAATATCCATTTCTAACTTCTGTCATTGACTACGAGGGAACTGAAGGTGTTTCCCCACATATCTACTCACTGTTTACTCCATTTCGGCTACTACTACTATACAATAAATCACAAGATGGACATATTTTTGGCTGCGTGAACGTACGAACCAACGCCTACGAGCCAAAACTTCTTCAGTCAAGTAACAACAAGCGAGTATACTCCCACAACGAGTAAATCACAAGAAGTAAGGAACAAGAATACATCGAGAAAGAAAAACAAAACAAGCAAATGAAGAGTGAGAAACGACTCACAACCACCTGACCCCACTATTCTGACCGACCCCCCTCTCTGTCTGTTTCATCACCACGCTGACATAGAGGTGAAGAGGTCGTACAACCCAAGCAAAAAACATGCACCTCTCACCGACTACTTGTTACTCATCTTTACTCACACATTCCTACTCATACTCATTTTTTCTCAGCAGTTATTGAGTGGGAATTCGACGTTGTATGATGAGGTTCGAGTAGGACTGAGGCTATTCCGCACTTCAATCAACCCTGATATATAACCAAACCCTGGAGTTTCTGGGAGTGATATCATATTTCAACACAGCCCTGAGTTTCGGAGAGTGACATCTTCTATCAACACATCTCTGAGTCTCCGAGACTGACATCATCTGCCTTTCAAGTGGGAGATTATACTGATAAGAAGCGAGATTTGCCAGTTAGGTGGTCGAGAAGCATCTCGATATTTCCCAGTGTTTTATGTAGGCTGGGACCGGCACAAGTCAGAGTTGCCACTTAGCCTGCTGTTTGCGAGCGTAGTTATTTCGTAAGTAATGCATTAATTTTCGTGCTCTTTTTCTCTAAAATGACTTATTTATGTGCTTCGTATGGTAAATGATTTAGTGTTATGTAATCCAGGAAAGCTTTGGCATGTTTTGCTTGTCTCTGAATTGGCAACTGTTGTTCTCGTAGAATGAAGACGGTTCTAGTCAAGTGCACATTTATATAAAGTTGGGTAGAGGCTAGGGCAGGTTCAGGACTTTGATGAATGGTCGTGGAGAAGGAAGACGTGTTTCTGAGCTCTCGTCTAGCTGCAGGGTTGCCTCACCGGCGTTAGCTTTTTCTTTTTTTCGCCACTGGGGCGTTTTTCAATAAAGTTAGGTTAGCTAGACCTCATTTTCCTCCCTGGCCTTAGTAGATATAGTAGGAGTCTATATATAATTTCTGAGATTGCCTTTGCTTACTCACCTCTGGAGTGTACCCCCCACTGATCGCTCTGTGGTGTGAGTCACACACAGGCACGTCCTCCCGAGAGTGGTTTGAGAGGGTAATCTCAGCCTAGGTGGGTCTTCCCCAGGTACTTTGCCCCTTGGTCGTATTTCTCTCTCTTCCCACTTCCCCTTCACGGGGGAAGTGGTAGCTATGACGGACGCCCCTACTGCCTCCCTCCCCTTCAGAGGGGGAGGTAGTCCTGACGACATCCCTACCGTGACTGACCGGCCCCAGACTGACGGACGCCAGACTCGTTCCCCGCTTGACATCCCTGTAAATAACGCGACCTTCGTAACGCTTCATGCACTAGGTTCCATTCCCCTGTCCAGACTCAATCCCTTCATTGTCAAGAAGGTGATTGACCACTGTGCAGGAGAGGTGGAACAAGTAAAAAAACTTGGAAATGGGGACCTCCTAGTAAAGACATTCAACTCAGCTCAGGTTAAAGACTTGCTAAAGCTGCGCAAGTTTCACTACCATGATATCGAGGCCAATATCCCAACATCCATGAATTCCTGCAAGGGTGTTATCACTTGCAGGGATCTCATGGTGATGAGTGAGGAAGAGATCATACAGGAACTTGCTCAGCAGGATGTAATTGATGCCAGGTTCATCACTCGTTATCAGGAAGGCGTAAGGACGAAGACAGCCACTGTTGTCCTCACTTTTGGCAAAGTTTTTCTACCTAAAAATTTCAAAGTAGGATATGAAATTGTAAATGTAAGACCGTACATCCCGAATCCCCTTCATTGTTCAAAATGTCAGCTCTATACTCGTAGACATCACGAAAAGGCTTGTAGGGCTTCCAACATCGTGTGTGGCAAGTGTGCAGCTGTAGGTCACTCTGCTGACAACTGTACACCCAAGCCTGAGTGCTGCTTTCACTGTAAGGATGCTCACTCCACTTCCTCGAGGGTTTGTCCCAAGTGGAAGGAGGAGAAAGAGGTCTGCACTGTGAAAGCGTCTGAGGGCATTTCCTTTTATGATGCAAGGAAGAAGGTGAAGGAGTTGCATGCAACTCCCAAGCCTAATATCTCCTATGCATCGGCGGTTGTGTCCCTTCCCGTGATGTGCACCATGGAGACACAGACTGACCTAACATTCGCTCCTCATGCCCCACACCCTACCTCTCAGTCTAAGCCTCCTGTACGTTCCAACTCTCTTACGGACATCCCTGTTGCTACATCATACTCTCAGGCTGCCGCTGCTCCTTCGCAGTCAGTGCGGCCAAAACAGAAGCCTGACAAGTCTGACAAAATTAATTTGACCACCCTCACTAAGCAGTCACATCCTCATGTCCTTCACGCTCCTGGTCCAGCGAGGGAGAGAAAGAATAGCTCTTCCTCGGTGGAGTCTGGGAGCCTTATCATTGATGAAAATATGGAAGTCTCCATGAACAAGAACCAGGAAAGGTCCCCCGGTAGCCACTCGCCTGGACACGGGGGGCATAAAAAGACTAAGCACACTGGCCACTCTCAAAAATCTTAAACCGCCGCATTCACTATACTACAGTGGAATTGTAGAGGTATTGGGAATAAGTTACATAATATAGCTATCTTACTTTCACTACACAGGCCAGACGTTGTTTTTTTTACAGGAGACGCACCTGGAGGATCATCCTGATCCTTCACAGTTCAAACACTACCACTCGTATAGAAGATATGATGGTCACGGAGTTGCCATTTACACACACAAATCACACCCACAAACGGAAGTGATTCTAAATTCTACTCTGGAAGCTGTCGCGTGCAGATTAAAATTTGATAACATGTATCTGTCTATTTGCTCTCTATACTGTCCTCCACATGGCCCCATTGATACTGATGCTTTACATTCACTATTTGAACATCTTCCTGGCAATAAGTTAGTGTTGGGCGATTTAAACACCCATCACTATCAATGGGGTAGCTTGAGGATCGATGGTCGTGGGGAGCAAGTAGCCGACCTAATACTACAGTCCAACCTCTGTCGTCTGAACGATGGTAGAGCGACTCGTGTAGATGATCGTACTGGTAACTTTTCGGCCATTGACTTATCTTTGGCCTCCCCTGGTATACATCAAGATTTTTTATGGAATCCTTATGACGATTCCTTGGGAAGTGATCATTTACCCATCTGTCTTTCTTATACACACGACATCATTTCGGACCCTCCACCTCCAAAATTCAACTATAAGAAAGCAGATTGGGGATCCCTCTCAAGGATCGCCAATTTAGATATATCTGGGGAGACCATAGATGTTAAGGTCGAAAATATAACTACTTCCATATTACACGCAGCTGAGGCTGCTATTCCCAAGACTTCTACAGTTCATGCAAAGCATAGAGCACATTGATGGACGCAGGATTGCCGACAAGCATTAAGAAAACGCAATAGGAGATACAGGATTTTTGATAGCAGCCCACTGAGAAAAATTTTATTGCATACAAACAGGCACGGGCTGAGGCAAGGAGAATAATAAGAAGGGCCAAACGTGACTCCTGGCGGTCCTTTGTGTCCAAGGTGACTCGTACAACACCATTACGTAAAGTCTGGTCCACCATAAGAATATTAAATAATAAAGGCCCATATTTCCCAGTCACCACCTTGCAAGTAAATAATAACATCTATGACGAGCCCGTGGACGTTGCTAACATCCTTGCCAGGAGTTTTTCTCATGTAAGTAGCTCAGCCAATTATGACCCACGTTTCCAACATCATAAACACATGGCTGAGCTACAGATTATTCACTTTGCCAAAGAAGACGTAGACTCCCCGTACAACCAAGAATTTACGCTAGATGAACTGCTCCTTGCCGTTAAATCCTGTAAAGACACCAGCCCTGGACCAGACACCATCACGTACGGTATGATCCAGCATCTTAATCAGGACAACCTGATTAAGATGTTAGCATTGTACAATGAGATTTGGGCGTCTCGAACGTTCCCAAACTCATGGCACTTTGCGCACGTCATACTGATACCCAAAGAGGCTGGTCGTCTTATGAATCCCACTTCATTTCGTCCTATTGTGTTGACTTCTTGTCTATGTAAGGTCATGGAACGAATGGTAAACAATAGGCTTCTTTTTGTTTTAGAGTCGAAGAATTTGTTATATGATCAACAATGTGGCTTCCGTAAATACAGAAGTTCACTAGATCATTTAATGAATTTGGAGCATTATATTGCAGAGGCATTTGCCAATAAAGAATTCATGATAGATGTTCTTGGACATCCATAAAGCCTATGACATGAAATGGCGACACGGTATACTAATGAAGCTCTATGCTTATGGTTTAAGAGGAAATTTGCCTATTTTTATTTCAAATTTCTTAAGAGACAGGACTTTCTCTGTCAAATTACCCCGTAACGTAACATCGAATATATTTATCCAGGAAAACGGGGTGCCGCAGGGAAGTGTGCTTAGTCCTACTTTATTTAGTATTATGATCAATGATATTCTGTCATCAGCTCCCATCCCCAGGAATCTTAAATACTTGCTCTATGCTGACGATTGTGCAATATGGCACTCCTCCCGTAATGCACAATTTTCGGCTGGACGGATTCAAGCAGCCCTTGACTCCATCCACCAATGGGCCTTGCAGTGGGGATTTAAGTTTTCCATCCGTAAGTGTGCCACTGTAGTTTTTACAACTCGTAACGTCCCCGATTTGCGTTTATTTTTGGATAATCAAGCGTTACCCTTTCAAAATTCTGTAAAGTTTTTGGGCCTCCACTTTGATCGCAGAATGAATTTTAAACTTCACATTAATACTTTGCTTGCTCGTTGTGATAAACCATCAAATGTCCTTTAGTACCTAGCGGGTACTATATGGGGTGCCGACAGAAAATCTTTATTAATGGTGTATAAGTCCCTTATTCGATCGAAGCTAGACTATGGCGCACAGGTGTATGGCTCGGCATCTGATGCCACGCTGAAAGGATTGGATGTGTTGCAGAATAAATACTTGCGAATGTGTCTTGGAGCTGTCTGGTGTACCCGTGCAGCTCGTATGGAAGTGGAGTCGAATGTGCCTCCCCTCCGTATTCGCCGTGACCACCTGGCATTATCGTATGGGTTACGAACATTAAGGAAACGTAATATCGGCAATGTGGCCTGTACCCCCCTGTGTCAAGACCACCACCTTCTGCGGGGGGTGCGTCGGCCACTTGCTGCTCGCCTCCACTTACTGACTCAGGAGCTTGGTGTGGACCCCAGTGACTGTGACAAGTTGGTGCTAAAAAATATAGCGCCTTGGGAGCCACCCGGCTTTACAGGAGATGTATCATGGCTCCCAGCACCAAAGGGCAAGGCGCCGGAGGCAGAGGTCCACCACTTGTTTCGTAACATCATTGTTCGTCACTTGGAGTCCCATCAATTGGACACTGACGGCTCCTAGTCGAGTGAATGTGTGGGTGCAGGTGTGTGGTCGACTGAATGTGCCCTCAGGTATCTGTTGCCAACTCATACATCTGTGTTTACTTCAGAACTTTTAGCTATTGACAAAGCCATAGACTATGCTCTCAGTTCTAGGCATGACTCATTTGTCATATTTTCAGAATCAAAATCAGCCCTTCAGGCAATTGCATCTTGCACTACGGACTCTCACGAGATCCAGGGCCGCATCGTTAATAAGTTGCATTCATGCAACAAGTCATTCACACTGATCTGGGTGCCTGGTCATTGTCATATCTACGGCAGTGAGCAGGCTGACTTACTTGCGAAGTCGGCTGTAGAGCTCGAGGAGACTTGGGACGTTCCTCGTGATCTACATTCGAGTCTCTCTCTCGGAAAGAAATCAATAAATCTTCTGTGGCAAGGTCAGTGGATCAGACTAAATATTCCAACTTGTAAGCCGTACCTGGGCGACTGGGACACTGCCAACCGTCCCAGTCGCCTAGAAGAAAAAGTGTTGGCATGGTTACGGCTCAATGCCACCATTTTAACTCACATGAAACCATATATGGAAAGACGCTTCCCACTACACTGTGACATCTGTAATGCGGTGTTATCTATCAGTCATATCATCCTGCGCTGTCGGCGATTTATTAGTGAACGTGCTTCACTTATAAATTACTGCGGCGCAGTAGATGTCCCCTTCACCCTTTCCACCATCCTGAGTGATGGGGACATTGTTATGACTGATAAATTGATGGCTTTCTTGAGAGAGACCGGACTGATCAGAGTGATGTTACTTTTTTACTTGTGGTTATGGTTTTTATGAACAGTAAATATGTATATATTGTAATATTAATTAGGGTTAACAGTTGACATATTTTAAATAGTTCCTCCTCCCACCGATCTATTTTTGAACATTAGTGTAGGTCTAGTTATTTGTCTCTTAGGATTTAGTATAGGTTAGTGATTTGTCTGTTAGGTGGTCAGTTTTAGGGTCTTTAGATTAGGTATTTTTGATTATAAGTAATATAAGGTTAAAAATATAAAAAATAAATAAAAATAAAAATAAAACTACAAAAAAACAATAAAATAAAAATTATTATATATATATATGTACGTGTGCATGAAAGTGTGTATGTTCATATGCATGGATGTGTGTATGTATGAATGTATGTATGTTTATATATATATATCTATATATATATATATATATATATATATATATATATATATATATATATATATATATATATATTTGCCTTAATGACCAGAGGCTCCGGCCTCAATGGTCGATAGGCAAAAAAAAAAAAAAAAAAAAAAGGCAGGATCAGTCGGGTGTCCAGTCAGTCTGAGTGACGTGCAGTCGGTTTTGGTGTAGTGCAGTGTCAGTGAAGAGTGTTTTTTTTTTTTTTGGTACTTGTGAAAACATTGGCAAACAGTGATGGGTTATTGAAGTTTGTATATCATTGGTACTTGAGAAAACAGTGAAGTGGTAAGCATTAAGTGTAATAACTGTGAAGCGTTATTAATACTAAGTGTACTTAAGCATTAAGTGTAATAGCAGATGGTAATACCTCCAGTGCTTGTGAGAACAGTAAAGTTGGAAAGCATTACTTGGAATTATTTGAAAAATAAAGACAGTGAATCATAAGAAGCTAGTGTTTATTTTCTCCTCAGCTGATCTTGTGTACGGCACACCTAAAGGCTGGCCATAGGAAGAACAACTCGCTAGGCAACGTCCTTCATGTACTGAACTACTGCTGTTGGAGCCTGTGGCAGTGTTGGTGAGGACGTAACAATACTTTTACCTATTTCTTCCCAGTGCTTTAAATTAGGTGCAATCAACTCCTTTACTTATATATATATATATATATATATATATATATATATATATATATATATATATATATATATATATATATATATATATATATATATATATATATTGTGGCACTGAGTTAGTATGCTTAAATTCGTTAGTTCCATCGATTAAGTTTACTCATGAGATGGAAATGGATAATGAATTGCCATTTTTGGATGTAAAAGTTATCAGGGATCAAAATGTTTTGAAGACTAAGGTATACAGAAAACCTACAAATATTATGTCATATGTTCATTACTATTCAAACCATCATATTAATGTAAAAAGATCTGTGTTCATATCCATGTACCTAAGAGCATATAGAATTTCAGACCCAGAATTTTTAGATGATTAACTCAAAATGATTCACAGTATTGGAAAGAAGCTAAAATATCCACAAAGCATACTAACTCAGTGCCACAATACAGCCAAGAAACGATTCCTTGAAGGGAAAACTAATCAGCCAGATCGCCAGAACATGCAAAGAACCTTTGTCCTCCCCTTCCATGAAAATTTTCTAGATGTTGTTCACATACTGAGGAAACTCAATGTACAAGTAGTATTCAAATATGAGAACACCATCAAAAAAACCCTCATCAAGAACAGCCCTTTCAGTAATTCAGGTGTTGTTTACAAAATCCCATGTAAAAGCTGTAACAAATTTTACATAGGACAATCTGGAAAAGATTTGGAAACTAGAATCTCACAACATAAATACAGTGTAAGGACAGCCCAACAGAGTAGTGGTTTATTTCAGCACAAAGCATCCAGTCATCACCATATTGACTGGACAGGCTCCAAGATTCTAGCAAGATCAAAAAGCTTAGATGAAAGAAATGTAATAGAATCTTGTCTAATTTCTGGCACATATGAAAAGAATGTAAACATGAGCTATGGTCATTTTAAGTGTGATAAATTGTTAACTGAATTGATTTTAAATCAGTATCCCCCAGACTAACACGTGATTGTTCCCTGTCATCTCCTGGTGGTGTAGTCACACCTGTGGGACACACCAAGCATTAATCCTCTAGGTCTTAAGTTAAGCAGCAGTATTTATCTCCTCCTCCCTCTCCCCTTCCCATTTCCCCACTTCCCCTCCCCCTTCCCCCTCCCTCCCACTCCCCTTTCCTCCCCTCCTACTCTCTCCTCCTTTGTCACGTGCATTTTTAGATTCAGGTCACCCTTTGTTGTGCTCCACTCCCTCCTGCAGGTGACCATAAGTTAAGCCGCAGGTAAAAATTCAGGTCATCCATTGTTCTGTGTGCCACTACCTGCTGCGGGTGTGCATAAAAGACCTCTACCTTTTACGTTTCTGTCTCACTCTGTCTGAAGATGTAATATACGAAAGTACTCACTGTCGCTCCTTTCATTTCTCCCGTGGTTAGTTTGCTTCCATATCTTCACGGTGAAGTCTCTGCATACATATATATATATATATATATATATATATATATATATATATATATATATATATATATATATATATATATATATATATATATATATATATATATATATATATATATATATATATATATATATATATATATATATATATATAAAATATATAAAATACCTTTCATTTATTACTACTCATTTAGTCATCTATTCAATTAACACATAAGCGTTCCATACCACCATATTCTAGCGAAATGAGTTTATTTTAGCTCGAATGATATGACAGGAACATTTTCGACACCACCAGTATTAGTAATGGAGGACATACAGTTAGCAGCGACTGCCGATTCACAAGCAGGAGAACAAGAAAAAAAAACAACACATACAGAATTCTCCATAAAGTAAAGACAGAGAAACAAATACCTCGTTTCTAGATGACACTGGTGATCACTGGGAAACTCCCTCTGATGTAGTAAGTGAGGACTTTAACACTGTCTTACATATTTATGAAAATTTACTTAACAGAGTTCACAGGTCAGGTAAAGCATATTTCACTATTCCTTCACACAACAATAAAGAACTCCAATTGAACCTAACATAACAAACAACCAAAATGAATAACAAAGGCAATGGCACAACTCAAACATCCCCACCTCATGTTTACGTTTATCATGAGGATAAAAACATCCCAGAATTCTCAGGCACAGAAAAAGACCACATTGATATAATGTCACGCATAAGCCAATGCGAACAGCTATTTGTTAAGAGACATGTAACAGATGAACAGGAGAAAATAGCAATATTTTCCTCATGGATTAACCAAGAGAGATGTCCAGCAGGTGATTTGCTTAGATCAGATAAGCTCCATCGAGCTAAGCCATATGATGAGTTTAAAGTAAAATTCCTGAAAAAATTCTCTGGAGGTATAAACTTCTTGCCAGGTATAATTCCAGAATTACATAAGGTTGTGGATCTAGTAAGAGTACATAAACAAATCATGTATTAAGTGAAATAACAGCAGATGTTTCCACATTAAGAGAACATCATTAGCTACTTTAGAAAACTCAACCTGGATAACATGATGGAAAGATGTCACCAATGCTTGTCTTAGACATCATTGGTTATGTAGCTGCCTTGTGCAAATTGCCTGATAGGGTCCTTGAGATCGCTAAGACGATTTCTTACACCCCAGGAATGTGCTTGCTAGATTCTATGAACGAGGTAGAAATAAATTGTAGCAATGCAGGGGTGACCGAAGCAGAGTCAAATTCTACTACAATGAGAATTACAGACGCAGTGTCGGCCGTGAAAACAGATACAACTACCCCAAACAAAGAACAGAATCGGTCACGACCCAAAAACAGACAGAACAGGCAACTACACACTTCGAGGCAGCAATCTCAAACACCAGGCCAGAGGCAGTCACATAAGTTTGTACGCAGTCTGAGCAGAAGCAGCACCAAAAATACCACTAAATATGGGAGGTCATCTCAAGGATCAAATTCGGGAGATAGGTCCACTATATTGTGCAAACCCAGGACACACAAAGAATGAATGTTTTGTAATAGGTAAACAAACGGAGAAAGAGTGTGACCCATATTGTAGACATCACAAGTCCTAGGGACACTGGACCTCCAATTGTAAGACAGTAGAAAAAAATTATTTCCATATTTGAATCGGGGGAAGACCAAGTCACAACAAAAAACAACAAATCATAGAGAAAGCTAAATCTAAAATTCACATAGGAGGCATTATGGGAAGTGAATGTATCTTGATACCAGCTGTATGTGAAGGTCAAATCATTTCTTTGTTCTTAGATACAGGCTCTCCAGTGAATTTAATAACAGAAGAAGAATTAGATAGGATTTTTAGAAATAAGAAAGTAACTTTTCTAGAAGAATATGATGTTGACTTATATGCGGTAGATGGCAATCAAATTACGGTAAAAGGCATGATACGGTTAAACATACAGTTTCACAGAAACTACAGGACCAATTTTGGCATTTATCTAAATTGTTGAAAACTTAGCAATAAAAGCTGATATGTTGCTAGGTTTAAGGACAATGAGAACAGAGAAAATAATTTTACTCCCACAAATGAATGGGATAGACTTTAATAATGCATTCAGGGAAGAATTTTCATCAGATTGTGGAGAACCAAAAAGAATTGGAAATATTAAAACCCTAAACAGAAATACACAAACAGACGAGTGTATAGATCCACTCACACCACCTCCACAGCCTCCCGGACTAGTGACCGTGGTAACAGTACTGACTCATCAGTTTTCCCTGCCCATCTCACCAATGATTTAGTTATTCCTCACAACTCATACATGAAAATTACCATAAGGAGCAAATTGAAGAAGAGTACCGTTCTGGCCTTAGAGTAATTAGGTACAGTGAAAAGAGTTTTTTTTTTTTTATGCTAGGAAGAAGGAACCAAAGGCCATGACCCCGCAAAAACTGTTCCCTCCAAGAGAAGAACAAGATAAAAGAGAGAGCCAAATTCAAGATCCAATCATTTCGAAATGCCTGGACACACTGCGTTTGAAAGACTAGAGATCATAGGAAGCAGGAAATACAGAAAGAGGCAGACAGTTCCAGAGTTGACCTGTTGCATAAATGAAGAACTAGGAGTAACGGTTAACTCTTGCATTAGAGAGTTGGACAGAAAAGGAATGAGAGTTTGCTGCTTGGCGGGAGCTATGCTCCCGTCGTAGAGGTGGAGGAATGCTTGCAGACAGCTCAGAGGAGCAGTGACCATTGAAGTAGCGAAAGAAAAGAGATTAAGATCCAACAGTGCAGCAAAGAAACAGAAGTTGAAGGGAGTCAGTAAGAGGAGGAGAGTTAATGAGATGAAAACCGTTTGACTCCACCCTATTGAGAAGAGCTGTATGTGGAGAATCTCCCCAAACATGCAAGTTGTACTCCACACAGGGGCGTGTAAAACCCGTGTATAGAGTCAACAATTGTACAGGGGTAAAAAAGGAACGGAGTCGGCTTAGCACACTAAATCTCTTGGAAGTAGATTTTGAAAGAGATGTAATATGATCTTTCCAAGATAAGTCCCGAGTGAATGAAACCCCAAGCATGTTCAAGGATGATGCAGGATTAAGCTGAGTATTATTAAACATTAGTGGGTACACCTGCAGAAGATTTTGTCGGGTTGATAGGTGTAAGAACTGAGTCTTTGATGCATTAAAAACAACAAGATTATTTTTACCCCAGTCAAAGATACGAGCCAAGTCAGACATTAGGTGTCCCATAGCCTCACCCCTTGTTTGTTGAAGTAACTGCTGAGGTGGGCGTTGCGGAAACCGAATGGAAAGGTGAAGGGTGGAGTCATCAGCATACGAGTGGATAGGGTTAGTTGTACAGCTTAGAAGGTCAATGATGAATAAAAAGAAGAGAGTTGGTGATAGGACACAGCCCTGAGGAACGCAGCTGTTGATAGATTTAGGAGAAGAACAATGGCCGTCTATAACAGCAGGTATAGAACGACCAGAAAGGAAGTTATAGATGTAGGCACAGAGAAAAGGATAGAAACCGTAAGAAGGCAGCTTGGAAATTAAAGATTTGTGCCAGACTCGATCGAAAGCCTTTGAGTTGTCAAGTGCAATGGCAAAGCTTTCGCCAAAGTCCCGAAAGGAGGATGACCAGGAGTCGGAAAGGAAGGTGAGAAGATCGCCAGTGGAGCGTCCCTGACGGAACCCATACTGACGATCAGAAAGAAGGTTGTGATAGGAAAGATGCTTTAAAAATTTTCTATTAAGAATTGACTCAAAAACATTTGAGATACAAGACGTTAAAGCAATTGGACAATAGTTAGAGGGTTGGGAATGGTCACCCTTCTTTGGGACTGGCTGAATGAGAGCAAACTTCCAGCAAGAAGGAAAGGTACAGGTTGAAAGACAAAGGCGAAATAATTTACCTAGGCAGGGTGTAAACACAGAAGCACAGTTCTTGAGAAGAACAGGAGGGACTCCATCAGGCCCATATGCCTTGTTAGTACTGAGGCCAGCAATGGCAGAAAATACATCAGCTGAAGAAATTTTAATGTCAGCCATGAGGAAGTTAGAGGGGGAAAGTGAAGGAGGAACAGCACCGGAATTGTCTAAGGTGGAATTGGAGGAGAAAATCTGAGCGAAGAGATCTGCTTTATCAGTAGAAGAGATAGCTACAGAACCATCAGAATAGCAAAGAGGAGGGAAGGATGATGAGATAAAGTTGTTAGAAAAGTTTTTGGCAAGGTGCCAGAAGGAGCTGGAAGAATTGGAGTTGGAGAGTTGAGAGCATTTAGTACGGATGAATTTATTTTTAGCAGAGTGAAGAAGAGACTTAGCATGATTTCGGGCAGAAACATAAGCAAGATGTGATTCAGGGATGGGTTGGCTCTGGTACCTTTTATAGGCCCTCTCCTTATTGCGGATAGCATTAGAACAGGCGTGATTAAACCAAGGCTTTTTTACATTAGTGAAAGGATATGAGAAAGGAATGTATGCTTTCATGCCCGAGAGAATAACCTCCGTAATGCGCAAGGCACACTCTGATGGCATCCCGGCCAGGGAAGCAATAATCATTCCATGGAAAATCAAAGAAGTACTGACTGAGGGCATCCCAATCCACAGCTCCAAAGTGCCACAGACGACGTTTCTTTAGAGGATCCACAGGCCATACCGGAGCGATAGGATAGGTGTCAGTAGAAATCGCATTATGTCAGATGGATAATGATGGGAAAACTCAGGTGTTCATAATTAATAACATGAGTGGAGAAGTTCAGATGAAAAAGGGGACTTTTATAGTTAATATAGAACAATGTCCTGCCCCTGTAATGGAGATAGTTTCAGCTGGAATGACAAGTAAAATCAAATCTATGGAGAGAGAATGCATAAAAGAAAATTTGATTCACTAAGGACAATTTAATGAAGAAACTGACCTGTTAAAAATGTTGAAAAAACATCAACAAACAGTAGCATTACTTGGAGAACAATTAGGGTGTACTAACCTGATTAACCCCTACACTGCGGGGATGTTGGAGTCGCTGCTTCCGTGTCCCACAGGGATATTCGCGCTCTGACTGACTTTTTAAAAATATTTGCCAAAAATCTGTTATTAGTCCCAGAATATTATAATTAAATATCCTTATGGCACATACCTTCAGCTTTCTCCTGGGATGTTTGTTGAGCCTTCATTGACAACCGTAGGACTTGTGGAGACTTCTGAAGTTGGGTAACGAAGTCTCCACTTTACACTTCCCGACACCCCGTAATATGGTTACCACAGCCTGATATTATCACTAGAAACACTATTCTATGATTTTCAAGTAGTTTGGAATCCATACTCCAAAAGAAAATACTGTGAAAGCAATGTAAATTACGAGCGAGTATGAGCTTCCCACCCGTGCTCGTTCCCTGCTGGTATTCTGTCATTTATTATTCATAAACACACTCACATTTTACATTCCTATTACACTATTACATTCATATATATCTAGAATATTTATCCATAAGTTTCCTTCAGTAATAGTAGTTTATTTTCACTCCAGGCATTCACTTTCTCGTTCAGTAAACTATGTAATGTATTTTCAATATTTACATTTCTATTTTATTTGCACTATGTTATGTACTGTCACTTGCAGTAACTTCTAAAACTATTTTCCACTGTTCAATCATATTTACATCCATTGCTTTCACTTGCTATTTACACATTATTTACATTTCCACTTGCACTGTTTTAGAGTCACCAGAAGATCGTAGTCAGTGTTCATCATTATCATTGATATTAGCCAGTTCGCATTCCACAGCAGAGTCACTTAGCCCTTTACCCCTTCCCACACCAGGTTTAGTAGAGGTAGAGGTCACAGAGCCCTTTGCAGAGGGCTAAGGACAGGCGTGAATCAGACGTGGTTTCACCTTGAAAGACGACAGTAAACTTAATGATGTGGCCTAGGGACAGGGAAGGGTTGTCAGTGACAGCATGGTGATAGCTGCTAAGTTATATGCTATGAAATGATTGGCAGGAAATCTAGACAATACATAATAAATTAGGTAGTCCCAGATTAATGTAAATATCATTTAGGCTTCTCCCTTCCTTTCTTATATATATTTTTGTTACGAGGACAGGTCATACGGCATATTTGAAGGGTTAATAAACAGGGAAAATTAGCAAACGAGTGTACATGGGGTGTTGCCAGGTGATTATTAGCCCATTCCAGATGTATGGCGGTATCAATTACCTTTTCTCTTTCTTTTATATATTATTATGTATAAGAATAGGGCATAGGGCACATTTCAGTGGATAAAATGAGTGGAAAAATCCGTCCAGAATTTGTGTAGTGCAGCGCAGCTGGGCAGGCGGGAGGAGGGGGTAATGGAGGGGAGGAAAGGAGGGGAGTCAAGGACACGGGAAAAATGGCTAAATTGTCAACAGTGGATGGGAGTACGGATGACATTAGCAGAACTGAGTATAGCTGGACACTGGTAGTACTGATACATGATACAAGTCACCACCTGAAAGCCCGGGCGAATTCAAAATAACACAGAATCACAAAAGTGACACCCTGTGGTATGATCCCTTGCTCCCGAGCATCACAAAAGTGACGGGACTGATAATGAATTACCGTATGAAATTCTTTAAGGTGAAAATCTGCCCATATACAACTACGATGATTATCCTAAACTCCGTTTACATGAATTCAAGGACACATAAGAGTGAAAAAACAATTATCGATGTCAAAGGAAGAAATGATGAAGGCATTCAATAAAAAGGCAAAAGAATCACGTATCAGCTTAGGAGACATTGTCTACGGTATCATTCATACGAAAGACACTAAATTATCCCCGAAATTTGAAGGCCTATATAGAGTAATTAACCCACGGCGTCCTGTCGACATTCTTTAACGTCCACACGTTTTGTGACTACCAATCCCGTTGACGTAGATAAACAAAAAAATTGTAAGGTCCCTAATTTGCACAATTTTCAATTTTTGCCAGTGATTTTTGGTAGGTATACACGTGACACCTTCCTCTACAAGATGCCAGGCAGGGACAATGCCTTACCCAGCATGACCTCCTCCTCCCCCTGCACACCATTGTCTCAGCAATTCACCTGTTATCAGTGACCTGGCCAGTAAAGCCATGTCATGCCACGGTACAAAATTCAAGGCCAGAGTGATTCCCCAATCAATGACAATGTGGAGGACAAATTTTACATAGCATTAGAGGAAGAAACAGTCAGAAATGATGATCAGGTAAAGTGGCAAAAAAGGTCAGGTATGGTGATGAGTTGTGAGTGAAACAATGCTTATAATGCCTATATTACTACTTGAAAACCAATATACTCTCGTACTACATATAAATTCGTACCAAGTAAATAAATAAATACTGTTTATGAGTGGTGTGAAATAGTTATCCTCCCATAGAACTCGTTTTCTTTTGTGCCAGCCTGTTAGAAAACCCAGTAAGGTAAGGAGGTACTCCTACCTGAATCGAGTGTTTAAACCTCAGGTGAGCGATTTCTCTATGAATTTTCGATGTTTCTCACCAAAAGCGGAGGTTTGAGCCATAAACAAAAATTTCCAAAAATGGTCGGGATTGGGGGGAGTCAGTGGTGGAAAAGTGGTCGGGAAGGGGCGAGTTAAAAAGACAGTGAACAAAGTAGTAATTAGGTTACAGTCAAGTGACAAAGAAAAACAAATCCTTGTTGAACATTTAAAACGGTTTCCAACGGAATTAGCCAGCAATTATACAACCCCGGACACCACCAAAAAAACGAACAATACTTATACAACCAATCAAGGAGATAACAGTACTTGTAAAAATAAATTGAGGTCGCATAACAAACAAACATAGGTGCAACTGTTACTAAAAATGCTACAATACAGCATTTACATGATCTAGATATCGAATTAAACTCCTTCTATGAGTGAAACAACAAGCAAGTTATTGTTCTCCATGAGCCAGCCATAATGCACATCACTATCATCGACCACAGCTTGACTGGATTAGCAAATTAACAATTTTTTTTTCAGTAGGTAACGATGAAGGGACTAATACCATGAATTCTCCTCTACATAGTAAGAGAATATGCTTACTTAGACCCCCAACACATAGTACGGCAAGGATGCCTCATAGCTCCAACGGCTTTGACATCAATCGTGAAAGATGTCATGAGTTCTGAAATCAGTTTGGATTATTTATATGAATTAACGAATTATTTGGAAAATATTGCCAAACCACTGAGGACCCCGGACTTTATGACAGGAGGCTATGTTTCAGAAGCTCATAACACAAAGGAAGTGACTGAAATAGTGTAGTTAGAGAAATGGAAGATAGAACAGGCTAAATCAATTATGCTCATCATGGTCCAAGATCTCCCATCTCATGGAACGGAGGCATTGATTGACACGAACAACATCACATGTACTTGCCAAAGGCGCAGTTTGTTTGACCTGGGTGGTGCAATTCTGGGGAACATTTTTGGACTGACTACAGAGGAAGACGTTCAAGAAATAAACAACAAATTTAATAAAATAGCTCATGTACTACCATATCAAAACAAGTTCGTTGCCGGTCAAAACACAGCAATGAAGACAATCGTGAAAAATCTAAAAGAGGCAGAAAGTATAACTCACCAGAGTGTGGAAGAAATAAATGCCATGGAAGGAAACATGACACTTTTCCAACACTTTCCAGTCATCATGGAACATATTGACACAATTATAATCCAGTTAGATAACACTAGAGTTCGTTACAGGACACTTATCCAAGGAATTGCAAATGCTGGTAGTGGCAAGATCACAACTGACCTACTTTCAGTTCATGATCTACGTCAGATAATTAGTCAAGGCATACATAAACATGGTTTGAAGCTTTTGTTCCAGGATAGGAATTTCATGTTATATTATCCATATTTTGAAGCAACCCTAACACCAGCATCAGTAATAGTTCATGTACCATTCATAACTGACGACCTGTTCACAGTCTATCAAATATACCCCTTCCCTTCTAAGAATAAAAACACTTTGGTCACCATCAACATCGACAAAGACACTGCACATCATGGTCTCCGAGAGACAGGACACTGTCACTTTCACCAGTGAATCAAACTGAACAAAAGTGCCGTACATCCTTATATGCTGTTCACTTTTGTCCTGCGTACATTTTTACGTTTCAGCCTACTGGAACAGTCCCTTGTGAAATGGCTATCATAAGAAATCACGACATTCATCACCACTGCAACTTCACATTTGCTCCAGGTAAACCTATACACCGACAGTGCATTGGACACTCACCTTTTTTTTTCTTCACTCATAACACATCAGTTTACATAATTTGTCCACATATACCATCATCTCATACTTCAGCAACAGGATTATACATAGCACCAAACTACTGTGCGGTACTTACATCATCCATGTGCACTTTATCTACCATCAATCACTATGCCATCCTCAGTCATAGACACATATATTTCCACCCACTACCTAAGATGGATTTATCCATGAGGACAAGTATTAAGTTGACTTCACCTAAGTTTGAAATTATGCAACTAATCAATGAAACAATGAAGCCCTGGGAAGAACTGAGTTTGAGTATATTCAACCCATATTATGTGTATAGCCCATCACCTACTGTCTTTATAATCGTCTCTATTATATTTGCAATAGTGCTGTTGGCAATGCACAGAATGCAAGCAAGAATTGCAAACTTGGAGTATGTATTTACTGGGGGAAGAGTGAACATTCAAGTGAGACCCCCTGAATAAAGTGTATATATTATGTAAATAGTGTAAATATCATATATAGAAAAAAATGCAGAAAATTGTGGGGCAACACATGAATTAATATTACACGATATACAAGTATCCAATTCTTAAATATCATTATATCTATATATCTATATATATATATATATATATATATCTATATATATATATATATATATATATATATATATATATATATATATATATATATATATATATATATATATATATATATATATATATATATATATATATACATATATATATATATATATATATATATATATATATATATATATATATATATATATATATATATATATATATATATATATATATATATATATATATATATATATATATATATATATATATATATATATATATATATATATATATATATATATATATATATATATATATATATATATATATAACATACAAACATATTAATAACTCTTACTATAATCTTGGCATTGGACTACTTTTGCAAATATGAATGTGTCTGTTATACATACACATTTTACAATATGTTATACAATATTTTATAATGAATCTGACTATAGTGCATTTGCTCCATTATGTATACAATATGTTTACAGTGTATTATGTTTCTAGGATATTATTAAATCACTACAATATTATCATGAATATTATGTCTATAGAATATTATGATCATTATTATGCATTAACAGATTATAGTTTATCACTAATACATGCTGTCGTAGGTTCTCCAACTGGGGTGACCGAGCGATGTTAGGAATCTACATTAACATAATACAACTCATAATACATAGCAACATAAATGTGTAGTCTTAAAGGTAACATGATAGTCAAGCTAGGTGTGGGAAAGGAAATGTGTCTGCAGATTTCACTAAAGGAATGCCAGATATGCATTGTGTCACCAGAAACACTACATACACACAGACACACAGGCTTCTAGAAACTTTCACGCATGTCCAGTAAACGTGACAAGCCCTCCCAGACAAGAAAAGAGGAATTAGGCAGGCAGAAGGAGGCTAGTGACAGGTGCGAGAGGTTGTAGAGAGAGAGAGAGAGAGAAGAGGAGAGGGATCTAGCAAGAAGTTATTGAGCATATAAATGCTCTTATGTAACACACCTTGCTCAATCTGAGCTTTACATTTGAAGATAAACTACAATCAAGAAAGCTACTTGTGAGCGGGCCACAATGAACAATACCTGCTTCGGTATACCTAAATTATTTCACTCAATACTCAGGGGGATTGTGCCAAATATGAGCATCAATGTATCTGTGATGTGAAGTACAAATAATGTTAGTTGTGTAAAACATATGATTTTCACTATAACCCTGATTAGTACAAAGCAGTCTGATTTACAGTACAAATAATTACCTCATACTCTACGATAATATGTGAAAGAGCAACAGCACTTACTTGTCAAAGGGCAATTACCCGTAATCGTGATGTAAAGTGCATTTCTATGTGGCTTAGTAAAGGAGAAATATGATTATTTACGGAAGAAGTGAGTACCGAAAAACGACGAGATATTTCTTTTCCCACACACCTACGGGGCTTAGTGGCATGGTGGTGTGGCCGGTATATCCTTGGGTGAGCCACTTGAACCGGGTGATGACTCATTTTCACAGTGGTGAGTAAGGAGGAGTAGGAAAAACGAGTGGAATATTCAGCATTCCAAGGACGCTTGGGCAGTGTTACAATCACCACTCCAATCAGTGCTACCAACGCTAGCCGGCTGGGCCAATGCCAAGGTCAGTAGCCCATGCTCGGAGCCGTGCGCCAAAACGTGAAAAACCACTCGTCTTCAATTCATTCTTACTCATCGACGGGACCACCAAGAGACCTTGGGATACCTTCATTGGGAAGAGGAAGAGTTGTTGAGTCTTATGAACTTTCATTGAATTCTCTAGCTATTATAATTTGGCAGATATAAGGGTTTGAAGTAAGGGTATTTTTTTCCAAAATCTCGGAAATCGCCCATAGGGAGGCGTGTGCTGCGGCCGGAAATCCCCTGGCGGCTAAGTGTTAAGCCCCAAGGTCCACACAGTGGTGTTTCTGTCCAAGCATGACGAACTATTTCCATCACTCTATACTTTTCCTCTCAAGCCAGATTATAGTTTTTTACTCTTCATAATGTCAATGTAGTGTAGATTTTAGTATGCTGTTTGAGAATGAGGTTCACAACTTTTTCTCTGTATTCTAGCTAGGCAGAATTCTTCTGTCATGTTATATTTACTGAGGCCATAATTGGCCTAGTGTAGTATGTAGCGTGTGGCTTGCACAACTGCACACAGTTTTCAGTCTGAATGGGCACGACGAGCTATTTCCATCATGCAATGCTCTCCCTTGTTTTCCCAAGGCTCCATTCATTGTTTTCTCCTGACGGATAATACAGTATTTAGCATTAGTTTCAAGTTCATTTGGTCTTTCTGGCCCATGTGGCACACAGTGTTTACACTGAGCAAGTACTGTGAACTGCAGTCACTGCTTTAGCCTGGGGGTCAGGCCACAGCCATCACAGACGATTACAGTGGTGAGGTAATTGCCGTACCTTCCACTGAAGACGGCATTGTGCAACGACTGGTTTCAGCATTGATGGTGATGCTCTCCTTTTCCTGGTCCAAGTGGGAAATTGACAACCACGACATTTGGAATGGGGCAATGTTCTCAGGGTAGTCATTGTCACCGGCCTACTTCCTCCCGTGCCTGGAGGAATGGACTGACTCTTACAAAGTTCCTTATAGGGTCATGCCTATTCAGTTCCCAGTGTCAGTGAAGAGCAGTGAAACATTCATTTAACTACTCAGGTTCTGTACTGGTACTCGCATGTCAGTTTCAACAATAGTTTAAATGACTTGCTAGTACTCTCCATTGTAGACAGTGACAAACTGCATTAACGTGAGAATCGTTGCGTTTATCATGACGGAGTGAGTGGCAAGAGAAGCAATCATCTGGGAGGCTCCCTCCTCTCCTAACCAGGTCCTGAATGCATACATAGAGGAGGCATATACTCGCCTCCCACATACCATACACTTCCCGTTCTCTGCTCTAACCTTTCTCATGCAGTGGATATCTCCTTCTCCTGATAACTATAAGCTCTCCAAGTGCACCAGACTGAACAACAAGACACCAGCCTCATCACTGAACACATTCAGCATGATAAAACGGCACAACGGCCCCTACTCTTTAAAAGTTAACACTAACAAAGGAGTGTCACACAACAAGCACTGATCTAGAAGACTTACTTGCTCACCATGCAACATGCTGGCCTATAGGTCTTTACCTAGCTTGTCGTGTTTTCATCAGACTAACAAAGGTGCTGGTGCATCATATGGTGACATAGGGGGTCAATGTATTTATGTATCTCAACAACTGGCTTCTCGCAGCAGCTAGAGATGGGTGATACCACTGATTTTTTTTCGATACGATACCGAGTATTATCCACTCTAATATCGAAGTATCCAGTACCGATACCGAGTACTTCATCGTCCAGTATCGGTTATTTCGAGTACTTTACAGGAAAATTATTTCCTATATACATTATACAGTCAGCAATCATATACATAGGCCAGGGTGAAGGGACAGGTTTATTGGATATATAATAGCCTACAGTAGCTTTCTCTCGCTCTCTCTCTTGGCCCCGCGGCAGTGCTAGAGTGTCTGACTGACAATAAGATGGTCCCAGGTTCAATACCTGGGTGGAGCAGACATCTTCTGGACACAAGTGTTGCATCACAAGTTCGTCCCTGTTCACCTAGCAGTAATATAGGTACCTTGTTGTCAGTCAACTTTGTGAATCACTTACAAGGAGAGACTGAGTAAAAGAGAGACTTAAATGAATACTCAAAATTACGAGAAAAAACCTCTACGAGTTAATCCTCCATCCTCAGGGTTCCTGCAGGTATAATTTTCCCTCCTCAGGGTGAAAACCATTCAGCAGATCTTCAACATATATTCTCTCTTAGATTCCCTCCAGCCCTTGTTTCATCTCCCCCCCCCCCTCCCGATTCATTTTGTTACTTCTGAAATCAATGTGGCATTTATAATAAGAAATGAAATTAATAAGTAAATACTTTCTTGAATATATAGTGTAATTCCTTGCAGTATAACAGCACAAACCAAATTTAAGTATTTCATTTGACACAGGCTTAATGCAGCAAATACTTTCTAGAAAAAAAAAAGTAGTGCATTTCCTTGCACTATAACTACAAACCAAATTAAAATATCTCCATTAAACACAGGTTATCTCATCTAAAGTATTTTGCATTTCTTTCTTAGGCCAGTATAGCAAATATTAATATTACACTACTCATTTTCAGTAAAAGACATTTATAATAACAGGTCTCACTCCGTGTGACGAACATGTTAAAATATTAATTACCGTATTAGACACTGGACACTCAGTGGACTGGACATGATAACAAAAACAAATGGGAATTCGGGTGTGCTAGTAAATAATTTTGCTTGTCAAAGTAAATTACCGGTAGACTTTATTGTATCATTAATAATGGGACATAATGTACCTCTTAAAAACCTGTCATTATTCTCAATATGAAAAAGGTAAATTTCTGCTACGGACGCTACTCCCCTCCTCCGATCCACCCAACTACCCGAGACCCCGCAATAATGTGATGCCAGACGTATGACAACCACAATACCAGAAGAAAGTGGAAGGGAGTAAAATAATTGGTCATATTTAATTATTTGTTTATAAAGTACTCATAGTACTCGATACTTCACGATTTGTATCGATATTTTCGATATAAAGGTAATATCGAAAGTATCGATACTTTGGTATCGATATGCCCACCACTAGCAGCAGCCACTTAGGAGGAGTGTCCAGAAAATTCAGGCTAAGACTAATCAAGTCACCTGGGGAGCTCGGCTTCAAAATCAATATGGAAAATCTTTGTTGATCACTGTGAAGCAAGTAATCTGGTTAGGTCTGGAGATGAACACCAGGCGAGTATGAGTTTGTTTTTCCCCAGATAGTGCATGTTGCCTTCGGGAAAATTGTTTAGGACAGTTCACGCCAACCTGAAGTCATGAAGACATGGGGAGCCACTGCTGTGGGCACTGAACTTAGCAGGTTGTGCCACTACCACCTACCACGGGAGATAAAGGTGATCCCAGGAGAAATGATGTTGCACAAGAGATTTGCCTCATCCAGTCCCTGCCAGCCCCAGGAGGCTACTTTGATGATGGATGGTGCCAGACTCCTACGACTGTAACCAATGACTAAGATTTGGGAGGGCATTCTGTCATGAGTGGGACACCAACAACTGCGGGCTTGGACAGAGACATAATGTGTCAAGCACTTAAATATCAGGGAATTAGAGGTAAAGCAAAGGTACAACCAACTGGAGGTGCAATGCATGAAACAGTATGGCATGTCAAGGTCTGAGCCCTTCCTGGCACAGACAGAATAAATCCAGTGGCTAACTTACCATTGCCGTTGGTACCGGTCGGCTCAGAATTTTCTGGAGAGAAGAACCAGAGGGCCAATGCACACTCCAGGTTTAACTTAGCCTTAGCTGAATGGACTGTCTGGAGGGTTATATTCAACTCATTGGTTCTCAGGTATGGCCACATGCAGGTGGTCCTCTTTGTCACCAAAGACACAATGCAGTTACTGCTCCATCTACCCAAGGTGCACTGTATGCTGACAAGTGACATGAATGCTATAGAGGAGAACTGGATGAAGTCCACACTTATATACCTGTTTCCCTCGCCTACAACCAACGTTCTCCTAAATGTAGTTAACGATCTCAGCCTCGATTTTGAGAAATCTGGTCCTAGTACCAAATCGCTGCAAAGAGTAAGCCCCAACCCTTTGCCTCTGGGGACAGAGTGCCTCACTAACCCATAACAGAGAAGTTCCGACCAACATTGAATTTTTATGCATGATAATTCTCTAGTGGGTTCTATCTTCTGCCGAATTTCATGGACGATATGCTATGAACATTGTGGGCCTCCTCCACCAATTACTCTGGACTGCTTTCCTCGGTTTCTGACTGGAATAGAGAGGCCCTTTAACAGCAGAGGCCCAGGTCCTGTCATTACCTCCACCAAGGAGGTTATGTTTTACCATGCATTGGCTTGTTGGTTTGTCTGTCTGTCTGCCAGTGTGTTAGCAGGATTATTCTAAAAGTTATGAATAGATTTTGGCGAAATTTTGTGGAACTGTGGGCCATGGGCGAAGGATGAAATCATTAAATTTTGGGCCAGATACAGATCCGGAGTATCCCATACAAAATTCTCCAAAAGTTCTCAATGAAATTCAATGACATTTTGTGGAAAGGTGCGCCAAGGACCAAGAAAGATCTGATTAAATTTGGGGTCGTATCCGGATCCTGTATCCACGGATTCGGATCCAATATTACTCAGAAATTTGTGAACGGATTTTGGTGAAATTTAATGGAAGATGGACCATTGGCCCTGGAATAAATTGTTAAATTAGGAGCGGATCCGAATCCGGATCCGGAGTATCCCACATAATATCTCCAAAAGGTCTCAATTATTTTCAGTGAAATTTTGTGGAAAGGTGGACCATGGACCAAGAAAGAACTGATTAAATTTTGTTGCGGATTCAGATCTGGATCCTATATCCACTGATCCGGATCCAGATCCTTCTTAATGGCAGTGGCATTGGCGAAGGTATGTGGTCTGTGAGCGCTTTCTAGTTTCTATTGAGTTTGGTGCAGACAAAAGGCAGGGTGGGGACTGTCGTAAATTTATACACTGTTCCCATCATGCACTATGTTTCCACAGGACGGATTGGCGGTGTCCCTAGTGCCATCTCCAAGGACACTCGCAAGAAACGAGAAAGAAGACTTCAGGCTTGCTCCTCTCACAATCCCAGCCTGTAGGATACATACTGTCCACCAACATGTATGCCCAGTAGCAGTGCTAAAGCAGTGCCCAGAAGTTTCAATAGACGCAGACTCAAGAGAGACATTGTTCTGTGCAGCAAAGAGTCTACTAGTAGAGGCTACTATCACCCATGAAATATAGCGGAAGTAGACTTGGTAAGTGATCCTTGAACACACGGTCTGCATGGAATAACGACATTCCTGGCATTTCTCCATACACACACTCAGTCTCACTTGCACAAAGAGGTGCCCGGTAAAGTTCAGCGTCGTCTTTCATCATAAATACATAAATCACGCCCTGGGGGATGCCCCATGCATAGCAGTAAGTGTTTTCCCAGACAATAACCAAGAAAAATAACACTGTGCTCCATACCCTGACAGAAGCGACGCTTACGGTTTCTTTCGCCATCACGCTACTCCATATCAGTTAGGAGACTCCTGCGCAATGTGCTCCAACCCAACACTAGGTGAGGAGGGCAGCAGGCGTCCAGTCATCACCAAAGGTAGTGCGGTGCACTCTTGTGCCCTCTATCACAGGATTATTTCTTTGGTTCGTTGGTGATCTTGGCAGACAAAGAAAAAAGAATTAAATCAGTGCAAGCGAATAACAGTGAAAAAATAAAAATAAAATATGGGTGACATAATGTGAAAAGGTGAAAATTATTGTGTACCAATTGTACGTCTCTTGTGTGCTACGCGATCCATTAATGTGATGACTTGGCCCTAGGAACCCTTACCATGCACATGCCTTGTGTCAAATCAGGCACTAAAAAATTTATCTGTTACACACGTTGTCCACATAAAAAAAGGGAAACAGTGAAAAAAAAAGTGAACATGTCATATGAAATGTCCAGTGCTATACCTTGCCTGCGAGCTATAGTCCGTGATCCTCAATGTATATGTTCCTGTCGAGCATTAAACTTTACAAAAAAGACACTATGTTGTTATATTACTTCTTTCCATCCTTTTGGTATGGAGCTACTGTAACTAAACGCAAACACCCCAGCCTTGTCTTAGCACCAGCTTTGAAGATGAATGTGAAAAGGCTCTTTATCTCAGGAGTGAGGGGGCGTTCGCATTTAACATGATTAACCACCTCACTTCACATCCTTCCCAAAGGTGCACTGGTGCTATGACAATGACCTGTTTTGCAGCAATCAGCTGCATTGAGCAAGCGAAGGGCAGAGATGGGATAAGAGGGTAAGAGTATGGAGGGGATATTACACGCGTTTGTTAGTTTTGTCAATGTTTTGGTAAACATCCTCCTTTGCATAAATAGGGATTTCGTCTTCAGCTACAAAGCCAGTATTTATATAAGTGACAGCAACTAGAAGAAAAAGCAATTATTAACTTATTATAGAAGTTAATTACATGGATATGAATCTTTACTGAAGATACAACAGCCGTACATTAATATACATCTGGAAGCCCTTTGAAATCTTTCTTATTACATTTCCAATGCGATATATATTTTTTACAAACTATATGGTAGGTGGGCGTGGCAACCATCCATTTCCTTCATGTAATGCATCTTTCTGGTGACTCTACCCGATTGACAAGCCAAATGGTTTCTTCTAATCTAGGGAAACATATATCATCATGGGTGGTAACTATTTAATCAAATCGACGCTTTCTGGTCTATTGGATTATGGACAAGAACCATAAGGGTTTCAGTCTATGGGTTGTTTTGGGATCATTGCTAAAACGATGCCTCTCGGGCTTATCAGGGTTTGTCACCCTTTCCTTAAATGCCTGTACTTAGTATCATGGCGCCAGACCCCTATCTACTGGTGAGGAAAGGAGTATTGTTTGACAGATACAGGAACTTTCCACATTGTTAAAAGGCTGATTGCCCTCACAGATATTGGCCCAAAGGATGATAAAGCTTGGTCTACTGCTGATCATCTTCTTTGATGCTGCTTGTGATGCAAGGAGTTCTTTGCTTACACCTCTTGCAGGTACAGTTGCTTAAAATACGCACACACATTCAGTGTATACATATACCTATATGCATATATGGTAATTCTTACATAATAATCAAGTAATTTTCACTCACATATGAGTCGATCTCACACTATACATTCTTGGACTCAACCAACACATACCTAATTTTCCTCGTGAAACTGTTCATTGAACCCTTTTCCCCCAGTGGCCTGTTTCCTCAGGAGCTTTTTTTCGCTCATGCCTCAATTATGTGCCTCTTACCAACATCTGTTTTTTGCCACTAACCCATTTTCTAAATGGCACTTATACCTCCCTCTGAACTTACAGTATGTTTCCCATATACCAGATCAGTCTCTGAACCAATTCTCATCATGGAATTATTTAACTTATGACCTGTTTACTACATGGAACTATTTCTGATCTGTGGAGACATTTTTCCACATTTATATTTTCCTAAATGGACTTTTCTTCCTTCATGGGTGAAATTCCTCAAGTAATTAAGTTTCCACAAGAGATCTTTATTCCCATAGGTCAGTTTCCTTTCAATAGAATAATACTAATGGTAATAGTAATATTAGTACTAATACTAATTCTGATAATAATAATAATACCTGCCCTGGGCCCCAAACAAGTGGGCAGACTCGCATGGCCATGTGGAATGTGAGAGGTGTGAATGAGGAGAGCAAGAGGGTGGAAGTGGTGAATGTGTTCAAGAGTGCGAGATATGCTGTGATGGCATTGTGTGAAACGAAGATGAAAGGGTGCGAAGTGGAGGAGTGGGAGGGTGTGAAATTAGCAGGATCTGGAATGAATGGGAGAGGAAGATGTAAGAAAGGAGTTGTTTTGTTGATGAATAAGGTGTGGCAGAGTGGAATGAGAGACTACAAATGTGTCAGCTCGTTGTGTATGTATGTCAAGTTCAAGTTTGAGTAGGTGAAAATGGCAGTGATTGTAGTGTATGCACCGCGTGAGGACAGGAGTGAGAGAGAGAAAGACAGGTTTTGGGATGAGCTGTGTGAAGAAGTAGGAGAGATGCCCAGGAGCTATAAAGTTTTAATGGGGGATATGACCGGCAGAGTAGGCACTGGTCCTGATGATGACATAATGAGTTGTTATGGAGTACTGGGAGAAAATGATAATGGGAATCGACTAAAGGATATGTGCTAGGAGTGTGCATTTGTCATTCGTATTTCAAACACAGATGCACATAAATATACATGGTATAGAGGAAACGGGGATCGTGCTGAAAGAAACATGATTGATTACGTGCTCGTAGAGCCATGGATGATGGGAATGGTTCCTGATACGAGGGTTGTGAGAGGACGACGTGGAGGTCTGTCAGATCATATGATCGTGGTACGTAAGATCAAGCTGAGAGGAATGAGGTGGATCATGAGAGAGAGGAGCAGTCAGGGGACTGAAAGGTGAGAAGCTGAGGATCAAAGAAATGGCAGATGATTACAGGACCAAAGTAGAGGACGAATCAGAATCAATGAACTGGAATGAATTGGATCTGGACAGCCTGTGGAATGCAAATAGGGATTGCTTAGTTAGGCATGCTAAAGTGGTGTGTGGTGTGGCAAGAGTATCAACAACAAAGAAGGGTACAGCATGGTGTAATGAGGAGGTTAAGAGAGCTGTGGAGGAAAAAAGGAAGAAGTGGCTGAAGTGGTTACAGGATAGGGGTTCAGTTGAAATAAGAACTGAGTATAATGAGAGCAAGAAGCACATAAAGAGACTAGTGAAGAGGAAAAAAATGGAGGTAAATGATGATCTGGGAAGAAAAATTTTATCCAAACTACTCTGAATATAGGAAGTTATTCTGGAAAGAGGTGAGGAAATGTAGAAGTGAAAGCGGAAAGAATTGTGATGGCGTGAAGGATGCAGGTGGTAGGTTACTAACCCATGGAGATGAAGTAAGGACCAAATGGAAAGAATATTTTGAAAGACTGATGAATGGGAATAGAGAGAGCAAAGCGGCTGTAAATATGATTGGTTTTGGGAGTGTGCTGAGAAGGAATGCAGTGCCAGGAGACGTGACACTAGCACAGGTGAAGAGCGCTGTGAAACGGCTGAAAAATGGGAAAGCAGCTGGGGTTGATGAGGTGTATGCAGAGATGCTTAAGAGTTATGGAGAGAGTGGAATGAAGTGCTTGTTGGAGATATGTAAGAAGGCATGGATGCGTGAAACTGTGCCTACAGAGTGGAAAAGGGCTGTGATTGTACCCCTGTACAAAAGTAAAGGTGAATGAGGTGAGTGCAAGAATTATCGTGGCATAAGTTTATTGAGTGTGGTAGGGAAGGTATATGGAAGAAATATTCCAGAGAAAGTAAGAGAGATATCAGAAGTCCTACTGAGTGATGAAGAGGATGGCTTTAGGAGTGGCAGAGGATGTGTGGATCAAGTATTTGCAGTGAGACAGATAGGAGAGAAGGCTTGTGAGAAGGACCAAAAGGTGTTTATGGCATTCATGGATCTGGGAAAATCATACGGCAAAGTAGACAGAGAGGGATTGTTGAAAGTTTTGCGCATGTATGATGTTGATGGTAAGCTGCTTGGTGCTGTCAAGAGTTTTTGTGATGGTAGCAAAGCATGTGTAAGGGTTAATGGGCATCTCAGTGAATGGTTCACGATCGATGTGGGCGTGCGACAAGGTTGTGTGATGTTCCCATGGTTGTTCAATATATATATATATATATATATATATATATATATATATATATATATATATATATATATATATATATATACATGGATGGGGTGATGAGAGAATTAAAAACACAAGTAATGGAGAGAGGGATGGCGTTGGTAATGAATGGTGATAGATGGAATATCTCAAATTTGTTGTATGCTGGTGATGCAGTACTTCTTCCAAGTACCGGACAAGAACTAGTTAGGCTAGTGCAGAGTTTTGCTGATGTCTGTGAGCGTCGTGCCTTGAGAGTAAATGTAGAGAAAAGTGATGATTATTGAGAGAGAAGGTGACTCCCAGTATGATGTCACAGTGAATGAAGAGAGACTGGAATTGGTGAGAGAGTTCAAACACTTAGGTACAGTGATAGAAAAGAGAGGAAAATGTGGAAAAGAAGTTGAAAGTAGAGTGACACAAGGAAGAAAAGTAGCAGGTGCAATGAAGGCCTTGATAAGAAACAGAGGCTTGAGTGTTGCAGCTGCACGAGACTTACCTGAGGGAGTGTTGGTGCCAACTTTAACATATGGGTGTGAGACTATGGTGTGGCATGAAAATGAAAAGTCAAGAGTAAGAGCAGTGGAGATGGGACTGCTGAGGAATGTATGTGGAGTGCAGAGGGTGGATAGGATACGAAATAATGTGATTCGTGGAAGGTGCGGAGTGAGGAAGTCAGTGGACACCAGAATCGAAGAGAGTATCCTGAGATGGTATGGTCATGTGGAAAGAATGGATAACATTAGAGTGGTGAAAAAGGTATACCTGAGTGAATATTTTGAAGAAGGGAGGAGGCGAGGTAGGCCAACGAGACGATGGAGAGATATGATGGATGAGTGTTTGAGGAAGAGAGGCTTGGAAGTCGGTGAGGCTAGGGCACTGACAGGAGATCGAGCTGGCTGGATGAATGTCGTGAGAAGTGCATTCTTATGGATTTTGGCACCCCTTGTGAGCATGGCAGCGTCCGGATTGACTCGACCGGATATGTCGGTATGAAACTGCAGAATGTGGTGAATGATTTTGGCATATCCAGTAGAGCCAGGATTCCGGGGGCTTGAATGATGAGTGAATGGAAGTGTGGCCTATTTGATTTGGGCAAGTTTGTGCTGTCTGGACGTTGCTACTCCTCACCCTGCCCTTGGGTGGGAAAGGAGGTCCTGATGATGATGATGATAATAATAATAATAATAATAATAATAATAACAATAATAATAATAATGAATAACAATAATAATAATTTTCTTTCTAGCTATCCATCTATTGTCAGACGCCTTAATCCCGTAAGGGTTGAGCACAAACAAATCGCCTTCATGTCGCCCTTTCCCCCTCCATTTCATTGCCCTACTCCCAGCTCACACCTCCCTCTCTCATATACCTCTCCACTCCATCTCTCCATCTCATCCTTGGCGTCCCCCTCCCTCTCCCCCCTCCGCCTCACTCACATACACTCTCCTTGTCAGTGTCACGCTCTCCATCCTCTCCACGTCCAAACCACT
>NC_136985.1:12388576-12477427 GCF_032717465.1 Coenobita brevimanus
GATAGGATAGAGCCCTGAGGAACACCACTGTTGTTAGATCTAGGAGAAGAACGATGGCCGTCTACAACAGCGGCTATACAACGACCAGAAAGGAAGCTAGTGATGAAGGCACAGACAGAAGGATAGAAAGCGTAAGAGGGCAATTTGGAAATTAAAGATAAATGCCAGACTCGATTGAAAGCATTCGAGATGTCAAGTGCAATGGCAAAGCTTTCGTCAAAGTCCCGAAAGGAGGATGACCAGGAGTCTGAAAGATAGGTGAGAAGATCGCCAGTGGAGCGTCCCTGACGGAACCCGTACTGACGATCAGAAAGAAGGTTGTGATAGGAAAGATGCCTTAAAATTTTTCTATTGAGAAATGACTCGAAAACTTTTGAAATACAGGACGTTAAAGCAATTGGACGATAGTTGAAGGGTTGGGAGTGGTCACCCTTCTTTATGACTGGCTGAATGAGAGCAAACTTCCAGCAAGAAAGAAAGGTACAAGTTGATAGACAAAGGCGAAAGTGTTTGCCTAGGCAGGGTGTAAGCACAGAAGCACAGTTCTTGAGAACAACGGGAGGGACTCAATCAGGCCCATATGCCTTGTTAGTAATGAGGCCAGTGATGGCAGAAAATACATCAGCTGAAGAAATTTTAATGTCAGCCATGAGGAAGTCAGAGGCGGGAAGTGATGAGGAACAGCACTGGAATCATCTAAGGTGGAATTGGAGGAGAATGTCTGTGTGAAGAGATCTGCTTTATCAGTAGAAGAAATAGCTACAGAACCATCACAGTAGAAAAGAGGAGGGAAGGATGATGAGATAAAGTTGTTAGAAAGGTTTTTGGCAAGGTGCCAGAAGGAGCTGGAAGAATTGGAGTTGGAGAGTTGAGAGCATTTAGTATGGATGAAATTATTTTTAGCAGAGCGAAGAACAGACTTAGCATGATTCCAGGCAGAAACGTAAAGATGATGTGATTCAGGGGTGGGTTGGCTCCGGTACCTTTTGTAGGCCCTCTCCTTGTTGCGGACAGCATTAGAACAAGCGTGATTAAACCAAGGCTTTCTTGCGTTAGTCAAAGGATATTAGAAAGGAATGTATGCTTCCATGCCCGAGAGAATAACATCGGTAATGCGCAAGGCACACTCAGATGGCTCCCGGCCATGGAAGCAATAATCATTCCAGGGAAAATCAAGGAAGTACTGCCTGAGGGCCTCCCAATCCGCGGCTCCAAAATGCCACAGGCAACATTTCCCTGGAGGGTCCACAGGCCGCACCGGGGTGATGGGACAGGTTAAGGTGATAAGGCTGTGATTGCAGGAGCCCAACAGAGAGAAAAGATTAACAGTGTAAGCAGATTTTTTTTTTTTTTCATAATCATGGCGGCGCAACTGCCAGGGTCATATGCCGCCGTATAACAAAGATGTAAAAAGCAAAAACAAAAAACAGAGGATAAGCCACACAATCAAAAAGGAGAAATTCTAAATATCCTTAAGAAGTCCTGCCTCCTTCACAAAGGAGAGGGTTGCCCCTCCCAAGACACAGGCATCCTCCCCAAGCACAGAGGAAAGATGATACACACCACCATCCGTTTGGTGGTCAGAGAGGAACCGACGCCGCAAATCCTCAAGACTAGGACACTCCACCAACAGGTGCCGAACAGTCAAGGGAACCAGACAGTCATCACAGAATGGACGAGGAGCCCTCTCCATTAAAAAACCGTGAGAGAAACGGGTGTGGCCAATGTGGAGGCGGCACAAAGCAGTCTCCCATTGACGAGGGAAGCCCTGGTAACTGAATGAGCCCACCTTCTGGCAAATCGAGCACAACTTATTGGCACCCACAGCATCCCAATGCTCCTGCCAACAGCACCAAACCCTGAAGGCAATAAAGGAGTGCATATCTGCAGCAGGCAAACGATACAGAGGGGACTGTGCAAGAGGGGGACGAGCCGCTGCCGCCTTGGCCAGCTGATCAGCTCGTTCATTCCCTGCCACTCCTACATGAGCTGGAACCCAACAGAAATCTACACGACGTCCACGACGTCCTAAAAGGAAAAGCCACTCTAAAATGGATAAAACCAAAGGATGAGAGGGATTAAAAGACTCTATTGCAGAAAGAGCACTTCGTGAGTCACTAAAAACAGTAAAAGCAGTGTGGGGGAGAGTGAAGAGAATTTGAAGGGCAAATAAAATAGCGGTCAGCTCAGCTGTAAAAACAGAAGCAGTCACAGGGAGGCTCCCACCTCGACAGCAGGTGGGAAACACCACACCAAAGCCCACACCCGCATCAGACTTAGATCCATCATTATAAACTGGTATGGAGTCCCCATGAGAAGAGGCATGCTCTAAAAACAGAGAAAATAAAACCTGAGAAGGAAGGGAGGCCTTACTGGATGAGAAGAAACGGCAAAATGTCACCCTGGGGAGAAGCCAGTAGCCCACCCTCGGGATACGGTGGGGAGTGATCGGCACAGAAGGAACAGAGAAGCTAGACATAACTGACTGCACCCTGAAACCAAAGGACTTTCAAAAGGATGGCCGAGTGGCAAAAATAGGTGACCGAGAATCTTGAGAGACCTTGACAAAGGGCACAGAGTCTGGGAGACGAGATAAGCGATACCAACATCGCATCAAAAGGGAAGAGCGGAGCAAGTCTAGAGGAAGGACACCAGCATCAGCCAACAAACTCGAAATCAGGGAAGATCGGAATGCCCCAGTGGCGAGACGAACACCAGCATGATGTATGGAATCTAAAATACGAAGCCAGGCTTCTAAGGCAGAGGAATAAACTTCACATCCATAATGAAGTTTGGATAAAATCAGAGACTGATGCAAGAGGAGGAGGGTCTTGCGATCAGCTCCCCAGTGTGTGTGCGCTAAAACTTCAAGAGACCCAATGCTCTGAGACACTCAGCTTTTACGTACTTCAAGTGAGGGACCCAGGTCAACCGGTTGTCAAAAATCAGCCCTAAAAACCGGGTTTCCTTTAAACACGAAATACGATGCCCGTCTAAAAAAAGGTTTGGGTCAGGGTGGACTCCACGAACGCAGCAAAAATGCATGGCAACGGTCTTTTTGAAGGAAAATCGAAAACCTCGTTCATCAGCCCACCTAGAGACACGGTTGAGAGCCATCTGCATCCTCCTTTCTGCCATTGACATCCGTGAGGCAGTTACAGAGATTGATAAATCGTCAACATAGAGAGAGCCACGAACACCATCAGGGAGCACAGAAATAACGCTGTTAATTGCCACTGCGAAAAGGGTAACACTTAGTATGCTTCCTTGTGGCACACCATCCTCAAGGGGACGTGCCGTAGACAGCTCACTCCCGACTCGGACCCGAATAAAACGATTAGATAAAAACTCCCGGATAAAAGTGGGGAGTAGCCCACGGAGACAAAACTCATAAAGAGATTGTAATATACCATGATGCCAGGAAGTGTCGTACGCCTTCTCCAAATCAAAGAACACTGTGATATGATGCTGGTTAGTTGAAAAAGCCTGGCAGATGGAAGATTCTAAAGAAAGGAGAGCATCTGTGGTTGACCGCATCTTCCGAAACCCACACTGGACTGGAGACAAGTAACCACCCTTTTCTAAGTACCACATGAGCCGACTATTCACCATCTTTTCGAGGACCTTACAAAGGCAAGATGTCAGCGAGATAGGACGATAATTAGTGGCCTGCAAGAGATCCTTACCCGGCTTAGGGATGGGGAAAACCACAGCAACACCCCAGGAGGTCGGAAACCCACCAGTGCACCAAATTCTGTTATACAGTGACAACAGAAAATGAAGGGCTGCATCAGACAAGTGGTGTAAGAAGGCATATGGGACATCATCCAAGCCTGGAGACGAGTCGCGACGCTGCGACAATGCCATCTGAAGTTCGGAAGCAGAAAAAGCAACATTATGCGACTCCTCCGTAGTAGATGGAAAACTAATGCCCAAAGATGCCGTCAGCGGCGTGCCGACGGGGATGAGGTGTCCTTCCTAGAGACATTAGCAAAATGAGCTGCAAATATCTTAGCAACAGACGAAGAATGAGCCACCACCACACCGGCATGAGATAAAACAGGAGGAGAGGGAACGGGAAATTTCCCTGAAATCTTCCTCACCCATTTCCACACTTTTGTGAGAGAAGTCTGTGAAGAAAATGAAGAAACAAATGATGCCCAAGACTTCCTCCTAGCCTCCTTCATAACCCGTCGGGCATGAGCTCGGGCCCTCCTATATGCTGCTAAGTAACCAGGGTCACCTCAGTGACGACGAAGTCGGGAGAAAGCAGCACGTTTAGCCCGAACAGGAGAAGCACACTCATCAGTCCACCAGGGAACTGGACGGCAAGGAAAGTGTCCAGCTGTTCTCGGAATACTCTGCAGTGCTGCCGAGTGTGTAAGTCTGTGAAATACTCAACAGCAGCATCAGTGCTGACAAAATCCTCCACACATCGGTTCGGGGAACACAGCTCCTCAAAAATCGGCCAGACCGCCCTATCCAAGCGCCAGCGGGGAAGACGACGCCGAGGCTTACTCTGTGTCAATCTTAATAAAATAGGGAAGAGGTCACTGCCATGTAAGTCTGGTAACACAGCCCATGTAAGATTCAGGGCTACCCCTGCAGAGCACAGAGACAAATCAATAGCAGTAAAAATACCCGTTTGACTATGGAAGTAAGTAACTTCACCAGAATTTAAAATGTACAGATCCACATCTTCCACAATGGAGGCTAATATAGTACCTCTAGCATCAGCTGTGGAGCCACCCCACAGGGGATGATGACTATTCATGTCAGCCAGCAAGAAATAGGGTGAGGGAAGTGCACGAATAAGATTTTCAAGATCAACCCTCTCAATAGTGGCACTAGGAGGGAGGTACAAAGAGCACACAGTATAACGATGGGGAAGGAAAATCTGGAGAGCAACAGCCTGCAGTGGAGTGTTAAGACTCACAGCAGTGAAAGGTATGTCACTGCATACTAGAATAGCCACACCCCCACCATGACCCTGTCCAGGAAGAGGATCTGAATAAAAAACCTGGTAACCAGGTGGACTGGGAGGCACAGCATCACCAACCATTGTCTCTTGTAGGCAAACACACACAGGTGAATACTCAGCCAGAAGCCAACGGAGTTCCTCCCAGTAGGCTCGTAAACCACGGCAGTTCCATTGAAAAATATTAGCCATTAAAACTATTGAAATAAAAAGAGGCAGGGGAGAGAAACAAACAGAAAACCATAAAAAAATACGAAAAATATTAAAATGGAGGAACTATATGCACAAAAGAAAGGGTCTCTTAGTGGAAACCACTGAGCGACCCTGGGAGACAATCTTCTTGGGAATGCAGATACGCCCACTAAGGGGCTTGTCACGGGCAGCAGCATGGCTAGAACGAGGGCCTGGGGTCTGCGAAGTGTTGGGAGACTTCACAGACACACATCGCTGCCCAGCAGGAGAGGAAGTGCTACTTCGAACCCTGCCCGGGGCCCCCAGTGAACCAAGAGGTCGAACAGGAGGGATTGGGGTCCTGGCCTCCAAACGTGGAGGGGGCAGGACAGGATCCTCCAAGGAGGAACATCCGATACCCCGGAGGAAGAGGTGCCAGACTGACCTGACACCCCATAAGCCCCCGAGGACCCAGAAGCAGGGTCCGAGGGCTGTTGCACAGATGGACTAACTACAGAGAATGTGGACTCCACGACCGACACCTTGCTTGGAGAATCTTCAAGACTCAAAGACTCTGAGGAACCACGATGACGTTTAGCGAATGAAGAATGTGCACCATGACTACCAGGGGATACCATAGATGTAGAGGTCGAGTTTTGAACTGTAGCGGCAACCGTCTCAAGTGCGGGAGATTGTTGCACTGACATGGAATCAACAGATGAAAGCATAGGAACTGAAACAACAGGAGGAACTCGGGTTTGCTGCTGGACAGGACGACGAGGACGGCTTTGACCGGACAAAACTGACGCATAAAACACTCTGTTATGGAAAACGGATGACATGGCTCTACTCCGGGCCTCAGCCAAACTTATTTTATCACGATTACGGATGAGGAGGATCTCCTTCTCCAAGCAAAACCGGGCACAGTCTTTAGATGAAGCAGGATGTGCCTCGCCACAGTGCAAACAACAAACAGGTCCAGGACAGTCCTGTCCTGCATGAGTGGATGCTCCACAACTGACACACCACTGGGAGGCCCTGTTGCAAATGACGACAGACTCGTCCAACATGCCCATACATCTGACAGTGGTAGCAGCATCGTGGATTTGGTACAAAGGGTTTGACCCTAAGGGACAACCAAGCCACCTTGATGGATGAAGGGAGAAGAGTACAGTCTAATGTCAGCAACAAGGATGGAGTTGGGGTAAGAACACCATCAACCTTCTTCTGAAACCTCTCCACTTTAACAACCCTGTGGACCTGGAGTTCTTCAAGCAGCTTCTCTTCACTGTAACGCAGTAAGTATTTGGAGAAAACAACACCTTGACTATGATTGAAAAAGGCATGAGGAACACAAGTGAACAGCGCATCCGGGTCCTTACACTGGGCAGCCAGCCGGGAACCCTCTTCAGGGGATGTAACCTCCACTAGGAGGCTACCATCCCCCTGAGGTGAAATCTTCGGCTCTCTCCCATAGATTTACATAATGCGCCGATGAAC
Source organism: Coenobita brevimanus (assembly GCF_032717465.1). Classification (NCBI taxonomy): domain Eukaryota; kingdom Metazoa; phylum Arthropoda; class Malacostraca; order Decapoda; family Coenobitidae; genus Coenobita; species Coenobita brevimanus. The sequence continues at coordinate 12,395,226 of NC_136985.1, forward strand.
AGTAAAAATGTCCAAATTCCCAATAGGCTGACCATCCAAAGTACGAATGGTGTAGTACCTTGCAAAATCAACCCTCTCAAAGACACCAGGCAGGACCTCATGGGCATGTCCACAAGATGTTGTTGTCTGTTGCCGGCTCTTCTTCTTTGTAGTGACCACTGACCGCAAACCACTGGAACCAGGCAGGAATGATTCCAAGGTGGCAATATGGGCCTCACCAGCCAGAGGCACAGGTGGCGCACAGGAGGAAGACTGTGAAGGATGGTCAGGGACGGAACCAGGGTCGTCAGCTACATGAATAGTGTTTGAAACCATTTATAATAATAACCACCTTCATTCCCCCACCCCTCCACCCACCATGGAGCTCAACAAGGGGAGGCCATATGCCAGGGAAAACACCACTGGCGACCCCAGAGGTAGTGGGAAAGTATACGTAAGTAACCACCAAGGGACCCTGACAAGGGTGATTCCAGGACGATAGGAGCCACCAGGTCCCCCAGTGCCCACTTGACCCTAAAGCCACTAGGTGACTAGCCTGGAGGGCTAGCCAGTGACCAGCCGATTGACCTGGTCGGGCCCAACCAGGCCACCCGTCTAGCCAGAATAAGGGACCAAAGAGGTGTATTGCTAGCTGCAGGGCACACCATGCAGCATCGCTCAACCTCCAGGACTCCCGTCTCCCAGCATTACGGGACGCCATGCACGGCAAACACGTGGGGAGGCAACAATCCCGCCATAGATGGCAAATGGGCAGGGATTGACATCACCAGTAGGCCTCCTCTACCAGTGATGTACGGGGTGCTTTGTCCACGAGGCCGACAAATGCCAAACCCTACAAAGGTAGGCATGCCTCCCAAGTAGGTGGCACTGCCAACCACGCTTCAAGCCCCACCACCACGACAAGGTGACCTCCTACAGTGGGGGGTGTAAGCAGAAGTATTAGTTGTAAGGTAGAGGTAAAAAATGTTGGAGCTCTCTCCAAGGCGGTCTGGGATACGGGCAGGGTGCTGTACAAGCTGCTGTAGGTTATTAAGGATAGAGATGTCATCTTGTTCACCAGGTGGATCAGTGAAAGGAGAGGAGAGCCAAAGGTGGTGGTGAACATTGAAATCTCCTAGAATGGAGATTTCAGAGAAAGGAGAAATGGATAGAATGTGTTCCATCGTAGAAGTAAGAAAGTCGAAGAATATTTGATAGTCAGTAGAATTAGGGGATAAGTAAACAGCACAGATATATTTAGTCAGAGAATGACAGGAAAGCCGAAGCCAGAGTGTAGAGAATTCTGAAGAATTAAGTTCAGGAACACGAGAGCAAGATAAGTCGTTGCATATATATACACAACAGCCACCTTTGGCTTTGAAATGAGCATAGAGAAAGTAGGAGGATACAGAAAAGGGTTTGCTGTCAGTTGCCTCAGACAGCTGAGTCTCAGTTAGAAAAAGAAGGTGAGGTTTAGAGAAGGAGAGGTGTTGCTCAACAGAGCGAAAGAGGAAAGGTTGTGAATCTTGCAGAAATGAAGAAGAGAGTCAGACAGTGGTTCCAGGCACCTCGAGTCGTCACTGGGAGAGGGGTGGAATGTGCGGGCATTTATGGTCCCCCCCCCCCGGGGACTCCGAGGCTGGGTGATGAGACACTATGATTTTTTTTCTAAATATGGGAAAAGGAAGTGTAGTGTGTACTGTGCATGTAAATTGGTGTAGATAGAGAAATTTGTGCTGGAGAGCATGCTGGCCTACTCTGTCTAACTGAGACACTGAAAAAGTTCAGCAAAGAGGGAGGGCCAGGAACTACTCCTGAGGGCTGATGAAACGGGAGCTCCAGTACTCCCTGTCTTCAGCTTTCCATCCACCTTGGGAGAACTGCCCTGCTCGACTGGTGCTACAGTCTACTCCTAATATATATATATATATATATATATATATATATTGTTACGGAACAGAGAAAGATAACGTACACTTTAAGTGAGAATAATAAGAGTCACTACTGTCCCGTAAAGTTCCAGGTTCAAAACAAGAGTTAGGTAAAATTACAAGTTAAAGTTTAATGCTCAAACTAACAACAAAACATTCAGGACTCATAAGGATAATGTAACGGCAAATAAACAGGTTAAATATATGGTTAACTGCAATAGCCTCTATTAACACGAAATTAGCAAGAGTAAATTTATCTAAGTCAGCCCTGATAAAATGAGATACCAGATAATACTCAGTGAATGCCAGATATATTATTACAGATACAAACTATTATCGAAAATAACTGATATAAAACCCTACATTAATCACAAAGACCTCGCTAGGCCTAAGAATTAACCTTATGCTACACAGTACAAGAAAAAATACAAAAACAGTTATACTCAAATTACACACAGCTGCTAGATGTTTGGAGATTTCTTGAGCACTCACAATAATAATAACTGTACAGGGGAGGACAGAGATGTGAACAAAATGAGGAGCAGATCTAAGTGGCAATGATGCAGAGACTGAGCTCATTATATAGGGGCCAGCAGAGCTTGATACAACTTGTAAGAAGGACGCGCAAATGAAGCGATGGGGACAAACAGTTGACAATCCCGCACTGAATAACAGAAAAGACGACTTACTCTACTATAACGGCAGAAGGGGGGGACTGAGGCAGAACACGCTCGTGATCAAACATGCAGCATACTGTGCGTCAAAATTACACAAAGGATGATGAAATCATAGGCTATGTAACACCTCCCCACAAAGAAAAAAGAAATTTACAAAGGAAATTTCTTATTACTCTAAAAGAATCTGTATATGGCATTACAGAACATGCAAAAGTCTTTCCTAGTGTTACAAAACATGAGATCTCCCTAGCACGTTCAGTCATAGGTACTTGCCAGTATCCCTTTAACAAATCAAACTTACTTATGTACCTAACCTTTCCGATCTTGTCTATGCAATCTTCCACACGAGGGAGAGGGTAAGTGTCTGTTTTGGTTATCTGATTAACACGTCTGTAGTCAATGCAAAGCCGCTGTGACCCACCTGGCTTAGGGACTAGAGTGACAGGAGAACTCCACTCACACTGACAGGGCTCAATCATCTTGTGGTCCAACAGGTAGCCAAGCTCCTTCTCGATGAGAGGAACTTTCACTGGGTTCACACGGTAAGGAGGCAGTTTAATCTCGGCTTTGCGTCTCCAACATCGACATCATGCATCAACACAGTTGTTCTTCCTGGAGTGGCACGGAACACTTGCGGATATTCCTGCAGTAAAGCCGAAAACTCCTGCCTTTCCTCGGGAGGTAGATGAGAAAGCTTAGTCTGGAGATCATTCATGATATCAGGATTCTTCCCCAAACTATCACTCAGGCTCATACTGCATGGGAGAACTTCACTTGTAGACTCGGGTGGAACAGCTACAGTGCAGACTGGATTATTTTCGTCCCGCCTGTGATATAACTTTAGCATGTTGATGTGACATAGTTGCTTGCTCTTTCTACGATCTGGTGTGGCGATGACATAGTTGACATCACTGAGTTTCTTCTCCACGAAATAAGGACCACTAAACTTGGCTTGAAGAGGTTGCCCATGAACTGGTAGCAGAATCAAAACCTGATCTCCTGGCTGAAAGTGGCGTAACCTGGACTTCTTATCATACCAATTCTTCATCTTCTCCTGAGCAGCTCCTAAATTCTCTCTCGCCAGCTGTAAAGCAGTGGACAGCCGTTCTTTGAACTTCATCACATACTCCAGCAGGTTGACGTCATCTTCCTCCGACAGCCAGCATTCCTTGAGTAGCTTAAGGGGTCCTCTTACTTCATGGCCAAACAGTAGTTCAAAAGGTGAGAAGCCCAGTGATTCATTTGGAGATTCTCTTCCGGCAAACACAACGAATGGAAGACCTTTATCCCAGTCTTTCTGATGTTCCAAACAGTATTTCTTGAGCATCGATTTGAGTGTTTGATGATATCTCTCCAACGTTCCTTGGGTCTGGGGATGGTAAGCTGAAGACGTGATCTGGGTGATGCCCAACTCTTTCAGAGACTGCTTGAAAACATTTGACATGAAATTACTTCCCCAGTCTGACTGTACCTCCTTGGGCAGACCAGACTTTGTGAAGAACCCTAGCATTTCCTTAACCACGTTCTTTGCTGAGATATTTCTAAGTGGAATGGCTTGAGGATAACGAGTAGCCATATCAATCAGGGTCAACACATACTCGTAAGAAAATCCTGAAGAAGTCTTAGGAAGAGGGCCCACAATATCCACCAACACACGGGTGAAAGGCGCCTCAAAAGGAGGAATGGGAACTAGAGGTGCAACCTTTTCGGTCTGATTACACTTTCCCACAACTTGACAGGTGTGACAAGACTTACAATACCAGGAAACATCCCTGAAGATACCTGGCCAGTAGAAGTGTTTCAAAATGCGTGCCACAGTCTTCCTCACTCCAAGGTGTCCTGCCAAACTGGAATCATGAGCCACTCTAATGATATCCTGCCTACAAACACGAGGGATGACAACTTGATGTACAACCTCCCATTCACAGTCGGCTGATGCTGTTGGGGGTCTCCACTTCCTCATAAGTACTCCTGACTTTACATAATAACAAGTAGAATCACCGGCTGACTCTTCTTCACTGTAATCAGAGTTAGCTAGACCTTTCAACTCAGGGTCAGCAACCTGCAACTCAACCAACTCTTGACGAGACAAATTATCAACACAACGGGGTACTGCCTCATCTGGTGAGTGGTCCAAATTAGCAAGAAAAGTGTCAGCTAGGATAACATCATCATCACCATTATCCTCTAAGTCACCAGTAACTTTAGACTTAGCCCTAGTGACAGCACATGCAGGGAACACATCAGGGACATCGCAATCCCGGGACGCAGCCACTGGCTCACTAGACAACTGAGGAGCTGGACACACTTGACTTCCACCAATATCATTTCCAAGTAAGAAAGTTACACCTGACATTGGGAGTGTCTCAACCAACCCAACCATAACGGAACCATTAACAAAACCAGACTCTAAATTCACTCTGCACAGAGGGACAGAGAAGTAATTATTCCCTAAACCTTGTAAGATTACGGTTTCATCAGAGGAATTAACATTAGAGCCTAGAACACTGGTCAGCATAAGGGATTGGCAAGCACCTGTATCACGATATATTTTAACTGATTTCCTGTTATTACTGTCCAGAGGACTGACAAAACCATCAGACAGGAAATTAGCACATGAACTCTTGAGAGTGTCACCCACGTTACTGCTCAAAAGAGGAGCTCCATCATGAGAATTTAAGTTACCCCTCAAAGCAGGTTCAGTTAACTCAGTTAAAGAATTCTGGGAACTCTCAAGAGTGGACACTAGACCAATTGACTGAATATTTAAAGACTCCTTTTTGTTCACATCACGCTGTCTCCTGAAACATCTCTCCGTAGTATGACCAAGCTTACTACAATAAGTACATTTACTTTTCTGAAATCTAGAGGTGAAGCTGGTATTTACTTCCTGAGAAACATCATCTTTGTTCTCTTTCCTGTTACCTGTACTCTGAGTAGAGGCAACGTACTTACTCTCAGCTTTCCCTTTTTCTTTAGAATATCTCTTGTGAGTGAGAACATATTCATCAGCTAAAACTGCAGCATCAGACAAATTATCTATTCTTCTCTCATCAAGATATAGGCTTACATATTTATTAACACACCTTTTGAAGTCCTCCAGCAAAATCATCTGCTTAAATTTACCAAAATCAGAATCCACAATCTTAGAATTTAACCACTGCTCTAACAGATCTTCTTTGATTTTTGCATACTCAACATGGGATTGCTTATCTTGCTTGTAAGTTGTCCTAAATTTTACTCTATAAGTTTCAGGAACAAGCTCATAGGCCTTAAGAATCAAGCTCTTAACTACATCATAATTATCAGACTGATCCTGAGGCAAAGATGCATAAGTTACTTGAGCTTTACCGGTGAGAACAGTTTGAAGGAGTACTGGCCAATACTCCTTAGGCCAATTAAAACCTGTAGCTACCCTCTCAAACAACTGAAAATACTTTGTTAAATCAGATTCATTAAAAGGAGGGACAAGTTTAACATTTTTAGCCACATCAAAATCATCAGAGCTAGATGATCCAGTTCCACCTTGTTTCATGCGATACTCATGGTCTGCCTGAATCCTAGCAAGTTTAATTTGTGCCTGAGCCTGTACCTGTGCCTCTTGAATACGAGCATTTGCCTGAAATTCAGCGTCCTTAGCTTTTGCCTCCTGCAGGGCTAGCTGTAACTTAGCTAATTCAATCTGCGTTTGCTCATTTGGAGGAGTTACATTAAACAAGCTTTCATTAATCATGTCAACAATTTGATCTTTAGAATGATGAGAGCGAACAGCAATTCCCAATTGTTGAGCAACAAACTTAAGTTCATTCTTTGTTCTGTTTTCTATATCACACACTGTTTGCACATTTGACAAAAAATCTTTGGCTTCATCAAGTGTAGTAATAGTAGACATCATGAATAAGTAACAGTCACAAAATATCAAGCAATATCCTTATGATAATATCCTGAATATCCTGATATGAGGTCGCCAAATTTATGTTACGGAACAGAGAAAGATAACGTACACTTTAAGTGAGAATACTAAGAGTCACTACTGTCCCGTAAAGTTCCAGGTTCAAAACAAAAGAGTTAGGTAAAATTACAAGTTAAAGTTTAATGCTCAAACTAACAACAAAACATTCAGGACTCATAAGGATAATGTAATGGCAAATAAACAGGTTAAATATATGGTTAACTGCAATAGCCTCTATTAACACGAAATTAGCAAGAGTATATTTATTTAAGTCAGCCCTGATAAAATGAGATACCAGATAATACTCAGTGAATGCCAGATATATTATTACAGGTACAAACTATTATCGAAAATAACTGATATAAAACTCTACATTAATCATAAAGACCTCGCTATGCCTAAGAATTAACCTTATGCTACACAGTACAAGAAAAAATACAAGAACAGTTATACTCAAATTACACACAGCTGCTAGATGTTTGGAGATTTCTTGAGCACTCACAATAATAATAACTGTACAGGGGAGGACAGAGATGTGAACAAAATGAGGAGCAGATCTAAGTGGCAATGATGCAGAGACTGAGCTCATTATATAGGGGCCGGCAGAGCTTGATACAACTTGTAAGAAGGACGCGCAAATGAAGCGATGGGGACAAACAATTGACAATCCCGCACTGAATAACAGAAAGGACGACTTACTCTACTATAACGGCAGAAGGGGGGGACTGAGGCAGAACACGCTCGTGATCAAACATGCAGCATACTGTGCGTCAAAATTACACAAAGGATGATGAAATCATAGGCTATGTAACAATATATATATATATATATATATATATATATATATATATATATATATATATATATATGTACCCCCTCCACAATATGTCTACCCCCGATGTATATATGTCCCCCCCCAATGCATACATGCCCCCACTAATCTTGCTAGGTCAGCACCCTTTTCCACGCCTGAAGACGGCGTTATTGCATCAGTTCTTAGCAGACAGCCGACACGGGCAGACTATTTTACTGTGAGCTTGTAATAAACTCCTTATCTAGCTGTTTGTACACGGAGTTTCTATCACCAAAGTATTGCAAGTTACATTTGATGGCAGCGGCGGGATTCTGAGTGGCTTGTTTGGCGTTGCTACAGCCCGTGACATTTCTGGCTTCAAATCTGATCTCACTCATTTAGCTTCAGCCCTAGAATCACAACACCGAGTCATTAAAATCCAACACACTATGTTATAGAAGCTCACAACCCAACTCAATGAAGTCACGTCCACTCTAAACAATTTCACTAATATCTTACAACGCCACCTTTCAGATCTCAACGTTATCTCTCAGTTCTTCTACCTCAAACTCAACATAGATAATCTCCAACTGGCCATTGACTCTCTCCTGTCTCAAGTCTCTACCTTGGTTTGTATCCTGGTCGATGCTATCAATGGACGTGTCACTGCCGACTTAGTCCCTGTCTCAGCTCTCCGTTCTGTCCTGGAATGGGCTCACTCCACCTTCGGTCTCTCCCCAGTCCTCCCTTCCCCCTCCCTTGAATATTATTATCCTGTTCTCGAAGCCACTCTTTTCACTACATACGTCATCGTCCATACTCCTCTCCGTTCTGCCATAACCTTTAACCTTTTCCACATCATTCCCTTCCCTTTCCTCCTCAACAACTCCTTGTTACAGGTATCTGTTCCTTCAGAATATTTCCTCCTCTCCCATGATCATCTTTCCGTTGCCTTCCTTTCTTCCACAGACCTAAAGCAATGTTCCTCCCTTACTCCGACCTCTCGCCTCTGTGCTGCCCACCTTTTCGCTATCTTCCCTAGCAGTGCTACACCCTGTGAGTCTGCTTTCGTTCGCAACCATTCCATCTACTCAGCCTGTTCTTTTGTCCCAGCTCCTGACCTCCCGGTCCACCATGCTCACCTCAACCATGTCCAGTATTTCTTCTTTGCTGTTCCCATCTCTGTCACAATCATGTGTCCTGGTTCTTCCGTTCGCTCCGTCCCCGCTAGTGGTCTCTGCAAAGCACTTGACTATTGTACTGTCAAATCAGAGTCCGTCATCACTTACGCGACTTGCAATCACCAAGCTGTTCGTAATCACTCCTATGGCATCTTTCAACCACTCGACATGCCTTCTACCCTACCATCTGCCAACATTACCATCACCTCCCCTAACTTGCGCATGCTAACCTTCCTCAATGACAGTGATTTCATTATGGATCAATTCTCTCTGGCCTTCAGCCGTTCATGGGTTCATCCAACAGTTGTGTTTCCCCCTGTGGTTATCGCTTTCATAGGTTTTCTACTCATCATCTGTGCAGTGCATTGTTGTGTCAGAAAAATGGAACGTCGACTCCAGGAAATCAGAGTCGCTACAGGCATAGTACGCCCTACACACGACAAAGAAACTCCCCGTACTTAGTGCCCTCACATTCCGTGACTACCATTGCCATCTAACAATTACCCAAACTGTGAACAGCACTCTGCCTACTAGAAAATGATGGTATTTTTTTCATGCATTACTGAGTGACAGTGTATCCTACAGAAAATACACACAAAAAAAAAAAATGAAGGAAGAACAACAATAGAACTCTCATATCTACTCCTTGTTTGTCATGTCTCAAACTATTATTGTGTAATTCCCAAATGTTTATGTATACCTTTGACCCTTACTGGATTTGTACCTATTAATCCTTGTATATATTATATGTATATATCTTTCTAATTCCCTCCCCTCAACATGGCCATGTCTCCCCTACTGCCCCTGTATCATACTTATCCCTTGTACAAACCTCCCTGTCCTGCCTTACTCCTATACTCAATCACCCTTTACCTCCAGGTGTCAGGAGACACCGTCTCAGCTACCCGGGGGAGTAGTGTACCCCCTCCACAATATGTCTACCCCCGATGTATATATGTCCCCCCCCAATGCATACATGCCCCCACTAATCTTGCTAGGTCAGCACCCTTTCCCACGCCTGAAGACGGCGTTATTGCATCAGTTCTTAGCAGACAGCCGACACGGGCAGACTATTTTACTGTGAGCTTGTAATAAACTCCTTATCTAGCTGTTTGTACACGGAGTTTCTATCACCAAAGTATTGCAAGTTACATATATATATATATATATATATATATATATATATATATATATATATATATATATATATATATATATATATATATAAATATATATATATATATATATATATAAATATATATATATATATATATATATATATATATATATATATATATATATATATATATATATAATGCCAGACGCCTTAATCCCGTTTGGGGTGGCTACAAACAAATCGCCTCCAAGTCGCCCTGTCCCCCGCCATTTCACTGCCCTGCTCCCAACTCACACCCCCCTCTCTCAAATACCTCTCCACCCCATCCCTCCATCTTATCCTCGGCCTCCCCCTCCCTCTTCCCCCCTCCACCTCACTCACATACTCTCTTCGTCAGTCTTTGACTCTCCATCCTCTCCACATGGCCAAACCACCTCAGTGTGTTCCTCATAACGCTTCCTATCATATCCACACACACTCACACACACACACACACACACATATATTTATATATATATATATATATATATATATATATATATATATATATATATATATATATATATATATATATATATATATATATATATATATATATATATATATATACAAAAGTAGATAAATGTATATATATATATATATATATATATATATATATATATATATACTGTGTATATATATATATATATATATATATATATATATATATATATATATATATATATATATATATATATATATATACTGTGTATATATATATATATATATATATATATATATATATATATATAGATAGATAGATAGAAAGAGAGAGAGAGAGAGAGAGAGGAGAGAGAGAGAGAGAGATTCCCAGACGCCATAATCCCTGAGATAAGGGGTGACCATTTGACTTTGAGGAATCTGTTTTTCGGGGACGGCACTAACCCTCCACCAAAAACCACTTGTTGACAAGTATGTAGCACGTATGGTTTGGTAATATGGATACCACCCAGCGTTGTAAATGTATTTTTGCCTTACAGGAAACCATTTGGCTTGTCACTCAGTGTAAAGCCACCTATATATATATATATATATATATATATATATATATATATATATATATATATATATATATATATATATATATATATATATATATATATATATATATATATATATATATATATATATAATATATATATATGTATATATATATATATATATATATATATATATATATATATATATATATATATATATATATATATATATATATATATATGTGTATATATATATATGTGTATATATATATATATGTATATATATATATATATATATATATATATATATATATATATATAGATAGATAGATAGATAGATATAAATATATTGCCAGACGCCTCAATCTCGTTCGGGGTGGCCACAAACAAATCGCCTCCACGTCACCCGGTCCCCCGCCATTTCACTGCCCCGCTCCCAACTCACACCCCCCTCTCATATACATCTCCACTCCATCCCTCCATCTCATCCTCGGCCTCTCCTTCCCTCTTCCCTCCTCCACCTCACTCACATACACTGTCTTCGTCAGTCTTTCACTCTCCATCCTCTCCACATGGCCAAACCACCTCAGTGTATTCCTCTTAACTTTTCCTATCACATCTACATTCACACCACAAAGCTTCCTTATATTCTCATTTGTCAGCCTGTCTCTCCATGTGACTCCACAGGCTCCTCTTAAATAACTCATTTCCACTACTCTCACTCTTGACTTGTGTCTTTCCAGCAACGTCCAAGCTTCACTTCCATACGTTAGAGTTGGTATCACAATCCTGTCATGTAGTAACTTTTTCACTTCCATGCTCACTTCCCTGTTTCTTATCACTGCTTTCAAGGAACCAGCAACCTTTATTCCCTGCTGTACCCTTTCAAGCACTTCACCCTCCAAACCTCGATCCTTACTCATCACACTACCCAAGTACTTAAAAGTTCTCACATTGCGGTGAGGATCTGTCCGTTCTCCCCTTTGGGGCTAAGATGCAAATGAATGTGTTTGAATGGATGAGTAAATGGAGAGTGAGTCGTCCTGTCTCGGCTACCTCCCTTTCCTTGGGGGAAGCAGCCTAGGTATATAGATAGATAGAGATTTTCCAATTCCTCACCATCCAACCTCGCTGTACATTCACTGATTTCACCTCTCTCAAAGACCATCACTTTACTCTTCCCTACATTTACCTTTAGATTCCGTTTCTTACACACTCTCCCATACTCATCCACCAAGCCTTTCAGTTCTCCTTCGTCTTCACTGAACAACACAGTATAATCTGCAAACAACAGTACAGGGTGTTTTCAAACACTACCCTCTCTCACTAGGGCCACTCCAACATCCACTACCCTACCTTGTAACTCTTTTATTACCCCACCCATGTACAGATTGAACAACCATGAAGACATGACACATCTCTGTTTCAACCCAACCTTCGAAGAGAAAATTCACTCAGTTCACCATCCACACGCACTGCAGCCTTAGCACCATCATACATTCTCTTCACAGCATTCAACATCTTCCCATTTGCTCTATATATTCTTTATACTTTCCACAATCCTTGTCTATCCACCCTGTCATATGCTTTCTCCAAATTCATGAAAGCCGCATACAACTTCTTTCCCTTCTCTAGAAACTTTTCCACTAAAGATCTAAGAGTGAATATCTGATCTACACAACCTCTTCCCTTCCTAAAGCCTCCCTGTTCTTCTCCAACTAATTCCTTTGTCCTTTCTCTAACTCTGTCAATAAGTATCCTACCATACATTTTTCCTATTATACTAAGAAGACAGATGCCCCTATGATTACCATACGCTTCTTTTTCCCCTTTTCCTTTCTACAAGGGAATAATTATACCTGACCTCCAATCCTCCGGGACTCTACCTTCCTCCCAGGCCAATCTGCACATTGTCCACATCCATTCTACTGCTATGTCTCCTCCATACTTCAGCATTTCACCACACACTCCATCAATTCCTGGGGCTTTCCCCAATTTAACTTTCTTCATTGCATCCACAACTTCTATCCTACTGATTTCTTCGTGTCTCGTCACCTCCCTCATCCTCCCAGCCATTCCCCAGCCACTTATACTCGCATTACTTCCATCATCTATGTTCAACAATTCCTTAACTTGTTCTCTCCATCTGCTCACTTTTTCTCCTTTCTCCACCAGTAATCTACCATTTTTATCTTTCCCTCCCCTGATATATATATATATATATATATATATATATATATATATATATATATATATATATATATATATATATATATAGTAATATATATATATATATATATATATATATATATATATATATATATATATATATATATATATATATATATATATATATATATATATATATATATATATATATATATATATATATATATATATATATATATATATATATATATATATATATATATATATATATATATATATATATATATATATATATATATATATATATATATATATATATATATATATATATATATATATATATATATATATATATATATACAGTGGTAGGTGGTGGCGACCATCATCCACTCACTTGCTGTAGTGCTGTCTGCTTCTTCCTTAGCCTTTATCATTCTTTTTCTGTGTCTGCCCTCCTCTCTTCCTATTTCTCCCATGTTTTCTGTCACTTCCTATTGCTTTTATTTCCTTTACAGGTGGCTTTACATTGAGTGACAAGCCAAATAGTTTCTTGTAAGGTAAGAAACCTTTTACAACGCTGGGTGGTAACCATGTAAAAAAAAAACATACGTGCTCCCTACTTGTGAATAAGTGGGTTGGTGAAGAGTTAGTGACTCTCCTCGCAAAACATTACTGAAAGTCAAATGGCCACCCCTTAGGGGATTATGGCGTCTGGCAATATCTATCTGTCTATCTATCTATCTATATATATATATATATATATATATATATATATATATATATATATATATATATATATATAGAAGGACGCGCATGCGAGTTTGTAGGCTACCAAGCGCCACCCAAGCCGATCATGCGTGTTCATGTTATGTCACTATTTTGACCCTTCTTTTATATTCCAAGCATATCGCTTGGTACAATTTTGAACTAGACATAAGGTTGAAAGTCCTCTAAAATATAGCACTGAAATTGATTTGTGAGGTGAAGGTGAGTGACAGACCGCCAGCGCGGGCGAGTTTGTACCAAGGGACACCGACAGGGTGAGTCACTGTCAATCCACTTGCTATACATTGTTAGTTATTGCTAGCATCTAACAATTGCTATGAATATAATTCTAATTTATGTTCCTGAGTATTAAGTAAATTTTGCCAATGCCCTGACGTGTTAATTAAGGTCAATATTGTTTCTCTTTAACCCTGAAACTCTTATGCTAATGATATGGCTACGTGCTATTTTCAACGTTTCCAGCGCATGCTGTTGGTGGTACTGCGAAGGCCCGGTTTTGCCTCGCGTGTTATCCTCCGTGTACAAAAGCTACACATTTTTTTTTTTTTTTATGTGTGTGTTGATTGTGCTCTTAATGTCTTCTGATACTATGTTGATGACCCTACCGCTGGGCCTTCAGGGGTGCAAGAGAGCGGCCCTGCTCAAGGCTCCAAGTCTTTTAAAGTGGCTGTTTTCTATACCCACAAAGCTCGCCTTGGTCTTAGGGATAAAGCACGTGGTGTCAGTGTGGCTGCTTTGGAGAACGGTGAGAGTCATAGTGATCATGGTGATAATGGTGCAGCTAGTATGGCGTTATGTGAGAATGCTGGCGATGGTGATACGGCTCCTGGTGCCATAGTTCGTGGTGGTGAAAGTGATGGGGTTGGTGGTGATGGTGGTGATAGTAGTGATGACGCTGGTGATAATGGTGGATGTGTGGCACTACCTGAGGGTAATGAGGGTGATGATAATGCACGTGGTGGCCTAGTGCATTATCACCACCCCTTAGTGCATATTTGATGTCTTTATGTCCATTAACGCGTATGTACTGAATGGTTTTGTGATCATGAACTTTGAGTGAAAAATCTGTCGCACTTGGAAAACAGGTGTTTTCTCTTGCACTAATTGATTTATCCAAAATCTGTTTATATATTCATAATCTGCATCCTTTCCTCTTTACTATGGTTTTTTAATGGAGTCTCTAGCATTATTAATAACGGAGTTATACTTCGTTGAAGTTGTATACTAAAAATCGCCGATTTTCGGCATTTCGAAAAACTCTATAATTTCGTATATTTGCGTATATCATTATCAATGACTAACAATATAGGCATATTCGACATACTATACTCTTCATTTTGGTCTTTGAATGAAGTCTCTAGCTTTAAAAACAACGGAGTTATGATCGTTTCAATATTCGCACACTTTAAACGCGATTTCTGGCTTTTTAAAAAAATGTCATTTGGTTCAAACTCGCACGCGCGGCCATTATATATATATATATATATAATCATGATGATGATGATGATCATCATCATCATCATCATCATCATCAGCCATTACAAGTCCACTGCTGAACAAAGGCCTCCCAACCTTCACGAATTCCTTGACTGAGCCAATCTTTGCCACATTTTCCCTGAAAATTTCTCTATCTCATCCCTCCACCTCCTGTCTGGCCTTTTTCTGCTATGCTTACAATCTCTTGGTGTCCAGTCAGTCAACCTCTTGCTCCATCGATTATGCCTTATTCTTGCTACATGGCCTGCCCACCTCAATTTCTGTTCTTTTATAACTTCTATAATATCGTTTACTTTAGTCTGCTCTCTCACCCAAGTTGATCTTTTCCTGTCTCTTAAAGATATTCCCAACATTGACCTTTCCATTGCTCTCTGAGAACGAATTAATTTAATTTCCATCGATTTTGTCAGTTTCTAGTCTCACAACTATACGTCATAGCTGGAATTATACATTATATACTTTTTGTTTCATACAAATTGGCAAGCTAGTTTTCATAATGTCCCTATCTTTAACGAAAGCTTTCCATCCAACTGTAATGCGTTTTTTTTTATTCTGCTATCATTATCTTTCGTTAATTTTAGTATTTGTCCCAGGTAATTGTACTCCTCGGCTTCTTCAAGAATTTCTCCAGTTCTTATGATGGTCTGTAGTGTTTGAGGATTAAACATTACTTTAGTTTTAATCCGGTTCATCTTTAGCCATATTTTGAGACTTTCTGTGTTCAGGTCATTTAACATTTCTTGCAATGTCTCTGCTGTTCCTGAGATTAGGACAATGTCATCTGCAAATCTTAAATGGTTTAGCTTCTCTCCATCTATGTTCACTCCTTTGTTTTCCCAGTCTAGCCTTCTGAAAATACTTTCTAGGCATGCTGTAAGTAACTTTGGTGAAATCGCATCTCCCTGACGCACGCCCTTCTCAATCTTAAATTTCTCAGAGTCCTTATGTAATTTAACTGTAGCAGTTCCCTCTTTATATATGTTTTCGAGCAGTTTTACAATATTCTCATCCACTCCTTGTTCTCGCAATGAATTTATAATTGCTATTTGCTCCACTGAGTCGAAAGCCTTTTCGTAATCAACAAAACCTAAGCACAGTGGCTTTTTATATTGTGTAGTTTTCTCAATTAGCTGATTCTTTGTGTGTAGATGATCAGTAGTCGAGTACCCACTTCGGAATCCTGCCTGTTCACGAGGTTGGTTTTCCTCCAAATTTGTAGCCTAGTTATTCTGTTTGTAAGGACTTTAGTGAAGAGTTTGTAAATGACTGATAGCAAGCTAATGGGTCGATAGTTACTAAGGTGTTTTGAGTCACCGTTTTTGTAAAGCAAAACGACTATTGCATTACACCATGTTTTGGGAATTTTCTTCTTTTTTATACATTGAGTAAATAAGTGAGCGAACCTATTTTGTACTTCTGTCCCTGCATCCAAAAGTAAATCTGCTACTATTCTGTCGTCTCCCGGATCTTTCCCTCTTTTCATATTTTGGAGAGAATTATTTACTTCGTCTGGTGTTACCTCAGGTATTTCACTTGTGTCAACTGAAAAGTTAGCTATTGGTAGTTGTCACGGGGTTTTTAAGAATATGATATTAAGAGATAATGTTCAATAATACTGAAGAGGAGGAACAATGAATTGTCTTGCTAAAAATCAAGCAATGATTATTGTGGCTTGCTTCGCCGATTCTCTCAGGACGAGAATTTATAAACTTTCTCAACAGTACACAGCAGAGACTAATTACTCACAAATGCTGTTTATTAGTACTGTTGGCCTCTGGAGAAAGTGACTTCACCCCTGACAATCAATAACTAATAATATTAATAATAACAGATTCTTGCTGATGCATTAACTCCTAGATGGCACAACGGATTGTAAGCTTAATACAACAAGACTGGTCTAAGTACCAGTTACGAATAGCAAAGCGTTTATGCAAGCTAGGAGCTATAAGGGAAATAAGCTTAATTATGGAGATGTGAAACACGAGTTTACATTACATTAAACTCAAAGAAAAAGAACTGTTAAATTTATTGATTACAAAGGAATAAATTTACGTTACATTTCAAAGTGAATTCAAATAAGGAGATCGCACTCACTCGCTCACTCAAAAGATAACTCTTAAACCTAGGAAAAAAACGAAAAGAAATACTGGTCAAAGACTGGACTAAGTGGATGACTGGGCGTCGTTACTGAAAGGACACTGCACTCGCTGTCTCTTGCCAATCACAGCTAAGTGGGAATACGGCGGCGGTGGGAACTAGGTGTCGTTGAGGAAGGACACTGCCACACACAACCTGCCTCCACGGCACACAAATCTTGACTGACTAAATCGTGGGAAAGAGGCAAGTGTTGTGGCCGCATTAGTAACGGCTAGAATGAGCAAAACATGCCCAAAACAAATTGCTCAGCAGAAGCGCCAATATCTTGCACAAAGACAATCACTTATGACAGTGAAAAGATGTTTTGAAAACACTCCCGACTGGGTGAGGTTAACTGAACAATAACACTGGGATTCCACTAGAGTTCGCGGTTTCCCACCAAATGATGTCACGAGCCGACTCGTGACATTACGCCCCATCAAAAGTTGAAATTTTTTTTTCCAGGAAAAAAAATTTCAATATACATACATATAAATCCTACTCAATCACACAAGATTCACACTGCGGTGTGTGTGTGCTATCCTGCTACAGGAGAAAGTCATAGTCGCCAGTGAGCGAAAAAACCTCGTATTTACGTTAATAGAAGCAAGCTTGAGGGAAAAACTCAGTGACGACGGTGAAAAATCCTGTACTCAGGTCAAACTGAGCGATAAGTTCGCTACATTTACATTAACAACTAATTGTTATGTAGCGTAATGTATGTAATACACGGTGTAGGTGTGACAGTTGTGGTGTAACTGTACCTACGTGTAAAATTATGTAATGCAAAATTATAGTAAATAATGATCACGAGGCAGAAGAGAAGGGGCGGCAGCATGTGATAGGGACGACCAGCTGATCTGCATGGCAATACTGCATCCACCAGCTGCACCTGTGAAAGGAATTAAGGTGGAGCATCAGAACTGTTATTTCTCTCTCTCTCTCTCTGCCTAGCAATCAGTACTTATGTCATTATTAACCAGGAAACGTAATTCTTGAATTCACAAATTGCTTAGAACCCTTATAGTTTACTGGTTAACACTTATTAACTAGGAAATGTGCCAGTTCTTGAATTACTCAAATCTCTTACAACGGGCAGTTTACTAGTTAACATTATTAGCCAGGAAACGTGCCAGTTCTTGACTTGCTCAAATTTCTTAGAACGGGCAGTTTACTGGTTAACCTAACTCTGCACTTACGACTAATACAGGAAGCTGAGAATCGCTATGCAATCTCGGGCAGGTCACGTTTTAACACCCACTGTGGGTGTGAACACTCGTGTGGATATTGTGCATTCTCCGGGAATCCTCAGAGAGGCCCACAGCTCGAGACATTCCACAAGGTAATTCATACACAATCTCGGACTGTCTCTGCAGGGTTCTCAAACTTCCCCCTTAACTTATGGTATACATGTATATAGAGGCCCTGGACATACTGTGTCCTGTAGGGCCAACGGGCGAAACGTCAAGTGTTACTGGTACACTTTTAACTGGGAACCAGGCTGGTCCTTGGATTACTCAAATCTCTGAGGCTGCCTATCTTACGGAACCCAGCATACAACAGTTGCCCTGTTAGTCAGCAGTTAGCAGGCAAGACATCAGGTCTGCACCTACGTTATCACTTCCCTTGCTGTATCTCACAACAAGGTTAAACTGCTGTAAATACAGTGTCCAGCGTGTCAGTTTTGCATTAACCGTCTTGGTCGTGCTGAGACTAGTGAGTGGCATATGATCAGTTTCCAGAGTGAATGGTGCCCCAAATAAATAATAATATTATTTTTTAACACCATCAACCACGGCCAAGAGTTCCTTCTCAACAGTACTGTAATTCCTCTCGGCGGGTTTTAGCTCATGGCTGTGGTATGCCACTGGGAAGATTCCACCTTCCGATTCCTGCATCAATACGGCACCTACTCCATCTTGTGAAGCATCAGTGCGCAGTATGAAAGGTTTGTTGGAATCAGGCAACTGCAAGATAGGCTCCTTGCACAACATGTTCTTAAGAGCGATAAAAGATCTCTTTTGCGCTTCTCCCCATTCAATGGTGAATGGAGCATATTTCCGTAGCACCTCGTATAACGGTTGGGCAATGAGAGCAAAGTTCGTAATAAAACTCCTATAATACCCCACTAGGCCAAGAAATGCCCTAACCAGTTTCTTGGTCACGGTTCTCGGGGCTTCTCTAACCTTCCTGATCTTGTCATCCTGACACCTGCAGTGATTGTTGCCAACAATGTGTCCGAGGAACTCCACCTCACTGTGAGCAATCTTAATTTGCTAGGCTTCACAGTCATGATGAAACTCTGGAGTCTACTGAAGACAATTTCCAAGAGTCTGAGGTGCTCCTCCAACGTGGCAGAATGAACGAGGACATCATCAACTAACATCTCTACTCCTGCAATACCATGGAGCACTTGGCACGATTGAATACTGCTGGGGAATTGGTAAGTCCAAATGGGAGGACTTTATATTGGTACAACCCCCTCGGAGTAGCAAAGGCAGTGAACTGACGGCTCTCAGGGTGAAGAGGAATCTGGAAGAATCCCTTCGCCAAATCGAGCTTCATAAAATATTGTGACCCTGCCAGCTTGGAGAAGATGGCAATGTGGTCACCCATCGGCTCAGCATCCACTTTGGTGATTGCATTGAGCCTCCTATAGTCGCCACAAATACTGACTCCACCATCTTTCTTGCGAACTACTACCATTGGACTGCAGTAAGGAGATGAGGAATTCTCAATAATACCTGCAATCTCCATGTCGGCAATTTCGTTGTCTACTGCGCCCAGTAGTTGCATGGGAATCGGATATGGCTTAA
This sequence comes from Coenobita brevimanus, assembly GCF_032717465.1. Classification (NCBI taxonomy): domain Eukaryota; kingdom Metazoa; phylum Arthropoda; class Malacostraca; order Decapoda; family Coenobitidae; genus Coenobita; species Coenobita brevimanus. The sequence goes on from NC_136985.1 coordinate 12,415,279, forward strand.
CCCGTCACGTCCCGAGCCTTTCCGCACCTATGACATCCCCCAGTCCCGAGCCTTTTTGGAAAAATTTTTTTTCTTATGAAACTTCCGCTTAGGTCGAGAAACTACGGAAAATCTTGAAGAAAGTGGTCTCTGCGGTCTATAAGTGGTCTATACAGGTGCGGTTTCCCCCCGCAGGTATCGTATTCTGTAATGGGCTGGATATGCGTTAACGTTTTCTATGGTAAGGAGTAATGGGACAAACAACACACAACACCTCTACATTTATTGAATTTGTACTAATAAACAATAACAGTAACAATATAATGTATTTCAGACACATATATAGGAAAAATAAGCATTGTACCATCGCGCGAGCATAGCGAGTTAGGTCCGAGTCGTATCATGCTATCTGCTAATTTTCTGTTATGAGTCTACCGATCATTTTTTCTACTTGTATACTTCTGTTTCAATGACAATTTACCAATTACAACTGTTTGTAAGTGATTTCAGATGTTTTCATTCATTTTGATGGCATGCAGCATAAGTTTAGCGCACATCAGCTTAGTAAGCGCACTCGCTATGACTCGTATTTCAACATACCAAATTGTTTTATCACTTTCCAATTATTTTCCCATTTACATAGAACCTTTCCCCCACCACTGTGAAGGTTTTCAATTATTTTCATTCATTATGAGGGCATTTAGCGATATGCTAGCGCCTATTCACGTAGCAACCACGATCTCAAACACTCGTGTTTCATCATCTACTTTATTTATTCACTCCAATTATATTTTCCCACTTACATTGCACACGTTTACACCCCTCCAATGCACTGTACATACTTACTGCCATTATTTATTCAAGTGAGCGTGAGAATATCGCCTGAAAATACCCTCGCAAGGGATGTTACGTCATACATAATACTCACACACTTATATACTAATTCACTCACACACTTATATACTAATTATTCACTTTATCACTTGCTGACTTTTATTTTGGCTAATACGTGCGTTATTCATTCAACTGAGCGTCAGGAAATCTTATCTTTATAGACACGCTATGAATATTTGACTTAGGAAATACATCATCATATACAATAATTTGAACTTATATTATACCCGTAAGAATGTCACATAATAGATAATTTATAATAAGGGGCCGTATTTATTGCACTGAGCGACAGAATATCGCATCAAACAACCCTCTCTATGTAAGTTTCAACTTAGGGCAGATTTATATACTTACACCCAATGTTTGCACTTATGTTCTACCCGTAGGCACTTTATACTAATATTTGGCGATCCACATGACTGATATTTTCACAGAGCGTCTGTCTGTCGCATTTACATCATAATTTCTGCGTCCTTTCGCAATCACACCATGCTAAAATTGCAGCAACGTGTGATATTCACTAAAACATGGGTGAATACACAGACCCACGTCACACTGCACGCACTCATAGCGGGTGTCCTTCCTCTGTGTCGTGAGTCTCACCTGGGAATGACTGCACACGTGACACCTGCGCTGGGGCCTAGGTCTGTTGGGCTGGGGCGGGATAGGAGTGGGGAAATGGCGGGCGGATATTCTCTGGGGAGTGTGGGTAATAGGGGCAGTGCGGGGGCGCTGTTGGGTCCTTTCAACAGCATATTTTGCAAAGATTTCTCGTGTGAGCTCCCTCACAAACCCTTCAAAGGTTTCCTGAACTCCTGTGGTCATGGCGTGAAGGTGGTGGCAATTCAGAGCAGTGATATCTAGCAAGTGAAAGAACAGTTTTTTATACCACTTCATCGTGGTCCTGGCACACTCTACCGTCGATATCATGGAGTCTGACTGGTCCACGAGGCGCATGTTTATATTATAGTCCATGACACATTCAGGTTTCCAAACACGACGCCTGCTCTCGCTATGGTAATCGACAGAATCAGTACGGTGCATCAAGGGGCGGTGAACCGTGGACAAGAGGCTTACTTCTCTGTTGTGGTTCCACATTGTTGCAAGGATGTTGTTTGCTTTGAAGAAGACAACCTCACTCCTTGCAAGTTTCCGCCCTTCCTTGACCATGTGACGCCGGTTCACCTTTACGGTTCCACAGACTCCCGTTTCATGTCTGTGAAGATAACGAGCGAGAAGAGGGCTAGTGTACCAGTTGTCGAGATAGAGAACGTGACCACGATGAAGGTAGTCTTGTATCATCGTCTTTACCACTGCTCCAGAAAGTCCTATACTTCGATCTTCTATTATGTCTGTCTGTGCACCGGTGTACAAGACTATGTCTTGCACGTATCCAGTCCTACAGTCACACATAACAAAGATCTTGAACCCAAAACGGTGCCTTTTGCTGGGTATATACTGTCTGAATGAAATATTGCCTCTCCACAACACGAGACTCTCGTCTATGACGAGATCTCTATAGGGATAGAATGATGATCGAAAGGTTTGCCTGAGGTGATCAAAGACCAGCCTAATTCGCCTCATTTTGTCCGTGTTGTTTGCATTTGCAGGATCATGAGCATCATAGAAATGGAGGCGACTTAGAATTTGTTGAAACCGATTACGGCTCATCACTTGATCAAATATGGGGGTAAACATAACAGGGTCCGTAGTCCAGTAAGCAGGAATTCTATTTTTTCTTATTATACCCATCAAAAGGACAAGGGCAAAAAATAAGAACATTTCTGGAATGGAGACAGGGTAATCATAAATCATTGAATGCCTACTCCTTGTTCCCAATCTTTCACTTTCTAGCCGCTGGCCGCTTGCAAACAGGTTTGTTTGAAGCACGATCTGATCAACGAAGGCCTCACTGAAAAACAGGTGGAAAAAATCCAACCTGCTTGAATTACAGTGAATACCTGGTGCAATGCAGCCAGATCGCCCCTGCTCAGTGAAGGGGTGAATGAGGGGAGAAAAATCACTCCCATCCTCCCAATCCCACGACACAAATCCCTTGTCCCCATCACCGCCTTCGTCTGGGTGGGGAGGAGATCCTGGTTGGGGAGGTTGGGGAGAAGGAGTACGGAGGGCTTCCCCACTGTCACTCCTCTTCCCTCTGCCTTTACCCTTTCCCTTTCCCTTACCCTTACGGCCTTGAGGAACATTAGGGGGCTGTGGGGATGAAATAGTTTGATATTGGGGAGCAGAAGACATGCTGGGGAGTGGTTCCTCCCCACCTTCCCCCTCCATTACCACACCACGTGCTCTCTCACGCAACCTTGCTCGACCACGTGTTAGGGGATATTGGGGAGCATAAGATGTGCTTTGGAGTGGTTCCTCCCCACCTTCCTCCTCCCTCACAACCCCACGTGATAAGGAACGCGCCCGCACTGGCCCACGTGATCCACTCTGCCGCCTCACACTGCGTAGGGAGAGCAATGACTCACCCACCTCACTCTCACTTTCCCTAATCCCAGGAATGTCCATTTCACTCCCCACTCCCTCCACTTCACTTCCTACCGCCCCAAACAGAATGCTAGGCCCATACCTGCTTAGACGACGTGGTGTGCGCTCTGGTCCACGATGCGTAATCACCTCCCGCCCATACCACGTGGCAGCACGTCCCACGTCTCCGTCCTCGTCCTCGTCCTCGTCCTCGACCTCGAATTCGGCTTCCAAGGCACGCTGGGGATAGGGATATGACATACCACATGCCTTCTTTGCCTCCTGCCCCTCTCTAGCAGCATGGTAAGTCACGTACTGCTGCTTCCTTGGTGACGGAACTTCCTCGTCACTGCTGGTGGTTTCTTCCTCCTCTGGCTGCACATAATCTTTGTCCATCTCCTCGTCATCCAGTGGGGAATCACTGTCGCCAGTAAAGGTGTCCAGGGCGACTTGAATTTCGCTCTCTGAGAGACCTCTCTTAGCCATGTCTGAGCAGGACCGTGGCTACCAGGTGAGTGGACGAGTGGCGGGCTAGCGCGGGTCGCGCGGGGTCGCCGAGTGTCCCCGCTTGGTGGCAGGTAGGGGAAGGTCAGGCGAGGGTACGTACCGCAAATCAAGCGCGAAATTTGAAAATTGTCGAAATTATGCACATTACAATTGCACGACGTACTGGTACGTCGCCGGGACTGGCAAATGCAAATCGTGGTGACGTACCCATACGTCGTCGGGACGGGGCGGGTTAACCTTTACGGGAGTATCGCTGGTCAACTCAATCTTGTGACAATCAACCTTCGCAAGTCTAGGTTGGTCAGAGAAGACATCAGCATACTGACAGAGCAGTGACCTTATGGCATTCTGATCACCTAATGCTAAGTCAGCGTTAAGTAAAACATCTCCGACAGTCTCTTCCTGACGGGACTGAGGGGTTAAGGGCTCGTCATCATGGTCATCAGCTGGGATCACCGCGGCTGCCCTGATTTCTTCCTGTGGCTGGTCGCTATCATCAGCTACTCGTAGGCCAGTCTCCTCGGGGTCTGACTCATGATAAGCCTTCAACATGTTAATGTGGAACCTTTTGCGAAGATTCCCCATTTGAATTATGTAGTTGAGGTCTGAAATGCGCTCTACTACATCAAATGGACCCTTCCACTGCGCCAACAACTTGTTCTGGGCAGTGGGGAGTAACACCGGGCACTTATCGCCAGGACTAAACTTCCGAAGTTTTGCCTTCTTATCATAATAGGCTTTCTGAACTTCACGTGCCTTGATCAATTCTTCCTTAGCTAACTCGCACGTCGACTGGAGGCGGTCAGCTAGATCAAGGACGTAGGTGTAGGTGGTCTTGACTTCAGGGTCGGGTTCTTCATCGTCCCATAACTCGCAAAGGACTTGAAGTGGTCCACGGACCGACCTTCCATACACCAGTTCAAAGGGTGAGAACTTCAAGGAGTGCTGTGGGGCTTCTCGATAAGCAAACAGAAGAGGAGCAATGAACCGCGGCCATTCCTTTGGCTGTTCGGCGGTCATGCGCTTTAACATCTTCTTGAGAGTCCCATTGAACCTCTCACATAGCCTGTTACACATGGGATGATAAGGCGTAGTTCGCAGGCCTCGGATGGACAACAACCTGAATGCTTTGTTCATCATTGCAGAGGTGAACTGCGAACCCCGGTCACTTAAGACCTCTTTGGGGATACCTACGTGACAAAATACTTCAATCAATGCCTCAGCAACAGTGACGGCCTCTATATTCTTAAGGGCCACGGCTTCAGGCCACCATGTGCTGAAATCAACAATAGTGAGGATATACTTTGACCCATCACTTGCCCTAGGAGAGATTGGCCCAACAATGTCAACTGCTACTCTCTCGAACAGTTCAGAAATTACAGGCATTGGTTTCAATGGCGCAGGACGGACACTTCCCCGGTCAGTGGTACACTGACATGCTTCGCAGGAACGCACAAGCCATTCCTGGCCAGAAAAAGTCAGCATGGATGCGGTCAGAGGTTTTCTTTTGGCCCATGTGACCTCCCATTACTGAACAATGACCCAGTTCGAACACTGCCCGGCGATAGTTTCTGGGAACGACGAACTGCAGTCGAACCTCGCCCTGGGGTGTTTGTGACTCATGGTACAGCCGTCCGCTTGCGAAGGAACCTGGCTTGACCTCCCCATGAATACTTAATCACTTTTCCCTCTAGCTTCTTACGCACTGAGGCAAGTGTCGGGTCAGACTGTTGTTCTTGGACAATGTCTTGACTACGAATCAAATCTTGTGGCGTTGCGATGGTCAACAGGGTGACACGATTCAGAGCCTTGGCCATGGCTCGTGTTACTGCAACAGCCAAAGTCTCAGTAGCAACATCTACGGCACAACTGTTTTTGACGCCCAGTATGTTGCCAATAATGAGGTCAAACAAGGGTTCTGGCATGACAACGGCAGCTGTCAAGCCAGTGTAGAAAGGAGATGCCACCTGGATACGTGCCTCAGGGAACAATCTCACTGACCCATCAATAAGTCTAACTTGGATCTGCTTACCTGTGTACTCGTCGGGCCGAAGTAAACTTTGCTTGACAGAGCAACCTGAGGAACCATTATCTCTCAGGACATTTACAGAAACACCTCCCACAAACCCTGGCTGAAGAAGAAAGGCAGTGTTACTGGTGGAAGGGTCTGAGGAGGTAGCAGCCAGTCATTGGTGAGACTGTGGAACAAACGATGCAACAAACGTGGTGCCCTGAGAACTTGATATCTGGGGTCGTGCTCACCATCTGAGGAGCTGGAGCATTGACCACCTGTGGAGGAGGGTTCACTGTCGCTGGGCAACTAGTGAACTGCGGGAAAGTACCTGTACTGGTGGGGTTGGCACCACTGTACGCTTGTTGTGGCATAAGGGCTGCATTTGCATCCTGCCTCCGATACACTAAAGTCGATTGTCCTGACTGAGGGATACATGGTTTGTCCTTGCACTGCTGCTGTTTGAAATACTGGTACTGCTGCTGGTTAGGGTTCTGCTTATCGTACCGCTTCCACTCAGGTTTCTGAGTGTTTTGCCCCTGGTCCTTCTTCTGCGGTTTTGGACCTTGGCCATTATTCTGAGAACGGCCTTGTTGCTGGGGTTCAGTCTGAGACGGTTTCCCAGATTTATCAGGTTTCCTGTTCCAGGTATACTGCTTGTGAGTTTGATACCCGTATGCAGTAAAGACTGCGTCAGCCTTCTTCACCATTTGGCTAGCATCTCTTACCTGGAAGATCTTAAGTTGAGCCATAAGTTCAGTAAGCCACGACTTTTCTAGCTGTGTGGGCAGCATAAGGTCAATTATCCCTTCACGCATGGAAGGAGTTTCATCTTTCTCCATCCACTCATCTAAGTAAGCAGTAAGCCGGTCAAGAAACTGAACGGCAGTCTCTTTATCTTGTAAATGCTCCCTAATGAACTGACTCTTGGCGTCGTCAACTGTGAGACCATACCCTTTGACGAGTGCGGCCTTCATCATCTCATACGTGAGATTGTCTCCACGAATTCTGTGGAGAATATCGAGGGCAGGGCCCTCAAACAGGCTAAGAAACTGAAGATGCTTAGGTGCGTCATCCAGCTGGTACAGTTGAGCCATGTCTTCAAAACGAGCTATGTATGGCTCGATTCGCTCGCCATCTTTGTATGGGGGAAGCTTGATGTGTGAGGTCGCCATAACATGTGCAGGGAGAACGCTCGTGGAGCTTTGACCAGCTGCACCAGACGTGTCTGAAGCCAAGGAATCTCGCTTGAGCTTCAACATTTCAAATTTGTGTTTTCGCGTGCTTCTCGCTCGGCACGTTCATGTTCTCGTTGTTCACGCTCGTATTCACATTCTCTATCACGTTGTTCTAACTCGTGTTGACGTTCTCTCGCGTTGTTCTAACTCGAGTTCACGTTGTATCTGCTCGTGTTTGCGTTGTTGTCGCTCTTGTTCTAACTCGAGTTCACGTTGTATCTGTTCGTGTTTGCGTTGTTGTCGCTCTTGTTCTAACTCGAGTTCGCGTTGTTTTTGCTCGTATTAGCGTTGTTGCCGCTCTTGTTCTAACTCGAGTTCGCATTGTTTTTGTTCGTGTTCTCGCTGTTCTCGCTCGTGTTTGCGTTGGATTCTACGCTCTTCACGGGCATCTTTCTCACGTTCTTGCTCGTATTTAAACCGTGAGAGGACGTACTCCTTAATTTCAGTTAGGTCCGTAAGACCCATATCTTTGGCTTCCTGTACATAGACGCTGGTGGACATGATGCTAACTCAATCTAAATAACTAGCGACTCAGTAGTGACTGCGATTTTTTCAGAGAATGATGTCAATAATCGAGAATAAAGAATATAGGCACAGGTTAGTGGTGACCAGTTTTATCTAATTAAACTGGTAAAGAAAGAAAATTAAACAAACAACTGACTGTGAAAACTATTATGTAAATTAATAAAAATGAATTAATAATCACCAGTAAGATAGTGCCTATAGACTTTAATGATAAATACCGAAGTATGAACGAGTGAGTATCATTTCGTGAATAGCTTTAGAACTAGGAGTTAATATCCTGGAATGAGGTCGCCAATTGTCACAGGGTTTTAAAGAATATGATATTAAGGGATAATGTTCAATAATACTGAAGAGCAGGGACAATGAATTGTCTTGCTAAAAATCAAGCAAAGATTGCTTTATGCTGGCTTGCTTGCTGATTCTCTCAGGACGAGAATTTATAAACTTTCTCAACAGTACACAACAGAGACTAATTACTCACAAATCCTGTTTATTAGTACTGTTGGCCTCTGGAGAAAGTGACTTCACCCCTGACAATCAATAACTAATACTATTAATAATAACAGATTCTTGCTGATGCATTAACTCCTAGATGGCACAACGGATTTTAAGCTTAATACAACAAAACTGGCCTAAGTACCAGTTATGAATAGCAAAGCATTTATGCAAGCTAGAAGCTATAAGGGAAATAAGCTTAATTATGGAGAAATGAAATACGAATTTACATTACATTAAACTCAAAGAAAAAGAACTGTTAAATTTATTGATTACAAAGGAATAAATTTACGTTACATTTCAAAGTGAATTCAAATAAGGAGATCGCACTCACTCGCTCACTCAAAAGCTAACTCTTAAACCTAGGAAAAAAAAAACAAAAGAAATACTGTTCAAAGAGTGGACTAAGCGGATGCCTGGCCGTCGTTACTGGAAGGACACTGCACTCGCTGTCTCTCGCCAATCACAGCTAAGTGGGAATACGGCGGCGGTGGGAACTAGGTGTCGTTAAGGAAGGACACTGCCACACACAACCTGCCTCCACGGCACACAAATCTTGACTGACTAAATCGTGGCATAGAGGCAAGTGCTGTGGCTGCATTAGTAACGGCTAAAATGAGCAAAACATGCCCAAAACAAATCGCTCAGCAGAAACGCCAATGTCTTGCACAAAGACGTTCGCTTATGACAGTGAAAAGATGTTTTTGAAAACACTCCCGACCGGGTGAGCGGTTAACTGAACAATAACACAGGGATTCCACTGGAGTTTGCGGTTTCCCACCAAATGATATCACGAGCCGACTCGTGACATTACGCCCCATCAAAAGTTGAAATTTTTTTTTCCACGAAAAAAAATTTCAATATACATACATATAAATCCTACTCAATCACACAAGATTCACACTGCGATGTGTGTATGCTATCCTGCTACAGGAGAAAGTCATAGTCGCCAGTGAGCGAAAAAAAACTCGTATTTACGTTAATAGAAGCAAGCTTGAGGGAAAAACTCAGTGACGACGGTGAAAAATCCTGTACTCAGGTCAAACTGAGCAAAAAGATCGCTACATTTACATTAACAACTAACTGTTATGTAGCGTAATGTATGTAATACATGGTGAAGGTGTGACAGTTGTGGTATAACTGTACCTACGTGTAAAATTATGTAATGCAAAATTATAGTAAATAATGATGACGAGGCAGAAGAGAAGGGGCGGCAGCATGTGATAGGGATGACCAGCTGATCTGCATGGCAATACTGCACCCACCAGCTGCACCTGCGAAAGGAATTAAGGTGGAGCATCAGAACTGTTATTTCTCTCTCTCTCTGCCTAGCAATCAGTACTTATGTCATTATTAACCAGGAAACGTAATTCTTGAATTCACAAATTGCTTAGAACCCTTATAGTTTACTGGTTAACGCTTATTAACTAGGAAACGTGCCAGTTCTTGAATTACTCAAATCTCTTACAACGGGCAGTTTACTAGTTAACATTATTAGCCAGGAAACGTGCCAGTTCTTGACTTGCTCAAATTTCTTAGAATGGGCAGTTTACTGGTTAACATAACTCTGCACTTACGACTAATACAGGAAGCTGAGAATCGCTACGCAATCTCGGGCAGGTCACGTTTTAACACCCACCGTGGGTGTGAACACTTGTGTGGATATTGTGCATTCTCCGGGAATCCTCAGAGAGGCCCACAGCTCGAGACATTCCACAAGGTAATTCATACACAATCTCGGACTGTCTCTGCAGGGTTCTCAAACTTCCCCCTTAACTTATGGTATACATGTATATACAGGCCCTGGACATACTGTGTCCTGTAGGGCCAACGGGCGAAACGTCAAGTGTTACTGGTACACTTTTAACTGGGAACCAGGCTGGTCCTTGGATTACTCAAATCTCTGAGGCTGCCTATCTTACGGAACCCAGCATACAACAGTTGCCCTGTTAGTCAGCAGTTAGCAGGCAAGACATCAGGTCTGCACCTACATTATCACTTCCCTTGCTGTATCTCACAACAAGGTTAAACTGCTGTAAATACAGTGTCCAGCGTGTCAGTCTTGCATTAACCGTCTTGGTCGTGCTGAGACTAGTGAGTGGCATATGATCAGTTTCCAGAGTGAATGGTGCCCCAAATAAATAATAATAATATTTTTTAACACCATCAACCACGGCCAAGAGTTCCTTCTCAACAGTACTGTAATTCCTCTCGGCGGGTTTTAGCTCATGGCTGTGGTATGCCACTGGGAAGATTCCACCTTCCGATTCCTGCATCAATACGGCACCTACTCCATCTTGTGAAGCATCAGTGCGCAGTATGAAAGGTTTGATGGAATCAGGCAACTGCAAGATAGGCTCCTTGCACAACATGTTCTTAAGAGCGATAAATGATCTCTTTTGCGCTTCTCCCCATTCAATGGTGAATGGAGCATATTTCCGTAGCACCTCGTACAACGGTTGGGCAATGAGAGCAAAGTTCGTAATAAAACTCCTATAATACCCCACTAGGCCAAGAAATGCCCTAACCAGTTTCTTGGTCACGGTTCTCGGGGCTTCTCTAACCTTCCTGATCTTGTCATCCTGACACCTGCAGTGATTGTTGCCAACAATGTGTCCGAGGAACTCCACCTCACTGTGAGCAATCTTAATTTGCTAGGCTTCACAGTCATGATGAAACTCTGGAGTCTACTGAAGACAATTTCCAAGAGTCTGAGGTGCTCCTCCAACGTGGCAGAATGAACGAGGACATCATCAACTAACATCTCTACTCCTACAATACCAAGGAGCACTTGGCACGATTGAATACTGCTGGGGAATTGGTAAGTCCAAATGGGAGGACTTTATCTTGGTACAACCCCCTCGGAGTAGCAAAGGCAGTGAACTGACGGCTCTCAAGGTGAAGAGGAATCTGGAAGAATCCCTTCGCCAAATCGAGCTTCATAAAATATTGTGACCCTGCCAGCTTGGAGAAGATGGCAATATGGTCACCCATCGGCTCAGCATCCACTTTGGTGATTGCATTGAGCCTCCTATAGTCACCACAAATACTGACTCCACCATCTTTCTTGCGAACTACTACCATTGGACTGCAGTAAGGAGATGAGGACTTCTCAATAATTCCTGCAATCTCCATGTCGGCAATTTCGTTGTCTACTGCGCCCAGTAGTTGCATGGGAATCGGATATGGCTTAACCTTTACGGGAGTATCGCTGGTCAACTCAATCTTGTGACAATCAACCTTCGCAAGTCTAGGTTGGTCAGAGAAGACATCAGCATACTGACAGAGCAGTGACCTTATGGCATTTTGATCACCTAATGGTAAGTCAGCGTTAAGTAAAACATCTCCGACAGTCTCTTCCTGACGGGACTGAGGGGTTAAGGGCTCGTCATCATGGTCATCAGCTGGGATCACCGCGGCTGCCCTGATTTCTTCCTGTGGCTGGTCGCTATCATCAGCTACTCGTAGGCCAGTCTCCTCGGGGTCTGACTCATGATAAGCCTTCAACATGTTAATGTGGAACCTTTTGCGAAGATTCCCCATTTGAATTATGTAGTTGAGGTCTGAAATGCGCTCTACTACATCAAATGGACCCTTCCACTGTGCCAACAACTTGTTCTGGGCAGTGGGGAGTAACACCGGGCACTTATCGCCAGGACTAAACTTCCGAAATTTTGCCTTCTCATCATAATAGGCTTTCTGAACTTCACGTACCTTGTTCAATTCTTCCTTAGCTAACTCGCACGTCGACTGGAGGCGGTCAGCTAGATCAAGGACATAGGTGTAGGTGGTCTTGACTTCAGGGTCGGGTTCTTCATCGTCCCATAACTCGCGAAGGACTTGAAGTGGTCCACGGACCGACCTTCCATACACCAGTTCAAAGGGTGAGAACTTCAAGGAGTGCTGTGGGGCTTCTCGATAAGCAAACAGAAGAGGAGCAATGAACCGCGGCCATTCCTTTGCCTGTTCGGCGGTCATGCTCTTTAACATCTTCTTGAGAGTCCCATTGAACCTCTCACATAGCCTGTTACACATGGGATGATAAGGCGTAGTTCGCAGGCCTCGGATGGACAACAACCTGAATGCTTTGTTCATCATTGCAGAGGTGAACTGCGAACCCCGGTCACTTAAGACCTCTTTGGGGATACCTACGTGACAAAATACTTCGATCAATGCCTCAGCAACAGTGACGGCCTCTATATTCTTAAGGGCCACGGCTTCAGGCCACCGTGTGCTGAAATCAACAATAGTGAGGATATACTTTGACCCATCACTTGCCCTAGGAGAGATTGGCCCAACAATGTCAACTGCTACTCTCTCGAACAGTTCAGAAATTACAGGCATTGGTTTCAATGGCGCAGGACGGACACTTCCCCGGTCAGTGGTACACTGACATGCTTCGCAGGAACGCACAAGCCATTCCTGGCCAGAAAAAGTCAGCATGGATGCGGTCAGAGGTTTTCTTTTGGCCCATGTGACCTCCCATTACTGAACAATGACCCAGTTCGAACACTGCCCGGCGATAGTTTCTGGGAACGACGAACTGCAGTCGAACCTCGCCCTGGGGTGTTTGTGACTCATGGTACAGCCGTCCGCTTGCGAAGGAACCTGGCTTGACCTCCCCATGAATACTTAATCACTTTTCCCTCCAGCTTCTTACGCACTGAGGCAAGTGTCGGGTCAGACTGTTGTTCTTGGACAACGTCTTGACTACGAATCAAATCTTGTGGCGTTGCGATGGTCAACAGGGTGACACGATTCAGAGCCTTGGCCATGGCTCGTGTTACTGCAACAGCCAAAGTCTCAGTAGCAACATCTACGGCACAACTGTTTTTGACGCCCAGTATGTTGCCAATAATGAGGTCAAACAAGGGTTCTGGCATGACAACGGCAGCTGTTAAGCCAGTGTAGAAAGGAGATGCCACCTGGATACGTGCCTCAGGGAACAATCTCGCTGACCCATCAATAAGTCTAACTTGGATCTGCTTACCTGTGTACTCGTCGGGCCGAAGTAAACTTTGCTTGACAGAGCAACCTGAGGAACCATTATCTCTCAGGACATTTACAGAAACACCTCCCACAAACCCTGGCTGAAGAAGAAAGGCAGTGTTACTGGTGGAAGGGTCTGAGGAGGTAGCAGCCAGTCATTGGTGAGACTGTGGAACAAACGATGCAGCAAACGTGGTGCCCTGAGAACTTGATATCTGGGGTCGTGCTCACCATCTGAGGAGCTGGAGCATTGACCACCTGTGGAGGAGGGTTCACTGTCGCTGGGCAACTAGTGAACTGCGGGAAAGTACCTGTACTGGTGGGGTTGGCACCACTGTACGCTTGTTGTGGCATAAGGGCTGCATTTGCATCCTGCCTCCGATACACTAAAGTCGATTGTCCTGACTGAGGGATACATGGTTTGTCCTTGCACTGCTGCTGTTTGAAATACTGGTACTGCTGCTGGTTAGGGTTCTGCTTATCGTACCGCTTCCACTCAGGTTTCTGAGTGTTTTGCCCCTGGTCCTTCTTCTGCGGTTTTGGACCTTGGCCATTATTCTGAGAACGGCCTTGTTGCTGGGGTTCAGTCTGAGACGGTTTCCCAGATTTATCAGGTTTCCTGTTCCAGGTATACTGCTTGTGAGTTTGATACCCGTATGCAGTAAAGACTGCGTCAGCCATCTTCACCATTTGGCTGGCATCTCTTACCTGGCAGATCTTAAGTTGAGCCATAAGTTCAGTAGGCCACGACTTTTCTAGCTGTGTGGGCAGCATAAGGTCAATTATCCCCTCACGCATGGAAGGAGTTTCATCTTTCTCCATCCACTCATCTAAGTAAGCAGTAAGCCGGTCAAGAAACTGAACGGCAGTCTCTTTATCTTGTAAATGCTCCCTAATGAACTGACTCTTGGCGTCGGCAACTGTGAGACCATACCCTTTGACGAGTGCGGCCTTCATCATCTCATACGTGAGATTGTCTCCACGAATTCTGTGGATAATATCGAGGGCAGGGTGCGTCATCCAGCTGGTACAGTTGAGCCATGTCTTCAAAACGAGCTATGTATGGCTCGATTCGCTCGCCATCTTTGTATGGGGGAAGCTTGATGTGTGAGGTCGCCATAACATGTGCAGGGAGAACGCTCGTGGAGCTTTGACCAGCTGCACCAGACGTGTCTGAAGCCAAGGAATCTCGCTTGAGCTTCAACATTTCAAATTCGTGTTTTCGCGTGCTTCTCGCTCGGCACGTTCATGTTCTCGTTGTTCACGCTCGTATTCACATTCTCTCTCACGTTGTTCTAACTCGTGTTGACGTTCTCTCTCGCGTTGTTCTAACTCGAGTTCATGTTGTATCTGCTCGTGTTTGCGTTGTTGTCGCTCTTGTTCTAACTCGAGTTCACGTTGTATCTGCTCGTGTTTGCGTTGTTGTCGCTCTTGTTCTAACTCGAGTTCGCGTTGTTTTTGCTCGTATTCGCGTTGTTGCCGCTCTTGTTCTAACTCTAGTTCCCATTGTTTTTGTTCGTGTTCTCGCTGTTCTCGCTCGTATTCGCGCTGTTCTCGCTCGTGTTTGCGTTGGATTCTACGCTCTTCACGAGCATCTTTCTCACGTTCTTGCTCGTATTTAAACCGTGAGAGGACGTACTCCTTAATTTCAGTTAGGTCCGTAAGACCCATATCTTTGGCTTCCTGTACATAGACGCTGGTGGACATGATGCTAACTCAATCTAAATAACTAGCGACTCAGTACTGACTGCGATTTTTTCAGAGAATGATGTCAATAATCGAGAATAAAGAATATAGGCACAGGTTAGTGGTGACCAGTTTTATCTAATTAAACTGGTAAAGAAAGAAAATTAAACAAACAACTGACTGTGAAAACTATTATGTAAATTAATAAAAATGAATTAATAATCACCAGTAAGATAGTGCCTATAGACTTTAATGATAAATACCTAAGTATGAACGAGTGAGTATCATTTCGTGAATAGCTTTAGAACTAGGAGTTAATATCCTGGAATGAGGTCGCCAATTGTCACAGGGTTTTAAAGAATATGATATTAAGGGATAATGTTCAATAATACTGAAGAACAGGGACAATGAATTGTCTTGCTAAAAATCAAGCAAAGATTGCTTTATGCTGGCTTGCTTGCTGATTCTCTCAGGACGAGAATTTATAAACTTTCTCAACAGTACACAACAGAGACTAATTACTCACAAATCCTGTTTATTAGTACTGTTGGCCTCTGGAGAAAGTGACTTCACCCCTGACAATCAATAACTAATACTATTAATAATAACAGATTCTTGCTGATGCATTAACTCCTAGATGGCACAACGGATTTTAAGCTTAATACAACAAAACTGGCCTAAGTACCAGTTATGAATAGCAAAGCATTTATGCAAGCTAGAAGCTATAAGGGAAATAAGCTTAATTATGGAGAAATGAAACACGAGTTTACATTACATTAAACTCAAAGAAAAAGAACTGTTAAATTTATTGATTACAAAGGAATAAATTTACGTTACATTTCAAAGTGAATTCAAATAAGGAGATCGCACTCACTCGCTCACTCAAAAGCTAACTCTTAAACCTAGGAAAAAAAAAACAAAAGAAATACTGGTCAAAGAGTGGACTAAGCGGATGACTGGGCGTCGTTACTGGAAGGACACTGCACTCGCTGTCTCTCGCCAATCACAGCTAAGTGGGAATACGGCGGCGGTGGGAACTAGGTGTCGTTGAGGAAGGACACTGCCACACACAACCTGCCACCACGGCACACAAATCTTGACTGACTAAATCGTGGCATAGAGGCAAGTGCTGTGGCTGCATTAGTAACGGCTAAAATGAGCAAAACATGGCCAAAACAAATCGCTCAGCAGAAACGCCAATGTCTTGCACAAAGACGATCGCTTATGACAGTGAAAAGATGTTTTTGAAAACACTCCCGACCGGGTGAGCGGTTAACTGAACAATAACACAGGGATTCCACTGGAGTTTGCGGTTTCCCACCAAATGATATCACGAGCCGACTCGTGACATTACACCCCATCAGAAGTTGAAATTTTTTTTTCCACAAAAAAAAATTTCAATATACATACATATAAATCCTACTCAATCACACAAGATTCACACTGCGGTGTGTGTGTGCTATCCTGCTACAGGAGAAAGTCATAGTCGCCAGTGAGCGAAAAAAAAACTCGTATTTACGTTAATAGAAGCAAGCTTGAGGGAAAAACTCCGTGACGACAGTGAAAAATCCTGTACTCAGGTCAAACTGAGCAAAAAGTTCGCTACATTTACATTAACAACTAACTGTTATGTAGCGTAATGTATGTAATACATGGTGAAGGTGTGACAGTTGTGGTATAACTGTACCTACGTGTAAAATTATGTAATGCAAAATTATAGTAAATAATGATGACGAGGCAGAAGAGAAGGGGCGGCAGCATGTGATAGGGATGACCAGCTGATCTGCATGGCAATACTGCACCCACCAGCTGCACCTGTGAAAGGAATTAAGGTGGAGCATCAGAACTGTTATTTCTCTCTCTCTCTCTGCCTAGCAATCAGTACTTATGTCATATTAACCAGGAAACGTAATTCTTGAATTCACAAATTGCTTAGAACCCTTATAGTTTACTGGTTAACGCTTATTAACTAGGAAACGTGCCAGTTCTTGAATTACTCAAATCTCTTACAACGGGCAGTTTACTAGTTAACATTATTAGCCAGGAAACGTGCCAGTTCTTGACTTGCTCAAATTTCTTAGAATGGGCAGTTTACTGGTTAACCTAACTCTGCACTTACGACTAATACAGGAAGCTGAGAATCGCTACGCAATCTCGGGCAGGTCACGTTTTAACACCCACCGTGGGTGTGAACACTCGTGTGGATATTGTGCATTCTCCGGGAATCCTCAGAGAGGCCCACAGCTCGAGACATTCCACAAGGTAATTCATACACAATCTCGGACTGTCTCTGCAAGGTTCTCAAACTTCCCCCTTAACTTATGGTATACATGTATATACAGGCCCTGGACATACTGTGTCCTGTAGGGCCAACGGGCGAAACGTCAAGTCTTACTGGTACACTTTTAACTGGGAACCAGGCTGGTCCTTGGATTACTCAAATCTCTGAGGCTGCCTATCTTACAGAACCCAGCATACAACAGTTGCCCTGTTAGTCAGCAGTTAGCAGGCAAGACATCAGGTCTGCACCTACGTTATCACTTCCCTTGCTGTATCTCACAACAAGGTTAAACTGCTGTAAATACAGTGTCCAGCGTGTCAGTCTTGCATTAGCCGTCTTGGTCGTGCTGAGACTAGTGAGTGGCATATGATCAGTTTCCAGAGTGAATGGTGCCCCAAATAAGTAATAATAATATTTTTTAACACCATCAACCACGGCCAAGAGTTCCTTCTCAACAGTACTGTAATTCCTCTCGGCAGGTTTTAGCTCATGGCTGTGGTATGCCACTGGGAAGATTCCACCTTCCGATTCCTGCATCAATATGGCACCTACTCCATCTTGTGAAGCATCAGTGCGCAGTATGAAAGGTTTGTTGGAATCAGGCAACTGCAAGATAGGCTCCTTGCACAACATGTTCTTAAGAGCGATAAAAGATCTCTTTTGCGCTTCTCCCCATTCAATGGTGAATGGAGCATATTTCCGTAGCACCTCGTACAACGGTTGGGCAATGAGAGCAAAGTTCGTAATAAAACTCCTATAATACCCCACTAGGCCAAGAAATGCCGTAACCAGTTTCTTGGTCGCGGTTCTCGGGGCTTCTCTAACCTTCCTGATCTTGTCACCCTGACACCTGCAGTGATTGTTGCCAACAATGTGTCCGAGGAACTCCACCTCACTGTTTGCAATCTTAATTTGCTAGGCTTCACAGTCATGATGAAACTCTGGAGTCTACTGAAGACAATTTCCAAGAGTCTGAAGTGCTCCTCCAACGTGGCAGAATGAACGAGGACATCATCAACGAACATCTCTACTCCTACAATACCATGGAGCACTTGGCACGATTGAATACTGCTGGGGAATTAGTAAGTCCAAATGGGAGGACTTTATACTGGTACAACCCTCTCGGAGTAGCAAAGGCAGTGAACTGATGGCTCTTAGGGTGAAGAGGAATCTGGAAGAATCCCTTCACCAAATCGAGCTTCATAAAATATTGTGACCCTGCCAGCTTGGAGAAGATGGCAATGTGGTCACCCATCGGCTCAGCATCCACTTTGGTGATTGCATTGAGCCTCCTATAGTCGCCACAAATCCTGACTCCACCATCTTTCTTGCGAACTACTACCATTGGACTGCAGTAAGGAGATGAGGACTTCTCAATAATACCTGCAATCTCCATGTCGGCAATTTCGTTGTCTACTGCGCCCAGTAGTCGCATGGGAATCGGATATGGCTTAACCTTAACGGGAGTATCACTGGTCAACTCAATCTTGTGACAATCAACCTTCGCAAGTCTAGGTTGGTCAGAGAAGACATCAGCATACTGACAGAGCAGTGACCTTATGGCATTCTGATCACCTAATGCTAAGTCAGCGTTAAGTAAAACATCTCCGACAGTCTCTTCCTGACGGGACTGAGGGGTTAAGGGCTCGTCATCATGGTCATCAGCTGGGATCACCGCGGCTGCCCTGATTTCTTCCTGTGGCTGGTCGCTATCATCAGCTACTCGTAGGCCAGTCTCTTCGGGGTCTGACTCATGATAAGCCTTCAACATGTTAATGTGGAACCTTTTGCGAAGATTCCCCATTTGAATTATGTAGTTGAGGTCTGAAATGCGCTCTACTGCATCAAATTCACCCTTCCACTGTGCCAACAACTTGTTCTGGGCAGTGGGGAGTAACACCAGGCACTTATCGCCAGGACTAAACTTCCGAAGTTTTGCCTTCTTATCATAATAGGCTTTCTGAACTTCACGTGCCTTGATCAATTCTTCCTTAGCTAACTCGCACGTCGACTGGAGGCGGTCAGCTAGATCAAGGACGTAGGTGTAGGTGGTCTTGACTTCAGGGTCGGGTTCTTCATCGTCCCATAACTCGCGAAGGACTTGAAGTGGTCCACGGACCGACCTTCCATACACCAGTTCAAAGGGTGAGAACTTCAAGGAGTGCTTTGGGGCTTCTCGATAAGCAAACAGAAGAGGAGCAATGAACCGCGGCCATTCCTTTGGCTGTTCGGCGGTCATGCACTTTAACATCTTCTTGAGAGTCCCATTGAACCTCTCACATAGCCTGTTACACATGGGATGATAAGGCGTAGTTCGCAGGCCTCGGATGGACAACAACCTGAATGCTTTGTTCATCATTGCAGAGGTGAACTGCGAACCCCGGTCACTTAAGACCTCTTTGGAGATACCTACGTGACAAAATACTTCGATCAATGCCAGAGGTAGTACAGGATATTTTCCTATATCAGTATATCAGGGAGCTTACCAGAGGTAATAATATACCAGATTTAGTTTTACCTAATAAAGAAAACGTCATTACTAATATAGATGTTGGTGGACGACTTGGTAAAAGTGATCATTAAGAAATTTAGTTCATATTTATTTGGTATGTCTGTTCTACTGAAAATCCTTCCACCGTTCCTGATTTTCGTTTAGGAGATTTTGATGGATTAAGAGCTTATTTTAGAACGGTATTCCATGGGAAGCCCAGCTACTTTAGAGACAGCCAGGTCAGTGGGGAATTCCACGTCATAAGTAAAGGGAAGGAAACGGGTGGGAATGTGCACCAGGTCTCTGGGAAAGGTGGGAGTGTAGTTCAGGTGACAGGGATTAACTCAGGTCCAGTACCATGCAACCGTTCGGCCATTGAGGAATTTAATAAGTTAGTATATATAATACTCAGAGGCCAAGATAGATATATCCCTTCAAAACCGTTTAGGATGAATAATTCAGATCCAAGATGGTTAAACAACAAATTCAGATCACTCATAGGCCAAAGGAAAGAAATATGTAGAAAAATAAAATGTGGAGAAGAACACTTACGTAACCGGTACGCGATTTCGAATAGACAAGTAAAGAGGGAGATACGGTAAGCAAAGAGAAGTTATGAAATTAGGTTGCTAGTGAATCGAAAGAAAATCCCAAGGGTTTTTATCATATATACCGAACGAAAAAAAAAGATAGGATACGACCTCTCAGAACAGAATCAGGTGACATTACGAGTGAAGACAAAGAAATGTGCTCCATCCTTAATAATTATATCATATCAGTATTTACCAAAGAAAATCTAGACCTGGTCCCTCAAGGAGCAAATATTTACGATGATAATACGGAAAATATTCTTAGTAAAATAACCATTACTAAGGAGGACGTGTTGAAAGGAAGTATAAGTTAATACCTCAAAAATCGCCAGGTCTGGACTATATATACGCAAAAATTATAAAAGAAATCAAATAAGAATTATGTCAACCATTTTTAATGTTACTTATGACTTTAATTCAGGAGAAGTTGCAGACGCGTGGAAGACCGCAAACGTAGTGCCCATTTTTAAAACGGGTGATAAGGCATCTGCGTCGAATTATCGTCTGATAAGTCTACTGTTAAAAGTAGGAAAATTGCTAGAGTCAATTTTGGCAAACAATATTAGAGAACACTTAGAAAGGTTTAATCTTTCAAAAAAAAGTCAGCACGGATTTAGACAAGGACGATCCTGCCTCACAAACTTAGTGTCATTCTTCTCAGAAGTCTATGAGGCAGTGGATAGCTATAAAGCTTACGATATTATTTATCTGGACTTTAGTAAAGCTCTGATAAGGTCTCACGCCAAAGGTTAGTTAGAAAGGTTAAAGCACACGGTATAGACGGCAATATCTTAAAATGCATAGAGTCTTGGCTGAAAGGACGAAAGCAGAGAGTACTAATAAGTGGATATAAATCGGACTGGGGATTAGTAACTAGTGTTCTACCTCAGAGTTCAGTATTCGGTCCCTTATTATTTATTATGCAAATGTAAATGATCTAGACTAAGGAATCACTAGTAGTATCAGCATATTTGCCGACGATACAATAATAAGGCATACTATTAACTCCACACTGTGATTTACTTGACTGGCGGTTCCCATAACTTACAGAAGAACTTCGACATATCATCCAAATGATCTAAAACTTGGCAACTGGAATTCAGTGTTGAAAAATGTAAAGTACTTAGCGTAGGCAAGACCATTGGAGATACTAAATACAGCTTAGATAACAAAGAATAGTAAATCGGAATGCGAGAGAGATCTAGGAGATATGGTTAGCAAAGACCTCAAACCAAGGCAACAGTGTATTAATGCGAGAAATAAAGCAAATAGGGGCCTAGGAATTATTTCGAGAAACGTGAGCAATAGGTCATCAAAAATAATATTGTAAATTTATGTAGCACTAGTAAGGCAACATTTAGACTACGCAGTACAGTTTTGGTGTCCTTACTATAGAATGGATATTAACTCGTTAGAAATTGTACAGAGAAGAATGACAAAAATGATACATGATGTTCGGAATCAGTCATATGAAGACAGAATAAAAAGACTAAGTCTGCACTCACTAGCGAGGCGATGAGTAAGGGAAGACTTTATTGTGGTAGGTAAGTGGATGAAGGGAATAATTAAGGGAGATATTAGCAAGGTACTTAAAGTGAGCATCCAGGAGAGAACTAGAAATAATGCTTTCAAGCCAAAAAAATTCCGTTTGGGTAAGGAACTAGGTAGAAATTGGTTTGGTAATAGAGTTGTAGACCAAAGGAATAAGTTACCTAGTAAAGTAGTTGCTGCCTCTTCCATTGAGAGTTTCAAGCATAGGCTAGATAAACATATGACAAATAAGGGATGGGTTTAGAAAAAAAAATTCAATAACCAATACTAATTCATTCTTTTTCCTTTTCAGGTTACACTATGATAGTTTCTGTTTCTTGTTTGACACTTTCCTATAAAATGCCCACGCCAGTTTTTCTATACTGCGTGGTGTTCTTCTGACTTTTTCCTGACAGGGAGGCTTTAGGAAGGAAGAGGTTGTGTAGATCAGATATTCATTTTAAGATCTTTAGTAAAAAAAAGTTTCTAGACAAGGGAAAGAAGTGGTATGCAGCCTTCATGGATTTGGAGAAAGCATATGACAGGGTGGATAGACAAGGATTGCGGAAAGTATTAAGAATATATGGAGTAAATGGGGAGTTGTTGAATTCTGTGAAGAATATGTATGAGGGTGCTAAGACTGCAGTGAAGGTGGATAGTGAACTGAGTGAAATTTTCTATTTGAACGTTGGAATGAAACAAGGATGTGTCATTAACTCGACTGACGATTTCCATAGCTTACAAAAGGATCTCGATATAGTGTCCAAATGGTCTAAAACCTGGCAAATGGATTTTAACGTTGAAAAATATAGTATTTACCGTTGGCAAGGCAACTGTGGATATTAATACAGCTTAGATAACAAAGAAATCAGTAAATCAGAATGCGAGAGAGATCTAGGAGAAATGGTTAGTAAAGACCTCAAACCAAGGCAACAGCGTATTAATACGTGAAAAAAAAAAAAAGAAGGTTCCTGGGAATTATTTAATGAAGCGTGAGCAATAGGTCATCAAAAGTAGTATTACAGCAATATCTAGCATTAGTAAGGTCACATTTAGACTATGCTGTACAATTTTGGTTTCCTTACTATAGGCTAGAATGTAGAGAGTATAAACTCGTTAGAAAATGTATAGAGAAGAATGAAAAAAATTATTCATGATGTTCGGAACCTGTCATATGAAGACAGACTAAAAAGAAGTTTGCACTCACAAGAGAGGCGTAGAGTAAGGGGAGGCTTAATTGATGTGTTTAAGTGGATGACGGGAATAAATAAGGGAGATATTAGCAAGATACTTAAAGTGAGCATACAAGATGGAAGTATAAGTTATGGTTTCACACTAGAAAAATTCCGTTTTAGTAAGGAAATAGGTAGAAATTGGTTTGGCAATAGAGTTGTAGACGAATGTAATAACCTACCTAGTAAAGTAGATGCTGCCTCTTCCATTGAGAGTTTCAAGCATAGGCTAGATAAGCATATGACAAACAAGGGGTGGGTATACAAAAAATTAATATCAAATACCCAACACTAATTCATTCCTTTTCCTTTTCAGGTTACATTATGATAGTCTCTACTTCTCCTTTCACACATTCTGAAAAACGTCCACGCCAGTTTTTATGTACTGCGTGGTGTTCTTTCAGATTTTTTCCTGCCGGCTTCGGCTGGAGGGTTTGGAGGGCTGGGGAGAGCCTTCTTCTTTGCTATCCTTATCTCATTCTAGAAGTTCATTTACTCTTCTAGGAGCTGCCTAGCATAGGCCAAGCGGCCGACTGCAGTTATCCTCTCTTCTTATGTTCTTATGTCTCCATGGTTCTTCAATCTGTATATAGGTGTGCTTATAAAATTGATACAGGGTAGGGCAGTGGATGTTGGAGCGGCCCTAATGAGAGAGGGTATTGTTTGGAACTCCCTATATTGATGTTTGCAGATGATACTGTGTTGTTAAGTGAAGACGGAGGGTAGCTGCAAGGCTTGCTGGATGAGTTTGGGAGACTGTGTAAGAAATGGAATCTAGAGGTGAATGTAGGGAGGAGTAAAGCTGTGGTCCTCGAGAAAAATGAAGTCACTGAATGTACAGTGAGGTTGGATGACGAGGAAATGGAAAATGTGAGTACGTTTAAGTACTTAGGTAGTGTGATGAGTATTGATGAAAATTTGGACGGTGAAGGGCTTGAAACTGTACAACAAGGAAGAAAGGTTCCTGGTTCCTTGAAAGTAGTGATAAGAAACAGGGAAGTAAAAAAGTTACTGCATGAGAATATTGTAATACCAATTCTAACATATGGAAGTGAACCTTGGACTTTGTTGGAAGGACACAAGTCAAGAGCAAGTGCAGGGGAAATGAGTTATCTGAGAGGAGCATGTGGAGACACATGGAGTGAACGACTGACAAATGAGGAAGTGAAGAAGCTTTGTGATTTAGATGTGGATGTGATAGGAAGCACTAGGGGAAACGCACTGAGGTGGTTTGGCCATGTCGAGAGGATGGAGAGTGAGAGACTTACGAAGAGAGTGTATGTGACTGAGGCGGAGGGGTGGAGAGGGAGGGGAAAGCCTAGAATGTGGTGGAGGGATGGAATGGAGAGGTATTTGAGAGAGGGATATGTGAGCTGAGAGCAGGGCAATGAAATGGTGGGGGACAGGGCGACAAGAAGGCGATTTGTTTTTGACCACGCCTTACGGGATGAAGGAGTCTGGCAATATCTTTCTATCTATCTATCTATCTATCTATATATATATATATATATATATATATATATATCTATCTCTATATATATATATATATATATATATATATATATATATATATATATATATATATTTGTATTTATATTAAGCTAGGAAGAAGGAACCAAAGATCACGAGCCAGCAAAAACTGTTCCTTCCAAGAGAAGAACAAAAGAGAGCAAAATTCAAGATCCGATCATTTCGAGATGCCTGGACACACTGCGTTTGAAAGACTGGAGATTATAGAAGGTAGGAAATACAGACAGGTGGAGACAATTCCAGAGTTTACCTGTTGCATAAATGAAAGACTGGGAGTGACAGTTAACTCTTGCATTAGAGAGCCGGAAAGAAAAGAGATTAGAGTTTGTTGCTAGACGTGTGCTACCCACATGTCATTGAGGTGGAGGGATGTAAGCAGACAGTTCAGAGGAGCTTTGACCATGCAAGTAGCGATAGAAAAGAGATAAAAGGCAACACTGAGGTGAAGAGACAGAGGTTGAAGGGAGCCAGTAAGAAGAGGAGAGTTAATGAGACAAAAAGCCTTTGGTCCACCCTATTGAAAAGAGCTGTAAATGGGGAGCCTCCTCACACATGAGAGTTGTACTCCATATACGGAAGAATAAAACCCGTGTATAAAGTCAACAACTGTGCAAGGGTAAAGAAGGTACACTTTCGTCTTAGCACACCTAATCTCTTGGAAGCAGATTTTACAAGAGATGTAATATGATCTTTCCAAGTTAAAGCACAAGTGAATGAAACCCCGCGCATGTTAAAGGATAATGGAGGACTGAGCTGGATATTATTAAACATTAGTGGGTACTCCTGTGGAAGATTTTGATAGGTGTGAAAACTGAGTCTTTAATGCATTACAAAAAAAAAAAAAAAAAAAAAAATTACCCCAGTCACAGATACGAGTCAAGTCAGACATTTGGTGTGCCATAGTCTCATTGCTTGTTTGCTGAAGAAACTGCTGGGATGGACGTTGCAGGAACCAAAAGGAAAGGTGAATGGTGGAATCATCAGCGTACGAATGGATAGGCTTAGATGTACAGCTTAGAATATCACTGATGAATAAAAGGAAGAGAGTTGGTGATAGGACAGAGCCCTGAGGAACACCACTGTTGATAGATCTGGGAGAAGAACGATGGCCGTCTACAACAGGGGCTATAGAACGACCAGAAAGGAAGCTGTAGATGAAGGCACAGATAGGAGGATAGAAACCGTAAGAGGGCAGTTTGGAAATTAAAGATTTATGCCAGAGTCGATCGAATGCCTTTGAGATGTCAAGTGCAATAGCGAAGCTTTCGCCAAGGTCCCGAAAGGAGGATGACTAGGAGTCTGAAAGGTAGGTGAGAAGATCGCCAGGCAGCGTCCCTGACGGAACCCATACTGACGATCAGAAAGAAGGTTGTGAGAGGAAAGATATTTTAACAGTTTTCTGTTAAGAATAGGCTCCAAAACTTTTGAGACACAGGTTGTTAAAGCAATTGGACGATAGTTAGAGGGTTGGGAACGGTCACCCTTCTTTGGGACTGGCTGAATTAGAGCAAACTTCCAGCAAGAACGAAAAGTACAAGTTGAAATAGAAAGGCGAAAAAGTTTACCTAGGCAGGGTGTAAGCTCAAAAGCACAGTTGTTTAGGACAACAGGAGGAACTCCATCAGGCCCATATGCCCTGTGATGGCAGAGAATACACCAGCAGAAGAAATTTTATTGTCAGCCATGAGGAAGTCAGAGGGGGGGAAGTGATGGAGGAACAGCACTGGAATCGTCTAAGGTGGAACTGGAGGAGAAAGTCTGAGCGAAGAGATCTGCTTCATCAATAGAAGAAATAGCTACAGAACCATCATAGTAGAAAAGAGGAGGGAAGAATGATGAGGTAAAGTTGGTAGAAAGATTTTTGGCAAGATGCCTGAAGAAGCGGTAAGAATTCGGGATGGAGAGTTGAGAGCATTTAGAACAGATGAAATTATTTTTGGCAGAACGAATAACAGACTTAGCACGATTCCGGGCAGAAACATAAAAAACATGTGATTCTGGGGTGGACTGGCTCTAGTACCTTTTAAAGGCCCTCTCCTTGTTGCGGATATCATTAGAACAAGTGTAATTAAACCAAAGCTTTCTTACATTAGTCAAAGGATATGAAGAAGGAATGTATGCTTCCATGCCCGAGAGAATAACCTCCGTAATGCGCAAGGCACACTCACATGGCTCCCAGCCATGGAAGCAATATTCATTCCATGGAGAATCAAAGAAGTACTGCCTGAGGGCCTCCCAGTCTGCAGCTCCAAAGTGCCACAGTTGACATTTCTTTGGAGGGTTCACAGGCTGTACTGGAGTGATAGGACAAGTTAAGGTAATAAGGTTATGATCGTCCGAGCCCAACGGAGAGAAGAGATTGACAGTGTAAGCAGAAGGATTAGGTGTAAGGAAGAGGTCAAGTATGTTGGAGCTGTCTCCAAGCCTGTCAGGGATATGGGTAGGGTGCTATACAAGCTGCTCTAGGTCATTAAGGATGGTAAAGATGTAGGCTTGTTCACCAGGAGGATCAGTGAAAGGAGAGGAGAGCCAAAGGTGGTGGTGAATATTGAAATGTTCTAGAGTGGAGATTTCAGAGAAAGGAGAAATGGATAGGATGTGTTCCATAAAAGAAGTAAGATAGTCGAAAAAAATTTGATAGTCAAGAGAATTAAGGGATAAGTAAACAGTGCAGATATATTTCAGAGAATGACAGGACAACCGAAGCCACAGAGTGGAGAGCTCAGAAGAATCGAGTTCAGGAACATGAGAGCAGGATAAGTTGTTGTGTACATATACACAACATCCACCTTTGGCTTTGAAATGAGTATAAAGCAGGAGGATACAGAAAAGGGTTTGCTGTCAGTTGCCTCAGATAGCTGAGTTTCGGGTAAAAAGAGAAGGTGAGGTTTAGAGGTGTTCAAGATAGAGAAAGTTAGAGGAAAGGCTGTGAATGTTGTAGAAATGAAGATGTGAGTCTGACACTGGTTCAAGGCAGCTCGTTGAGTCGTCACCGGGAAAGGGGTGGATGGTGGGGGCATTTGCGTTCCCCCCCCCCTCTGAGGACCCCGAGGCATGGTTTAACTCGCCGCGTGTCAGACACCCCAGACATACAATGGCACGCCATTGCCGGACAATTTTCTATTTCTTTTTCTTTAGGGTATAATGATAGATTTTGATGTGAAAAAAACGAATATGACCATTAAAAGACTCACTGGAGGCTACAACTGCGTTTTCTGGAAGTCCCCGGTCTGCCCCTCAGGTGTGGTTACCCAGAAGAACCGCAGCGAAGGTGAGAGAAAACCTCGTTTTCTACGAAGGTAAACTCAGGCATTCTGGCCAACGTTACTCTGGGAAGGTCTAGGAATGTTTTTTACACTTTTCAGTTCGCTTCATAGGCATAATTTATTTATTCACTGGATTTCATACAAAAAACATGTTTTTTTCCCCATATAAATCACTTAGTACTGCAACACCTGTCACCTGTCACGTACCTCTCTCACTGTGCATCCTTTGTCTTACATTTATGGTACCTTACATACAACTTTACTTCACTATGTACTGCACTTACACTTACGGTAAATTATTATTATTATTATTTTTTTTTTTATGCGAGGAAGAAGGAACCAAAGGCCATGAGCCCGTAGTAACAGTTCCCTCCAAGAGAAAAACAAAATACAATATAGAGCCAAATTCAAGATCCAATCATTTTGAGACGCCTGGACACACTGCGTTTGAAAGACTGGAGATCATAGGCAGCAGGAAATACAGACAGAGGGAGACAGTTCCAGAGCTGACCTGTTGCATAAATGAAAGACTGGGGGTAACGGTTAACTCTTGCATTAGAGAGTTGGACAGAAAAAGGATGAGAGTTTGCTGCCAGACGGGTGCTACGCGCCCGTCGTAGAGGTGGAGGAATGCAAGCAGACAGTTCAGAGGAGCAGTGATCATTAAAGTATCGATAGAAAAGAGATAAAGATGCAACAGTGCGGCGAAGAGACAGAGGTTGAAGGGAGTCAGTAAGAGGAGGAGAGTTAATGAGACGAAAAGCCTTTGACTCCACCCTATTGAGAAGAGCTGTATGTGGGGAGCCTCCCCACACATGAGAGTTGTACTCCACACAGGGGCGGATAAAACCCCTGTATAGAGTCAACAATTGTGCAGGGGTAAAGAAAGAGCGGAGTCGGCTTAGCACACCCAATCTCTTGGAAGCAGATTTTACAAGAGATGTAATATGATCTTTCCAAGATAAGTCCCGAGTAAATGAAACCCCAAGCATGTTCAAGGATGATGCAGGATTTAGCTGAATATTATTAAACATTAGTGGGTATACCTGTGGAAGATTTTGTCGAGTTGATAGGTGTAAGAACTGAGTCTTAGATGCATTAAAGACAACGATATTATTTTTACCCCAGTCAGAGATACGAGCCAAATCAGACATTAGGTGTGCCACAGCCTCATCCCTTGCTTGTTGAAGTAACTGTTGAGATGGGCGTTGCGGGAACCGAATGGAAAGGTGAAGGGTGGAGTCGTCAGCGTATGAGTGGATAGGGTTAGATGTACAGCTTAGAAGATCATTGATGAATAAAAGGAAGAGAGTTGGTGATAGGACAGAGCCCTGAGGAACACCACTGTTGATAGATCTAGGAGAAGAACGATGGCCGTCTACAACAGCGGCTATAGAACGACCAGAAAGGAAGCTAGCGATGAAGGCACAGATAGAAGGATAGAAACCGTAGGAGGGCAGTTTGGAAATTAAAGATTTATGCCAGACTCGATCGAAAGCCTTTGAGATGTCAAGTGCAATGGCAAAGCTTCCGCCAAAGTCCCGAAAGGAGGATGACCAGGAGTCTGAAAGGTAGGTGAGAAGATTGCCAGTGGAGCGTCCCTGACGGAACCCATACTGACGATCGGAAAGAAGGTTGTGATAGGAAAGGTGCTTTAAAATTTTTCTATTAAGAATTGACTCGAAAACTTTTGAAATACAGGACGTTAAAGCAATTGGACGATAGTTGGAGGGTTGGGAGTGGTCACCCTTCTTTGGGACTGGCTGAATGAGAGCAAACTTCCAGCAAGAAGGAAAGGTACAAGTTGACAGACAAAGGCGAAAGAGTTTGCCTAGGCAGGGTGTAAGCACAGAAGCACAGTTCTTGAGAACAACAGGAGGGACCCCATCAGGCCCATATGCCTTGTTAGTACTGAGGCCAGTGATGGCAGAAAATACATCAACTGAAGAAATTTTAATGTCAGCCATGAGGAAGTCAGAGGGGGGAAGTGATGGAGGAACAGCACTGGAATCGTCTAAGGTAGAATTGGAGGAGAAAGTCTGTGCGAAGAGATCTGCTTTATCAGTAGAAGAAATAGCTACAGAACCATCAGAGTAGAAAAGAGGAGGGAAGGATGATGAGGTAAAGTTGTTAGAAAGATTTTTGGCAAGATGCCAGAAGGAGCGGGAAGAATTGAGTCGGAGAGTTGAGAGCATTTAGTATGGATGAAATTATTTTTGGTAGAGCGAAGAACAGACTTAGCACGATTCCGGGCAGAAACGTAAAGATGATGTGATTCAGGGGTGGGTTGGCTCCAGTACCTTTTGTAGGCCCTCTCCTTGTTGCGGACAGCATTAGAACAAGCGTGATTAAACCAAGGCTTTCTTGCATTAGTCAAAGGATATGAGAAAGGAATGTATGCTTCCATGCCCGCGAGAATAACCTCCGTAATGCGCAAGGCACACTCAGATGGCTCCCGGCCACGGAAGCAATAATCATTCCAGGGAAAATCAAAGAAGTACTGCCTGAGGGCCTCCCAGTCCGCGGCTCCAAAATGCCACAGACGACGTTTCACTTGAGGGTCCACAAGCCGTACCGGAGTGATAGGACAGGTTAAGGTAATAAGGTTGTGATCGGAGGAGCCCAACGGAGAGAAAAGATTAACAGAGTAAGCAGAAGGATTAGTTGTGAGGAAGAGGTCAAGTATGTTGGAGCTCTCTCCAAGGCAGTCAGGGATACGGGTAGAGTGCTGTACAAGCTGCTCTAAGTCATTAAGGATAGAAAAGATGTAGGCTTGTTCACCAGGTGGATCCGTGAAAGGAGAGGAGAGCCAAAGGTGGTGGTGAACATTGAAATCTCCAAGAATGGAGATTTCAGAGAAAGGAGAAATGGATAGAATGTGTTCCATCGTAGAAGTAAGATAGTCGAAGAATTTTTGATAGTCAGTAGAATTGGGGGATAAGTAAACAGCACAGATATATTTAGTCAGAGAATGACAGGAAAGCCGAAGCCAGAGTGTGGAGAATTCAGAAGAATCAAGTTCAGGAACACGAGAGCAAGATAAGTCGTTGCGTATATATACACAACAGCCACCTTTGGCTTTGAAATGAGTATAGAGAAAGTAGGAGGATACAGAAAAGGGTTTGCTGTCAGTTGCCTCAGACAGCTGAGTCTCCGTTAGGAAAAGAAGGTGAGGTTTAGAGGAGGAGAGGTGGTGCTCAACAGAGCGAAAGTTAGAGGAAAGGCCGCGAATGTTGCAGAAATGAAGAAGAAGAGAGTCAGACCGTGGTTCCAGGCACCTTGAGTCGTCACCGGGAGACGGGCAGATGGTGGGGGCATTTATGGTCCCCCCCCCCCTGGGGACTTCGAGGCTTGAGAAGACGACGCCATTTTGGTAAATTTTGAATAGAAAGTGTAGTGTGTACTGTGCATGTAGTTTGGTGAAGATAGTTAGAGAAATTTGTACTGGAGAGCATGCTGGCCTACTCTCTGTGTAACTGAGACACTGAAAAAGTTCAGCAAAGGGGGATGGTCAGGAACTAGTCCTGAGGGCTGATGAAACGGGAGCTCCAGCACTCCCTGTCATCAGCTTTCCATCCACCTCGGGAGTACTGCCCTGCTCGACTGGTGCTACAGTCTACTCCTGAAACATGCCTTCAGTATACACAGACACTGTAAGAGGTGTTTCTGAGTGCCTCACTATGAATACATCGTCTTACACTTATGATAACATTACTTCATTATATACAGTCCTTACACTTATGAGAAAATATTTACAAGAGTCTTTCACTGTCTTACTCAATAGTTTTGAAGAGTGTGGTACTCCTCAAAGCAAGGATAGATGCACAGACCAAGGTTGCATTATGCACACACATGCCAACAGTCCTTCTGCTGAGTACGCGGCCTTGTGATGCTATTTGTGCACACATGACACCTTTGCTGTGGATTCTGACGAGTCTCACTGGGAGGGATGATCGTGAGGAAGTGGCAACCGGTGAGGCGGATAGGTGTTGCAGCAGTGTGACTGTGGCAAGCAGCAGGCCTTTCCTCTGAGTATTCCCCCAGTATTTCCCACACCAACTCACGAATATAGGCCTTAAAGGTCTCCTTTACGCTGGTTACCTGAGCATGGAGCAGGTGAGCATTCAGGACTGTGATGTCGAGGAGGTGGAAGAATAGTTTCTTTTACCACTTCATTGTAGGCCTGGTACAATCCACGCTGGAAATCATTGCGTCCGACTGATCTACCTGTTGCATATTCACACTGTAGGCCAAGACAGGTTCTGGTTTCCAGACGTGGCGCCGCCCTTCTGTCCTGTAGTCAATGCTGTCAGTGCAGTGTACGAGTGGCCTGTGTACAGACGAGAGGAGGAAGACTTCTCTGTTGTGATACCAGGCTGCGGCAAGGACGTTATTGGCCTTGTAAAAGACAACTTCAGTTCCTTTGCAGCTTCATCCCCACCTTCACCATGTGCTTCCGGCTCTTTTTTACAGTGCCACACAGACCTGTCTCCTGAAGGTGAAGGTACCTGGCCAGAAGGGGGCTTGTGTACCAGTTGTCCAGGTACAGGACGTGCCCACGATGAAAGTACTCATCGATCATCGTCTTCACCTCAGCCCCAGACAGTCCCAAGGTTCGATCTTCAACGATGTCCGTCTGAACACCTGTGTAAAGGACTATGTCCTGCACATACCCAGTCTTACAGTCACACATCACGAAGATTTTGAAACCACACATGTTCCTTTTGCTGGGGATATTTTGCCTGAAGGCAATATTACCTCTCCATAGCAAAAGACTCGTCTATGACGAGGTCTCTGTAGGGAGAAAAGAAGGTACGAAATTCTCACGTAGGTGATCGAAAACCACACGTATCCTCCTCATCCTGTCCATGTTGTTTGTGTTTGCACGGTCAAATTGGTCAAAGAAGTGCAGTTGGCTCAGGATGTATTGGAACCGATTCCTCCCCATTACTTTCCCAAAGATAAGTGTTTCCATTAGTGGATCTACAGTCCAGTAGGAGGAGAGCTGGTTCTTTTTCAAAATCCCCACCAAAAGTACCAGGCCTAGGAACACATACATTTCGTTTAGGCTCACGTCTACCTCAAACAACCGGCAATGTGACGTCTGTGTTGCCCCTACAAGCTCAAAGGCAGCAAAGTCGTTTGTTAGCCCCTTAACCATGGGGCGTCACTTTCGTGACGCTCGGGAGCAGGGGATCATATCACGGGGCATCACTCTTGTGATTCTGTGTTATTTTGAATTCACTCGGGCTTTCAAGTGGTGGCTTGTATCATCTATCAGTACTACCAGTTTCCAGCTATACTCATTTCTGCTAATGTCACCTGCACTCCCATCCACTATTGACAATTTAGCCATTATTCTCATGTCATTGACTCCCCCCTCCTTACCTCTCCTCCCGCCTGACCAGCTGCGCTGCACTACACAAATGCTGGACGGATTTTTCCACTTATTTTATCCACTGAAATGTGCCCTTTGCCCTATTCTTATACAAAATAATATATAAAAGAAAGAGAAAAGGTATTTGATACTGCTATACATCTGGAATGGGCTAATTATCACCTGGCAACACCTCACGTGCACTCGTTCGCTAATTTTCCCTGTTTATTTCCCCTTGAAATATGTCATTTGACGTATTCTCATAATAAAAATACATATAAGAAAGGAAGGGAGAAACCTAAGTGATATTTACATTCACCTGAAACTATCTATCTATCTATCTATTGCCAGACGCCTCAATCCCGTTCGGGGTCGCCACAGACAAATCGTCTCCACATCGCCCTGTCCCCCGCCATTTCACTGCCCCGCTCCCAACTCACACCCCCCTCCCTCATATACCTCTCCACCTCATCCCTCCATCTCATCTTCGGCCTCCCTCTCCCTCTTCCCCCCTCCACCTCACTCAAATACACTCTCTTCGTCAGTCTTTCACCCTCCATCCTCTCCACATGGCCAAACCATCTCAGTGTATTCCTCCTAACGCTTCCCATCACATTCACATCCACACCACAATGCTCCTTTATATTCTCATTTGTCAGCCTGTTTCTCCATGTGACTCCACAAGCTTCTCTTAAATGACTCATTTCCACTGCTCTCACTCTTGACTTGTGTCATTCCAGCAACGTCCAAGCTTCACTTCACCTGAAACTACCTAATTTATTATGTATTGTCTAGATTTCCTGCCAATCATTTCATAGCGTATATATTAGCAACTGTCACCACATTGACATCGGCAGCCCTTCACTCCCCCTAGGCAACAACATTCAGTTTACTGTCGTCTTTCAAGGTGAAACCATGTCGGATTCGCGCCTGTCCAATTCCGCTGCTTTTTAGCCCCATGCAAAGGGCCCTGTGACCTCTACCCCTATTAAACCTCATGTGGAAAGGGGTAAAGGGCTAAGTGACTGCTGTGGAATGTGAGCTGGCTAATTTATCAATGAAAATGATGGACAGTGACTACGATCTTTCTGGTGAGTCTAAAACAGTGCAAGTGGAAATGTAAATAATGTGTAAATAATGTGTAAACAGCAAGTGAAAGCAATGAATGTAACTATAAGTGAGCAGTGGAAAATAGTTTTATAAGTTACTGCAAGTGACAGTGCACAACACAGTGTAAATAAAATAGAAATGTAAATAATGTAAATAAAATAGAGAATGTAAATAGAAATGTAAATGAGTAGTAATATAAGAATACGAGTATATATACTAGGAGTAATGAAAATGAAAGTTTCACTCTAGCATGTATGAATACTATGAGTTATGAAAGTGAAAGTGACAGATTCACTCTCAACGCAAGTATACAGGACGAGAAGGCGAGTGCCTGGAGTGAAAATAAACTACTTGTACTGAAAGAAACTTATAGATAAATATTGTATACATAAATAAGTGTAATAAAGTACTAGGAATATAAGGTGTGAGTGTGTTTATAAATAATAAGTGACAGCTCCGCCTCAGAATACCATCGGGGAACAAGCACGGAAGGAAAGCTCGTATGCACTCATAATTTACATTGCTTTCACAGTGTTTTTATTGGAATATGGATTCCAAACTACTTGAAATTCATAGAATAGTGTTTGTAGTTATAATATCAGGCAGTGGTAACCATATTACGGGGTATCGGGAAGTGTAAAGTGGAGACTTCCTTACCCAATTTCAGAAGTCTCCACAAGTCCTACGGTAGACGACGAATGCTCAACAAACATCCCAGGGGAAAGCTGAAGGTTTGTGCTATAAGAATTTATAGCTATAATATTCTAGGACTAATAACTGATTTTTGACAAATATTTTTAGAAAGTCTGTTGGAGAGCGAATATCCTAGCGGGACGCGCAAGTCGAGCCAAAACAACCCCGTGGTTTAGGGGTTAGGGCTACAATTCTCAACATAAAGTCCACAGTAAAGAAACTTCTAAAGAAATGCAGCCTACTTGAAGTTGGGGTTAGTTCAGGTACAGTACACCCAGCAACATGCTCGTATGTGAACGGGTGTATTTCTGGAACAAAGTCACTCCCATCGTCCCACTCCCACGTCAGTTCCTCCTCATCACCATCATCACCTCCCTCATCCAAGGGCCGTGGGGAAGCGTGGGGAAGTGTGAGGAAGAAGGGAAAAGTCTCACTAGAGGTGCTGGGAAGTGTGGGGAATAGGGGAACATTTTCCCTCAATATGATTGGAAATGTAGCAAAAGGAGGAACACTTTCACGGGATGTGCTGGGTGTGGGGAATTGGGGAACACTTTCTGTGGATGTGCTGGCTGCGGGTAATGGGGGAACACTTTGTCCTGAGATGCTACGGCGAGCCAGGTCATGTGGGTGTGAGGGATAGCACAGGCAAGATGACTCACCTGCGTCCCCAGCCAGTAGAATATTCCCAAATCTCCCTCTCTTCCTCCTAAAACTTCCAACCCCACATGGGAAAATCCTCAGCTTCCCCAGCCACCCAGGAATACTAGAAGCCTCACCTCCTCTGAATCCTCCTCCTCATCACGTAAGGCTAGGCAATGACATGGTGATGGCCTCATCCCTCGGGTACAAGCATACCCCACATACCTGGATTTCCTTGGTGTGGGTATTTCCTCGTCACTAGTACTTTCAACTTCCAGTTGTACATAATCCTTATCTTTCACGTCATCATCAACGTCACTTTCGCCAGTGTAGGGCACCCTCAGGAGCTCCTGAATCTCATCGTCAGGGAGACTACGGCAAGACATGACTGTACAGTATGAGTGGTACAGGCAGACTGAGGGTGAGTGAGGGCGATGCCTCAGCACGTAGGTGTATAGGCCTGAGCGCCTGAGGTAAGGTGGTGGAAGAGTTGTCGTACATCCTCACCAATTTTTGCACGCCTAGTCTGAAAATTGTGCTCTCCATGATTTTTTGAAAAAAAAAAAAAAGTTAAACAGCACTGGCACTGAGCGCACAATTGTGTAACGTCGTTTTAAAATGACACTGACACGTGGCAGGTTAAGTGCACAGTTTTCCTTTATTTAATTTTGAAAAGGAAGTGTAGCGTGTACTGTGCATGTAGTTTAGTGTTGACAGTTAGAGAAACTTGTATTGGAGAGCATGCTGGCCTAGTCTCTGTATTACTGAAACACTGAAAAAAGTTCAGCAAAGAGGGATGGTCAGGAACTAGTCCCAAGGGTTTATGAAATGGGAGCTCCAGCTCTCCTTGACATCAGCTTTCCACCCACATTGGGAGTACTGCCCTCCTCAAGTGGTGCTACAGTCTACTCCTGTAATATATATATATATATATATATATATATATATATATATATATATATATATATATATATATATATACAGTGCTCGTAAAAGTGTTGCGCACCCTGCACCCAAAAACAAACAAAACAAAGAAACCTTTCAGTTATGGAAAAAACAAGGTAAATAATGCATTATAATTACGTTTAATGCTTAGTAGGGTATCGTTTGCGCCTCTTCACGGACCTGAGACTTCGTGGAAATGAAAGGGCCAGGTTCCTCAGGTGCTGGGGTGATATATTTGCCCAGGTCTTGCGAATGGCTGCTTCCAGCTTCGGCAGAGAGCTCACGTCCTTCCCTTAGAGATCCTTTTTACGATGTACCAGAGGTTCTCTATTGGGATGAGGTAAGGGCTATTGCCTGGCCAGTCATTCATGAAGGGAACCTTGCAGTCACGAAGCCAGTTGGTGACAGACTTGGTAGTGTGAGCAGGTGCACAGTCCTGCTGAAAGACTCGTGTACCTGTGAGCTCAAAGGTCTCGGGAAGATGATCACAAAGCAGCTCCAGGTAACCGTTCGGATTCACTTTGTGGTTCCTGGGAAGAACAACAAGCTTACCCACTCCCTTACCAGAGAAACAACACAATTACCATAAATGAATCAGGGGGTTGAACTGTGCTTTCCACATAACGGGAGTCAAGTGGGTCACTACCTCTGTGCCGGTACACTCGCACTCCATGATTACAGGTAACGGTAAACATTCCATCACCAGACCACAACACAGACAACCACTGCTCCTCACCCCATGTAAGATACTTGTTAGCAAAGGCAAGCCAGTGAAGTCTGTGGTAACGTGTTAGTAGCTTTCTCACAGGCCTGTGGCTAGTGTAGTCAAGTTCATGGACTCTTCGAGAAACAGTGCTCACTGAAACTTCACCAAACACTTTCCGGTTGCTCTCCTTGAGCCTTTTTGCAGTAACACGAGGATTAGACTCCACTGCATGTTTTAGCACATCCACAGACCTCAATGAAGTTTTCCTGGGCCTACCAGACCGTTGTTTATTTATAGTAATGTCACCACTGGTTTCCTGCTCCTGCCTGTAATGGGCATACCACATCTGCACTGTCGACTGTGCCACACCAACCACTTCACTAATTTCCTTCATGGGATGGACAGCCTCCTTTACAGCAATGATCTGTGAAATGATTTCACTAGACAATTCACGGGTAGGGGCCGTATTAAAGTCCCAAAGGTCAAAACACTGCGGTTCACTAGGTCAAGATTGGAGCAGTAAGAGAGGGAGGAGCAGCCAGCTTCTCCTCTCTCTCGCATCCTGCAGGCAACTGAGTCGACAGCCAACCACCGCGTAGTAAGGCCTCCGGCTGCCGTGACGTCATGTTAGCACCCGAATATTCTGTCTAAATTTTTTAACCCAAAATAGCACATTCTTTTTTAGCCAAAAATATCACGCACCTTG
Organism: Coenobita brevimanus; assembly: GCF_032717465.1. Classification (NCBI taxonomy): domain Eukaryota; kingdom Metazoa; phylum Arthropoda; class Malacostraca; order Decapoda; family Coenobitidae; genus Coenobita; species Coenobita brevimanus. Next base: position 12,453,186 of record NC_136985.1, read on the forward strand.
ACATGGGTATGCAACACTTTTGTTGAGCATTGCATTTATAAATAAATATATATATATATATATATATATATATATATATATATATATATATATATATATATATATATATATATATCATCATCATCATCATCATCATCATCAGCCGTTTGAGTATCCACTGCAGGACCGGCCTATCCCGACTGAAGTCAGGACGATATAACCAATGTATCTTTACCAAGTGGCTTAGGTCTAGTAGAAATTGTATGTAGGGTGAGAGGTGCTTGTAAGTGTAATTATAGTGTTGGAGTGGCTTTGGATGTGTGTGTAGTTTGTGAACCAAGTGAAATCAGCCCACGCAAGCCGACTGGGTGCAAGCATACTTTATAGAAAGCGACACTGGTTCAACCACAGCACCCCTTGTGTCCGCCAATGCAGTATGTGGCCGGGTGAACACTCCCAAAGTTTATTACCACTATACCACAGGGGCTCCATATATATATATATATATATATATATATATATATATATATATATATATATATATATATATATATATATATATATATATATATATATATATATATATATATATATATATATATATATATATATATATATATATATATATATATAAAATGCGTGACTTAAAGAACAGTGCCCCCGAAATATACCATAGTGCACCCGACAACAGGGCAAGCAAAATACAGCTCAGTATGCCCGAGGATGTACCGACACCCCCACACAGACCCCACGGGGTAGCCGCCACCAGTCACAACCACTCCTGGCAACAGTGACATATGTCAGCCCGGGCCGTGCGCCCCTATGTCACGCAGCCACCACGCCGTCGCCGCCGTAGGAGAAAGACACTACTTTCACGGAGTGGGATTGTTGAACCAGCTAGGGGTGGAGTTGTCATAGGCACTCCAGACGGCGCCCCTTCAGTAGAGACGGCCTATTGTCGCTCCCATCCTCGTGAGGCGATCTATGGTCGCTCCGACAGTGCTCCGGTAGAGACGGCCTATTGTCGCTCCCATCCTCGTGAGACGATCTATGGTCGCTCCGACAGTGCTTCGGTAGAGACGGCCTATTGTCGCTCCCATCCTCGTGAGACGATCTATGGTCGCTCCGACAGTGCTTCAGTAGAGACGGCCTATTGTCGCTCCCATCCTCGTGAGACGATCTATGGTTGCTCCGACAGTGCTCCGGTAGAGACGGCCTATTGTCGCTCCCCTCCTCGTGAGACGACCTATTGTCGCTCCGAGAGTGTCTTGGTAGAGACGGCCTATTGTCGCTCCATTCCTCGTGAGACGATCTATTGTCACTCAGAGGGTGTGCAGGAAGAGGTAAGGAGAGAGACGTCACTACGGCAGGAGACTAGAGCCCAGGCTTCCCATCCCAGAGTGACCCAGACAGGCCTCACAGCCTCCCCTGGCCTCTGCTCCCTACGTCTGGCTCTAGAGCAGACGCACCTGACGGGCACCAGTGGAAGTCGCTGCCGCAGTCCTCCTCTGTCGGCGCCCCTAGATGCTGGAGACCGCAGCCCACAGTCTCTCTCGGTTCTCCCCAGGACACCCGGGCGAGATCTCCCTACGCCCCCACGACGCCGTAAGGCTCTCACTACAGGCCAAGACTTACAACAGAGGTTCCTGGAGCTTTTTGGCCCCAGTCCCGAGGGCCACACTCCTGAGCCCAGCCCGTAAGCCACGGGTAGCCCAAGACGCGAGAGGACGCCCTTACGAGTTATCCCGTGCCCTCTTGGCATGCCTCACATTGGCGGTGCCCCTAGCCCGGCAGGATCTCCGACGACATGTTTCTGCCTATCTCCCTGATGAATACATGTGATACTGCAGTACGAGTGATTTAGGTTAAGTGTGATTTCCCCTAGTATAAGTATTGTGCAGTGACTTCATATAGTGAATATCAGGGCGAATAAGATCACAGTGAGAAACTAAAGGACGAGTGTGTGGAACAAGATCTGATGAACTATATTTTTGAGTGACATCCCTTTTATACAATTAGTAAGCCTGTGCCGCCTGGAGATTCCCCTGTAATGACATGCCCCTATTACTGTGAGCTCTAAAGGAATATTGTGAAAGAGAGTATTAATGGTATTCTCTCCATTCCCCCACACTACCCATAAATCTTGTTCATCACTCTTTCTTACCCCAATATCCCGAGTAAGTGTGAATCAAGAATAAAATCAATTACCAAAGTCCCTTGGCTAGTGGAAACCGTATAAACTTCACGGCTAATATCTGCCTCTCTCCAGTATTACCATAAGTTTCCCTTAGCCATCACAAGTCACTCCCTGCACCCTCCCCTATCTCCTCCTCGTGAGACTCACCCCCCCCCCCGTGCCTCCCGTGCGTGTCTATATTCACTGCACCCTTGATACGCTAGGATTGATTGTGTTGTCATTACTATCAGAGAAGCAAGTATCCTGCGAGATACCCATATCCTCGATAAGGTTTTATATTGCTATGTATTGTGCTGTAATATCTGCCGACTTGTCCTGTGTCTGATTGTGGTAATATACGTGTAAAGGTTGTTGCCTAGAGTTTTTGTGTCCTGCCTCTCTTTATTGCACTAAGCTCCGGTCTCGAAAGAGGACCCTGCTCCATGTTAAGTGTAATAGGAACGAGAAGTCGAATCTTTCATCTAGCATTACACTGGTGGCCAGCGGTGGTTCTAGACCCGGGCGTAAAACAGAGGTAATCAGGAAATATTTGGCAAAATGGCAACTAAACCGCAAGTTCAGTTACCCAAATTTGACCCTGACCAGTATGATATACACACATATCTGGCAATAATTAAACCCTTACTGGATATCGGCTTTGAAAATGACCAACAAAAAATTGCAGTCACACTACCACTGTTGGGTAAAGCGGCGGCGAACATAGTGCCGAAAATCGTCCCAGAACTCACCTGGCAGAACTTTACAAAGTTCACTGTACAAGCCATCACCCCATCATTGGAGAAAGTAGTGGCTCTATCCAAATTGGATAGTTTTTCATTTAGACGGGGATTTAGATAATACCTTGATACAGGCAAGATGCCTGGTTACTGCTGTCTACCCGGAGACAGATGAGGAAACCCAGGATCAGCATACATTTAACACTGCTCAGAGTACTCCCAAGTGTTGTGAAACAACACTTCACTATCCATGACCCAACAGGAGACATGGATAGAGATATATAGCTGATGCGGCGCCTCCTGACCGCCTGCCCTTCTCCACAACAAGTTAATGTTGTTAAGAATTCCCCACCCTGACCCCCGGCTCCCCCCGCCACACAGCGTCCACCTCTGCCTCACACCAGCCCGACCCAGGCGCCTAGCCCGCCCAGGACACACCCCTCCCGTCGGCGCCCCGCCCCGCGAGAAAACCCGAACCTAATTATCAACCCATGGGAATTCACAGCCTGCAACTATCGCTGCCCCCTTCGTGACATACGGGACCAGCTTAAAGCTGCTCGCCGCAGAATCACAGCCTCGGGTTCGCGTAAAGTGTCCGCCTTAGAAGGTGAGGCCCCAGGGGACGAGCTGACGCCCGTGGACGAGCCCCATTCAGGAGAACTAGAGCAGGAACAGGAGAATGAAAGCCTTAGCCAGCTGGATTTTTAGGCACGCCCCCGCACCAACCCACGGTGGAGGGGGCCATTACCCCTAAGTATCGCCCCCCAGTATACCACAAGATGAAAATAAACGGCGTGAAGGCCAGACTACTAGTCGATACGGGAGCGGCCAGGTCCTGCCTTTACAGCCACTATTTCTCCCGCTACAAATCGCGGTTTGGCCCACTCCGCCCTACTACCACTCACCTTGTGGACGCCGAGGATGGCCCCCTGCCCATCCGTGGGGAAACTCAGGCTCTACAGGTCGACACCCACCAGCCGGTGTCCACCCAACATCCATTCATCATTTTTTATTCCTCCTGCCGGAGTTATGACGGGTATTTAGGGCTAGAATAGCTCCAAAAACTCGGAGCCACGATCGACTATCGCCACCGACAACTTCAGTTCCGCCCCCCACCCCGTTCCACCCCGGCCTATTGCACATGCACGCTGCGGCCCTGGCCGGAGGATTCGCCCTCTTCCTCCCCCCAGTGCCCGCCTTCTTTCCCCCTTTTTCCACCCCCCTCTCCTCCCCCTCCCGTGCCTTTCCACCCCACTCCTGCTCCCTCTTTCCCTGCCACCATCTCCGCCGCTGTTACCATCCCCTCCCACCATGAGGCTTGGGTGCCCCTTAACAGGCCCTCAGGTCCATCCGTTTTGTTCTCCCCCCTCCTCCCCTCTGGACCCCTTTCTGCCTGCTTTGTGTCCCCCACCTTCCTCCCTCCCCACCACGCTGCCATCCGCATCGCCAATCTTGCCCCGTCCCCTCTTACCCTCCCCAAAGGGCTTATCATCGGAGAGATGGAGGAAGCCGAGCCCTGTGCCCCATCCTCCTCCCACCTCCCCACCCCTCTACCCCCCATCCCTGACCATCTCTCCAACCAGCAGTCAGACACCCTACGCCGCCTCCTCCTGGATTCTGGGATTTGTTTGCGACAGGACCAGCAGATATAGGGCATAACACGTACCTGTCGCACGAAATCCATACGACAGGCCCACCTATACAACAACCTTCCCGACGCAAGAACCCCCGACAGAGAGAAGAGGAGGACCGCCAGGTGAGCGAAATGGAAGAGGCAGGTGTTATCTCCCCTTCCACCAGCCCGTGGTCCTCCCCCGTCGTTCTAGTAAAAAAGAATGACGGCACGATGCAATTTTGCATTGACTACCGCCGTGTGAATGACGCCACCATTAAAGATGCCACCCCCCTCCCCCGCATTGACGATTCCCTAGACTCCCTTTACAGGGCGTCTTGGTTTTCTACCCTTGACCTCCAGTCTGGATACTGGCAGGTCCCCATCCACCCGGACCATCGAGGCAAGACGGCCTTTTCCATCAGTAATGGCAAACATTACGAATTTAATGTTCTGCCATTCGGCCTCTGCAACGCCCATTTCACTTTCTCCAAACTAATGGAATCTGTCTTGAGCGGCCTCACTTGGGAAATATGTTTAGCTTATCTTGACGACATCATTGTTTTTAGCCAGACCTGGGCCAACCACTTGCAGCGCCTCCGTCGAGTTTTCACCAGAATTCGCCAGGCAGGCCTCAAGCTACATCCTTCTAAATGTGTCCTGGCCGCTAAGACCGTCTCGTTCCTAGGACATACTATTTCCCAAGCAGGAATTTCCCCAGATCCCGACAAGCTCCGTGCCGTAGCAGACATACCGCCGCCGCAGGATGTCCATGGCGTCCGCACCTTCCTGGGACTCACGTCCTATTACCGTCGCTTCGTGAAGGGATTCGCGCAGATCGCCAAGCCTCTTCACGACTTGACACGAAAAGGGGAACCTTTCCTCTGGACCGAGGACCGGCGAGCTGCTTTTCAACAGCTAAAAGACAAGCTCGTCTCTACCCCCATCGTGGCCTTCCCCGACTATGCCCTCCCTTTTCGCCTCTACACGGATGTGTCCCTTACCGCGATAGGCGCCGTCCTAGCCCAGGTACAGGCCGGCAGGGAACATATCATTGCCTGCCCCAGTCGCACTCTGAACCCGGCCAAAAAGAATTATGCTGCCACCAAGCGAGAATGCCTCGGCATAATCTGGGCCCTCCAATATTTTAGGGCTTATCTTTCTGGGACCCAAGTCACGATAATCACCGACCACCAATCACTCCAGTGGTTGCGCCAATCAGACTCCCATAACGCCCAACTCGTCCGGTGGCGTGACACCCTAGAGGGGTTTCAGTACGAGATTTCATACAGGCCCGGAAAGCTCCACACCAATGCAGATGCCCTCTCCCGCCTCCCCATCCACGCGGTACAACCGGACCCCAACCTCCTACAACTCTGGCACCATAAGGAACGGCCCCCCTGGATCCCTGCTCACCTATTCCCCAAGCTATGCCAACAGGGCGACCACCTGCTAACCCCGTCCGGGCATATCCTCTTGACCCCCGATGCAGCACATGACACCCTGCACCACCTCCATGTCCACAACGGCATCCACTTGGGCACCAAAAAATTACTACAGGTGTTCAACGATATTTACTGGGCCCCAAATCCCTCCAGCCTTGCCAAGGAAATTATCCAGACTTGCTGCGCCTGCGCGCTTGGAAAAGATATCACCCGGACCGCCGGGCCATCAGGCCATATCACCGCCCACAAGCCCTGGCAACTCCTGGCGATCGATGTAGTAGGCCCTCTTCCCCCTAAATCTGGATATAAATACGTGGTCACTTTTGTAGACACGTACTCCAAATTCGTAGTAGCCTGCCCGGCTAAGGAACATCATGCCGTTGCTGTCGCCGATGCCCTGCTCCGACACATGTTCCCTTACTTTGGCATTCCCCAAGCGATCCATTCCGATAATGCCCCCGAGTTCTCCAGAAAAGTCTGGGAGGAGCTAGCCAGGATTTTCGGATATAAGATCTCCCACTCCTCACCATACTGGCCACAAGGGAACGCCGTATGTGAATGTAGCCATCGTACCCTTATCAATCAACTATGCACCCGAATCGAGGCTACAAAAGATGACGATTGGCCGGCACATGTAAAATTGTCCAGTGGGGCATGAATTCGTGCCCCCGAGAAGATGGGGTTTCCGCCTACGAAAGAATCTTTGGAGAAAGTCCCCTCCTACTACTCCTATGCCACCACCTGCAACCGCCCGCTTCCGCTCCCACTACAGACCCGCTACATCTGCTAAAAGGGCGGATATACCACCTGCAAAAGAACCTGGACCTTGGACCCGACACAGCCTCCAACCCTTTCAACCCGGGTGACACAGTCGTCATCGCCCAGCTCCCCACTCCCCACAAGCTCGCCCCCCGCTTCACGGGGCCCCACACAATCACCCAAGTCCCCAACCCATACCAGGTGGTCATAGACTATCACGGCACTCCCCGTACCCTCCGCAACCATCACGTGCTGCCTTTCCGCATGCCCACCTCCCCCGCTCCGGCCCCACACCCCCAGCCCCCTCCGGCCCCCGCACCACCCTCTACAGTCACATATGAGTGCTATGTTTCCTCCTCACCCTCCCACTCCACCCCTCCCTACCACCTCCACCTCCCCGGCCGCCACCACCCCCAGCACCTCACCTGACGCCTCCCCCTCCACCCCTCACTCACCCTCACCCCTTCCCTCCGTGGCCCCCCCCTCAACGCCCACTCCCACCTATTCCACCCACGCCACCACGCCCTCACCACAATCCACTACCACCCCCCCTCCCCCACCCACCATCCGTACACCCACTCCGCCAACACCGCACCCCAACGCGCCCACAACATGCAAAACAACCCACCCATCCCATTCGCCCACTTCTCCCCCCACCCCAACCCTCAAGACCACCACCACCCTCTCGGGCCGCCTCTCACACCCGCCCGCCTGATACACACACACCCCTACACAACCCACCTCTCCACGACTTCACATCATCAAGCTACATCAGGCCCAAATCTCCTCTACCTGTACTCCCCAGAGACTCAACGCTGCATTACCACGGCACAAAACCCGGCCCTTACCCTCGGTATCCAGCATTCAGCTCCCAACCACACCGACAGCCACACCAAGCAAGATGAGAGTGAAGCGGGCCGTATGGGCACCTACCCTTGGCAGGAACCACAGACTCCGCGGGCCACACCACCTGCTAAACATCCTCCAGTCTACCACCGCCACCTTCACACTCTTCCTCACCTGCGACCCAGAACAAGAAGAAAACCCTTACACTGTCGCCTGGCAAACTGCGCTGCAACACCTCCAGCCCGTGTACACCACCTCCAACACACAAGCGTTCCACCTCCAGCCACGAGGACGTGACTTTTTACAGGAGGAGAGTGGTGAAATGCGTGACTTAAAGAACAGTGCCCCCGAAATATACCATAGTGCCCCCGACAACAGGACAAGCAAAATACAGCTCAGTATGCCCAAGGATGTACCGACACCCCCACACGGACCCCATGGGGTAGCCGCCACCAGTCACAACCACTCCCGGCAACAGCGACATATGTCAGCCCGGGCCGTGCGCCCCTATGTCACACAGTCACCACGCCATCGCCGCCGTAGGAGAAAGACACTACCTTCACGGAGTGGGATTGTTGAACCAGCTAGGGGTGGAGTTGTCATAGGCACACCAGACGGCTCCCCTCCGGTAGAGATGGCCTATTGTCGCTCCCATCCTCGTGAGACGATCTATGGTCGCTCCGAAAGTGCTCCGGTAGAGACGGCCTATTGTCGCTCCATCCTCGTGAGACGATTTATGGTCGCTCTGACAGTGCTCCGGTAGAGACGGCCTATTGTCGCTCCCATCCTCGTCAGACGATCTATGGTCGCTCCGAAAGTGCACCGGAAGAGACGGCCTATTGTCACTCCTATCCTCGTGAGACGATCTATGGTCGCTCCGACAGTGCTTCGGTAGAGACGGCCTATTGTCGCTCCCATCCTCGTGAGACGATCTATGGTCGCTCCGACAGTGCTCCGGTAGAGACGGCCTATTGTCGCTCCCCTCCTCGTGAGACGACCTATTGTCACTCCGAGAGTGTCTTGGTAGAGACGGCCTATTGTCGCTCCCTTCCTCGTGAGACGATCTATTGTCGCTCAGAGGGTGTGCAGAAAGAGGTAAGGAGAGAGACATCACTATGGCAGGAGACTAGAGCCCAGGCTTCCCATCCCAGAGTGACCCAGACAGGCCTCACAGCCTCCCCTGGCCTCTGCTCCCTACGTCTGGCTCTAGAGCAGACGCATCTGATGGGCCCCAGTGGAAGTCGCTGCCGCAGCCCTCCTCTGTCGGCGCCCCTAGATGCTGGAGACCGCAGCCCGCAGTCTCTCTTGGTTCTCCCCAGGACACCCGGGCGCGATCTCCTACGCCCCCACGACGCCGTAAGGCTCTCACTACAGGCCGAAACTTACAACAGAGGTTCCTGGAGCTATTCAGCCTCAGTCCCGAGGGCCACACTCCTGAGCCCAGCCCGGAAGCCACGGGTAGCCCAGGACGCGAGAGGACGCCCTTACGAGTTATCCCGTGCCCTCTTGGCATGCCTCACATTGGCGGTGCCCCTAGCCCGGCAGGATCGCCGACGACATGTTCCTGCCTATCTCCCTGATGAATACGTGTGATACTGCAGTACGAGTGATTTAGGTTAAGTGTGATTTCCCCTAGTATAAGTATTGTGCAGTGACTTCATATAGTGAATATCAGGGCGAATAAGATCACAGTGAGAAACTAAAGGACGAGAGTGTGGAACAAGATCTGATGAACTATATTTATGAGTGACGTCCCTTTTATACAATTAGTAAGCCTGTGCCGCCTGGAGATTCCCCTGTAATGACATGCCCCTATTACTGTGAGCTCTAAAGGAATATTGTGAAAGAGAGTATTAATGGTATTCTCTCCATTCCCCCACGCTACCCATAAATCTTGTTCATCACTCTTTCTTACCCCAATATCCCGAGTAAGTGTGAATCAAGAATACAATCAATTTCCAAAGTCCCTTGGCTAGTGGAAACCGTATAAACTTCACGGCTAATATCTGCCTCTCTCCAGTATTACCATAACTTTCCCCTAACCGTCACAAGTCACTCCCCGCACCTCCCCTATCTCCTCCTAGTGAGCCTCCCCCCCCCCCGCGCCTTCCGTGTGCACCTATATTCACTGCACCCTTGATACGCTAGGATTGATTGTGTTGTCATTACTATCAGAGAAGCAAGTATCCTGCGAGATAGCCTCGATATGGTTTTATATTGCTATGTATTGTGCTGTAATATCTGCTGACTTGTCGTGTGTCTGATTGTGGTAATATACGTGTAAAGGTTGTTGCCTAGAGTTTTTGTGTCCTGCCTCTCTTTATTGCACTAAGCTCCGATCTTGAAAGAGGACCCCGCTCCACGTTAGGTGTAATAGGAACGAGAAGTGGAGCCTAATTTCACCTAGCATTACAATATAAGTATATATATATATATATATATATATATATATATAACAGACTGGAGGAAGGAAAAACCAGATTACTGGTGTCCTCTGTTCATAAAATATCTGTAACAGTTAGACTTGAACGGTTGTGAGTTGAAATTTGGAGGGAAACATCTCTGGGGAAGCGAGTTCCAGAGAGATGCAGTTCGGGGAATGAAAGAATTCTGATAGGCAGAAGTTCTGCAATATGGTTGAGTGACATTCCAGTTATGAGCGCTACCAGATGCCCGTGTAGCACGAGGGAAGGCATGGAGAGGTGGCACCATGGACGCAACTTCGTCTGAGCATTTGCCAATAAAATATCTGTAAAATAATGCAAGGAAGGCAACATTCCTTCTTACTTGCAGGGGAGGTAGTTTATATGTAATGGCAGGGTTGTTAATGATTCTAACAGCTTTGTTCTGAATTTTGTCTAGTTGTCTTAATGCAACCTCTCCACAACCATTCCACAAGGGTGAGCAGTATTCAGGCTGAGAGCGCACATGACTCTTATAAATTATAGCTACTTGCTCATCGGTGAAGAAGTTACGGACTCTGTACAAATAATCCAAGTTTCTTTGAGGCGGTTTTAGCAATTGATCTGACATGAGAGGTCCAGCTGAGGGCACTGTTAAGTGAGACGCCAAGAATTTCAATACTTTTGGAGATGGGAATATTAGTAGCACTGAAGGTAATGTACGAATCTGGCAATATCTGTCTATTAGTAAACTGTATATAATTAGTTTTACTAACATTAAAAGAGACAAGGTTGTTTTGTCCCCATTCACTGATTGTAGATAGATCTTGATTTATGGAGATGGCTTTACTGAGTCGAGAGGTAGAGATATTAGACTTTGTAAATGGATGTCTGAGTGTGAATGAACTCTCTCTCTCTCTCTCTCTCTCTCTCTCTCTCTATATATATATATATATATATGTGTGTGTGTGTGTGTGTATCTATATATCTATATATGAATCTATCTATCTATATATCTACAGTATATATCTATATCTATATATGAAGCTATCTATCCATTTATCTATATGTCTGTGTGTCTGTTTATCTGTCTATCTATCTATCTCTCTGTCTATCTATCTACCTACCTACCTATTTATCTATCTATCTATCTATTATTTCATTACAGATTCTAGAGATCGTCTGTGGGAATCGGTACAGATGGTTGGATCAGTGTTGGAAACTTGGCTACAAGGCAGTTGTTTTCCAATGCTGCTCACGGACAACTTAGTAGCAAATAGCACCATAATAAAGGTAATACGAAAGAATACGTTAATGGATGTTAAATTAGGTTCTAGTACTGGATGAGATCCATACTTTGATATATCAGTTCATTACCATCAGATGGTCTCACAGCTAGAACCGAGTTTAAACACTAAAAGTTTCCTTTACTACTCAATTATACATAGAAAACAATTTGTTCTTTTATCAAAGAGATTACTCTACTGTAATATATACCTTGATAATTAGGAAGGAGGTACAGAGAGACAAAGTGATAAAGAAGAAAGTAGGGGAGTGGAAGAAAAACATGACTGATTGCTAGTGGTAAAGGGAGAAGAAGTAAACAGATTGAGAGAACATTTTAAGGAACTGTTAAACAGAGGGAATGACACTGGGGTGAGTGTAAGTGGCTGGGGACTAGGTGGGACGAGGAGGGAGGTAAGGGACGAAGTGATCAGTAGGTTGGAAGTGGTGGAAGCAATGAAGAAAGTCAAAATGGGGAAACCCCAGGAATTGATGAAGTGTGTGGTGAAATGCTAAAGCATGGGGGAGAGATAGTAGTGAAGTGGACATGGAAGATGTGCAGATTGGCACGGTAGGAAGGCATAGTCCCAGAGGATTGGAAGTCAGGAATAATTATCCCCCTGCATAACGGAAAATGGGAAAAAGACGTGTGTCCTAATCATAGTGGCATTTTTCTTCTAAGTGTAACAGGAAAATTATATATATTTTCCAAAATTACAAAACAGATGAAGGAAAAACAAATAAGTAAAAAAAAATAATCCATACAACAGATTACTGGTGTCCTCCATTCATAAAATATCTGTAACAGTTAGACTTCAACTGCTGTTGGTTGAAGTTTGGAGAGAAACAACTCTGGGGAAACGAGTCCCAGGGAGATGCAGTTCAGAGAATGAAAGAATTCTAATAAGCCGAAGTTCCACAATATGGCTGAGTGACGTTCCAGTCATGAGCGCTGCTAGATGCCCGTGTAGCATGAGGGAAGGCATGGAGAGGTGGCACAATGGACGCAACTTCGTCTGAGCACCTGCCACAAAAACACCTGTAAAATAATGCAAAGGAGGCAACATTCCTTCTTACTTGTAGGGAAGGCAGCCTATCCATAATAGCAGGGTCATTAATAATTCCAGCAGCTCTGTTGAGAATTTTGTCTAGTTGCTTTAACCCCTAAACCGCGGGGTTGTTTTGGCGCTCCTTGCGTGTCCCGCGGGGATATTAGCGCTCCGACAGACTTTGTAAAAATATTTGCCAAAAATCAGTTATTAGTCCTAGAATATTATAATTAAATATGCATATGGCATATACCTTTAGCTTTCTCCTGGGATGTTTGTTGAGCCTTCGTCGAGTACCGTAGGACTTGTGGAGACTTCTGAAGTTGGGTAACGAAGTCTTCACTTTACACTTCCCGACACCCTGTAATATGATTACCACAGCCTGATATTATCACTAGAAACGCTATTCTATGATTTTCAAATAGTTTGGAATCCATACTCTAAAAAAAAAAACACTGTGAAAGCAATGAAAATTACGAGCGCGTATCAGCTTCCCACTTGCGCTCGTTCGCCGCTGGTACTTTGTCATTTATTATTCATAAAAACACTCACACTTTATATTTCTATTACTATATAACACTGATATATATCTGCTGTCTTTATCCACAAGTTTCCTTCAGTAATAGTAGTTTATAGTCACTGTAGGCATTCATTTTCTCTTTCAGTAAAATACGTAGCATTCACTTTCTCATCCTGTATACTAGAGTTGAAAGCGAATCTGTCACTTTCACTTTCTCTTTCATAACTCATAGTATTCATACATGCTAGAGTGAAACTTTCACTTTCATTACTTCTAGTATATATACTCGTATTTCTTATATTACTACTCATTTACATTTCTATTTACGTTCTCTATTTTATTTACATTATTTACATTTCTATTTTATTTGCACTGTGTTATGCACTGTCACTTGCAGTAACTTATAAAACTATTCTCCACTGTTCACTTATATTTACATTCATTGCTTTCACTTGCTGTTTACACATTATTTACACATTATTTACATTTCCACTTGCACTGTTTTAGTCACCAGAAAGATCGTAGTCACTGACCATCATTTTATTTGATAAATTAGCCAGATCCCGTTCCACAACAGTCACTTAGCCCTTTACCCCTTTCCACACGAGGTTTAGTAGGGGTTGAAGTCACAGGGCCCTTTGCATGGGGCTAAAAAGCAGCGGAACTGGACTGGCGCTAATCCGACGTGGTTTCACCTTGAAAGACGACAATAAACTGACTGCCGTGGTGGCCTAGGGGCAGTGAAAGGCTGCCAGTGTCAGCGTGGTGACAGCTGCTATTATATACGCTATGAAATGATTGGCAGGAAATCTAGACAATACATAATAATTTAGGTAGTTCCAGGTGAATGTAAATATCACTTAGACTTCTCCCTTCCTTTCTTATATATATTTTTAATACGAGATTAGATTATACAGCATATTTCAAAGGGGAAATTACCATGGGAAATTAGCGAACGAGTGCACGTGAGGTGTTGTCAGGTGATAATTAGCCAATTCCAGGTGTATAGCACTATCATTTACCTTTTTTCTTTTTTGTATATATTATTTTGTATAAGAATAGGGCATAGGGCTTATTTCAATGGATGAAATCAGTGGAAAATTCTGGGGAAAATTTACTTAGCACAACGCGGCTGGGCAGGTGAGAGGTGAGGGTAATGGAGGTGAGGTAGGGAGGGGAGTCAAGAACGGGGAGAAATGGCTAAATTGTGAACAATGGATGGGAGTACAGATGAGATTAGGAGTGCTGACTAGTGTTGGACATTGGCAGTACTGATAGATGACACAAGCCACCACTTGAAAGCCCAGGCGAATTCAAAATAACACAGAATCACAGAAGTGACGCCCAGCGGTATGATCCCTTGCTCCCAAGCGTCACGAAAGTGATGCCCCGCGGTTAAGGGGTTAATGCAACCTCCCCACATCCACTCCACAGGGGTGAGCAATATTCAAACTGAAAGAGCACATGACTCTTATAAATTATATCTAACTGCTCATCAGTGAAGATGTTACAGACTCTGTACAATAATCTAAGTTTCTTTGAGGCGGTTTTGGCAAGTGATCTGACATGAGAGGTCCAGCTGAGGGCATTGTTAAGCAAGACACCAAGAACTTCAATACTTTTGGAGATGGGAATATTAGTAGCACTGAAGGTAATATACGAATCTGGCAATATCTGTCTATTAGTAAATTGTATATATTCAGTTTTACTAGCATTAAATGAGACAAGGTTGTTTTGTCCCCATTCATTGATCGTAAATAAGTCTTGATTTATGGAGATGGCTGTACTGAGTTGAGAGTTAGAGATAGTAGACTTCATAAATGGGTGTCTGAGTGTGAATGAACTATGAAGTGTTGAGTCATCTGCATATGAATGGATGGGATTGAGGGTGACAGACAAGAGATTGTTAATATGAACGAGGAACAGTGTTGGCGCCAGAACTGCTCCCTGTGGCACGCTGGCATTGAGTGGAAATTGAAATATACATCATCTACTTTTACTTTTATTTTTCTGTTGCTGAGATATGAGGAAAGCAGAGGAACAATTGATGTTAGTCCATAGCAAGGGAGTTTGGACAACAGGGAACGGTGCCATACGCTGTTGAAAGCTTCAGAAATATCAAGGGCTACTGTGTGAGTTTCTCCATGTAGGTCGATTGACTGATAAATGGTATGAGTCAAGAGATTGAGTACGTCAATGGTGGATCTTTTGTGGCAAAAACCATATTGTCTATCAGTAATTAAGTTGTTGGATTCAAGATGTTTAACTATGTGCTTATTAATTAGAATTTCAAATACTTTACTAAGAGAAGATGTGACAGGTATTGTTCTGTAATCAGAGGGGTCAGAGGAACTTCCTTTCTACTTCCTCTATGGTAGAATTTCTTGCAAATGTACTGGCAAACATATCTGCTTTCCCATGCTGTGTTAACCCTAGATAGGAAGGCGTCCCTTCTGACCTCGGGATAGGAAGATCTGTGCCAATTGGATACACTGAAGGAAAATAATTAAAAAATATATACAAAGATGTTTTATGCAAAACTAATGGAGCTGAAATACAAATATAACTCCCGTAGAGATCAGATGACTAGGAATTAATAAAACTGAACCAAAATAAATACATTTATAAGTTACTTGAAAAAAATAGTGAAGGAAAAAAGTAGTACTGACTTATACCCTTCCTGAGATGCACATACATGGAACTGAGCAAAAACACTACCTAAACCTATAAATTTAATACCTAAATATCACACAATCGGCCTGCCAACCCTGGGTTCCACAAATAGCTGGGTGCCTGGCATAAATGGAAACAGGTAATAAAGATATACACCGCTATCCTCAAAGCACTCAATGTGGGTCCTTGTGTGGTGCAATGATGGCCGTCACACCACCACCAGGGTCACTGGTACACTCAATCAGTGTCACATCACCCACATTAACTAACATCACGAGTTTCTGTGTCACTCTGGGTTTCCAGTATCGTGTCAGCAGTCCTGCTGAACTCCTCTGACTTCAGATACTCTGACAGCTCTTCGTCTAACAGGTATCTTGTTCGTTTGAGGCCCATGACTACACACCTGTAAATAACAATTCCCAATTATCCATTGTTCCGATCACAATTGACCCCTAAAACCACCCCATTACGGGGGCACTGCTACACTACGTCAAAATCCCATCACCCACAATAACAATCAAGGGTTTCAGTGTCACTTAGGGTTTCTAATGAGACGTCAACAGTCCTCTTGAAATACTCCAGCTTCAGAATATTCTGCCAGCTCTGTATGGGACAGCTACCTAGCTTGTTTTGCCTCCATTACCTACACAAATACACTACAAACCAAAGAAAACTATATATACTACTTTATACTGCCCATAGTGGGATATGTTACACGCATGTACATGGTCATATTGTGCCTAAAACACTCAAAATATGCGTTCAAGTCTTCGACCTTGATCAGAATGGCCCTCGTCTCTCTGTTTATTTATTTATTTTTTTTTTTTACAAAAATTATACGCTACAGGAAGACATATGGCAGTTGGATACACAGGTACTCACCAGAGTCGACAGTGGTGGGAACTTGAGCCTGTGGGCAGAAACAGCATAGGCTGACTCAGGGTTGCTGGGTGTAAAGAAAAATGTTGCCCATTACACATTATTCTGGCACCATTAACCGCGAAACTTACACGCACCCTGGCCGTGTATCCATATGGCACAGGTCTTCCTATCTAGGGTTAAGAATGTTAATCCCCCTTGATGTCAGTCGTAGGTGAATTCAAAGTCTCGGAGTAGTTTTCTGATAATATATTAAGCACCGCCTTATATCTCCACACAACAGCCGTATGAACACCACCCTTATCCGTCCCCAGACCGTTGCTAACTGCTCGACTCTCACCAGCTAGGGCGGTGGTGCGGCCTCAAACCCATGGTTCAGCAAAATTTGAATTAGGCCAGACATTAGTAAGCGATCAATGGCGCCCTACTTGGATCACACTTATAATACTTACATGCTATACTTACATACTACATATTATTACAAATGGTTACAAACAGCAGGTCATTTATTGTGTTACCATCTGAAGACTTTAGTGGGGGAATGGATGATGTCTTCTTAAAGTTATTATTGAAAGAATCTAGAGTTGACCAGAATATTCTATTGTCATTAGGGTTGTTAAGTAGTTTTGATGCTTGATTTTGAACAAAATTTGATTTGGCAAAGTTTACCACAGCCTTTGCATGGTTTCCAGCAATTTTAAATGGAGAGAGTGATTTAGAGATTATTTATTTTAAGTAAAAGTTACATGCTAATGACTGGTGGGCCATTGTTCTGGCACAGCTGCTATCAAACCATTTTGGAGAGTTCGATCTTTAAGTGAACTGTTGACTTGGTATGAACAAATCCACACCAGCTAGTATTAAGTTGCAAATGAGGTGGGATTCTCATTGACAGAGTTAGGGAAATAACAGAAGAATGAGTTAGAGAAGAAACGGAGGTTTTAGGAAGAGATGAGGTTGTGTAAATCAGACATTCGTCCTAAGATCTTCAGTGGAAAAGTTTCTAAAAAGGGAGAGAAGTTGTATATGCCCTCCATCGATCAGGAGAAAGCATATGGCTGAGTGGATGGACTAGGAATGTGGAAAATATTAAGAATATATGGAGTACTGTAAGTATGAAGCTGTTGAATCCCGTGAAGGGTATGTATGAGGGCGCTATGGCTACAGTACGTGTGAATGGTGAACTGAGTATATTTTTCTGATTAAATGTTGGACTGAAACAAAGACTTATCATGTATCAATGGTAGTTCAATCTGTATATGGATGGAGTTATAAAAGAGATACAAAGTTGGGCAGTGGATGTTAGAGAAGTCCTGATGAGAGAGGGCAGCGTTTGGAAACTTCCTGTTCTATTGTCTGGAGATAATACTGTATTGTTAAATGCCGACGAAGGGGAATTACAAAGCTTGGTGACTGAGTCTGGGAGAAAGTGCAAGAAACGGAACCTAAAGGTGAATGCAGGGAAGAGTAAAGCTGTGGTCTTCGTGAGAAAACAAGTCACTGAATGCACAGTGAGGCTGGATGATGAAATGGAAAATGTGAGTTTATTTAAGTACATGGGTAGTGTGATGAGTAAGGATGGAAAGCTGGAGGATGAAGCCCATGAAAAGGTACAACAGGGAATTAATGTCCCTGATTCTTAGAAAGTGGTGATATGGGATAGGGAAGTGGACATAGAGATAAAAAAAAGCCTCTGCATAATAAGATTGTTATACCAACTTCTCCACATGGAAGTGAAGCTTGAACCTTGTTGGAAGGGCACAAGTCATGAGTGAGAGCAGCAGTAATGAGTTATTTGAGAGGAGCATGTGATGTTACATGGAATGACAGACTGACAAATAAGGAAGTGAAGGAGCGTTGTGGTGTGTATGTGGATGGGATAAAAAGCATTAGGAGAAATACTCTGAGGTGGTTTGGCCACGTGGAGAAGATGGGGAAAGAGAGTGTATGTGAGTGAGGTGGAGGGGAGGAAGAGGAAGGGGGAGATCAAGCATGAGATGAAGGGATGGAGTGGAGAGGTATATGAGAGAGGAGGTTAGAGCTGGGAGAAGTCAGCAAAATGGCCGGGAACAGAGCGACATGGAACCGATTTGTTTGTTGCCTTCCCTTGCGGCATTGAGACGGCTGGCTATAGACAGATGGATAATTAAGAAGAAATCTTAGAGTAATAATACACTTTCCTCGCCGGCATCTTAACCCTATGAAAACTAATTACTCTGCATAATTATATACTGCATTTTATTAGAGTATTGGTGATGCTGGAGCGGCACAGGGTGTAGGTGTGTTCGAGGTGGGTGTGGACGGCCAGGACACTAACGTGACGCAGGCACAGCTCTCCCCGGTGGTCAGCCAGGCTCGTCGGGTAGGTCACTCTTACATTCATTTGCTCAGGTGGGGAGGTCACTCCAACACTTCTGTTGTGGTGGGTAGGTCACTCTTACATAACTCTTGAGGCAGTCAGGTATTCTTTAATTACTACTGAGGTGGGTTTGCCACTCTCACATTACTGCTTACGAGGGTAGTTCACTCTCGCATTATGTGACGACGTGAGTAGCTTATTCCCACATTACTGGTGAGGTGTATAGGTCACTTTCACATTAGTGTAGAGGCAGGTAGGTCACTCTCACTGCATTGCTGAGGTGGGTATGTTATTCTCACATTACTACTGAGGTGGGTTGGTCAATCTCACATAACTGCTCAGGCGGTTAGTTCACACAGCTAACTTGTACCATTGTGACGTCAGCAGTTGCGGCAGGTGTCGTGGTGCGTGATGGTGGTGGTGGTGAGTGACGACCCAGCCTTCCTCACTGCCTTCACTGATTGGTCGCTCAATGGCCGCCTTCTGGTGTGGTCAACGAGGCTCCTGGTGGTCACTCGCCTGCCCAGAGAGGATCTCGGGGCTCTACTCGTTTCCCACTGGACATTTTCCATGATGAACACCTTGGTTGTAAATGATGAAACCTCAGCATCTGACATACAGTAAGTTATTCAGCAAAGAAGAATGTACCTATAATGCCAAAATTCTAATTTGTGTTTTTTTTGTCGGACGTCACGTATTTGAAAATGGCGTATGCTTACTTTTTTTTTTTTGCCATAAAAATAATATTGATTTAATCCTTTGCTAATCTTTTCCTAATCTTGGCCTTGTGTACTACACCCACCCTTCTTCAACACTTAAACATTGTAATCTTTTCTAATCATTCATCTCAGCTCATGCAACCCTTTATAGCTTCCTGTGTCTCACAAAGAGTTTCTAATCAAAATCTTTAATAAATTGCCAGCACTACCTGTCCTACTGTAGCCTACCAGTCTATAAAAAGTGTAGATCTACTCAAGCCCCATGAACAGGGCTTCAGTCACCTTCGGTACTACTCCTTTTTCATTAACATATCACCGACAGCTTCAGAATGTAGTTTCCCAAGTGTTATGCTCACATCAGTCTTAACCCCTGAAGCTTGGGGGTCCTACAAGTCAACCCCTTCGCGTATGCATTTTTTCCTTGAAAGTAGGCTTTTTCAAACAGTCATGGCTCCATAATTACAGTATACTGTAACTTTCAATTAAGGACCAGATTTTTCATCTGTCCTTCATCTTTCCATTCAAAATGTCTCCAGGTCGGCTCTAGGTAGAGGCTTTGTGGAGGCAGTACGTGACGAATGGAGGCAATGTGCGGAGTCACGAATGGATGTATTCGTATGGGAGCGAGTTAGTAGTTACAGCCCACAGCCCTCACCCCAGCTGGGACAATGAGGGATTCCGTGCTCGCATACATTCATGCACCCGCTTGCCCGACTTGTCCCTGACACTCCTCTCCACTGCCACATGAATGAATCATCACCCCTTATACGTTTGGCTAACTCATTTTACATGCCCACTTTTTCCGGTTTACTCAGAGTAACAATGTTCATGTTGATGGGAGAGAGAAAAGAAATGTCAAGGTTTAATACACATGACTAGCCATTATTATTATTTACTTTACTTTCTCTACGAGTACGTTTTCTGTGTCGCATAAATCACCTGAGCTATCCCTGTGGTCATGTCCATTTCCGACATGCGTAGTTTTCATTTTTTCTAAACCACTTATTTGGCTAAGTTCTTATTGCACGAGAGGAACTGCACACACACACACACACACACACACACACACACACACACACACACACACACACACACACACACACACACACACACACACACACACACACACACACACACAATACTAGTTTACTATCACAACAAACCCAGTTTCCATGTATGATGCACTATATTGGAGCAATTCTTTTTTTAATGCAAGAAAAAAAAAAGCTACAAGCCTGCAAACTGATTCCTTTAAGTAAAAATAAATACACTATAATAAATTCCCAAATTGAGGATCTGTTCAAGATGCTTGGACACACTGCGTTTAAAAGACTGGAGATCATAGGAAGTAGGGAATACATACAGAAGAAAACAGTTCCAGAGCTGACCTGCTGTACACATAAAGGACTGCCATTAACAGTTAACTCGTGCATTAGAGGGTTGAACAGAAAAGGGATAAGAGTCTGCGTCTACACTGGTGCTACCTGCCTGCCACAGTGGTTGAGGGATGCAAGCATAGTATTCAGAGGACCAGTGACCATTGAATTAACGAAAGAAAAGAGACAAAGATGCAACAGCACGGCAAAGAGATAGGGGTTGAAGGCAGCCAGTAAGAGGAGGAGAGTTAATGAAATGAAAAGTCTTTGACTTTTGTTGTATGTTGGGCGCCTCCCCCACACATTAAAGTAGTGATGTACACAAGAGCAAAAAAAAAAAACTCTGTTTAAAGTCAACAACTGTGCAGGGGTAAAGAAGGTACAGAGTCAACATAGCACACCTAATCACTTGGAAGCAGAATTTATAAAGGGGGGTAAAGTGATCTTTCCAAGATAAATCCCGAGAGAATGAAACACCGAGTATGTTCGAAGATGATGCAGGAATGATTTGGGTATTATTAAAAATTAGAAGATATTCCTATGGTAGATTTTAATGAGTCGAAAGATGTAGGAATTGGGTTTTCGATGCATTAAAAACAAGATTACTTTTACCCGAATCAGAGGTATGAGCCAAGCCAAATATTAAGTGTGCCATAGATTCCGCTCTCGTTTGTTGAAGTAACTGTTGAGATGGACGCTGCGGGAAGTAGATGGAAAGGTGAAGGGTAGAGTCATCAGTACATGAGTGATTAGGGTTACATGTAAATCTCGGTGGGTCACTGATGAATAGAAGGAAATGAGTTAGTGACAGACCAGTGCCCTAAGGAACACCATTATTGATAACTCGAGGAGAAGAACGGTGGCAGTCTACAACAGCAGCTACAGAACGAGCAGAGATAAAGGCACATATAGGACTGAAACCGTTAGAGGCCCGTAAACTTAAGATTTTTGCCAGACTCGACAGAAAGCCTTTGAAATGTCAATCTCAATGACAAATCTTTCACCGAAGTCCCGAAAAGTGGATGTCCAGGAGTCTTGAAGGAAGGTGAAAAGATAGCCAGTGGAGCATCCCTGACTGAGCCCCTAATGACAATCAGAGAAGGTTATGATAGGAGAGGTGCTTTAATTTTTTTTTTAATAACAGAATAATTTCAAATACTTTACAAATACAGGATGTTAGTGTAGTTCTTTAACAGCATGTATTTCAAAAGTTTTTGAGACTATTCTTAACCAAAAATTTTTAAAGGATCTTTCCTGTCACAACGTTCTTTCCGATCGTAAGTATGGGTTCCACCAGGGATGCTTCACTGGCGATCTTCTCACCTACCTTTCAGACTCGGGACTTTGGCGAAAGCTTTGTCATTGAACTTGATATCTCAAAGGCTTTCGTTCGAGTCTGGTATAAATCTTTAATTTCCAAACTGCCCACTAATGGTTTCTATTCCTCTATCTGTGCCTTTATCTATAGCTTCCTGTCTGGTCGTACTATAGCTGCTGCTGTAGACTGCCACCGTTCTTTTCCTAGAGCTATCAATAGTGGTGTTCCTCAGGGTTCTGTCCTACCACCAACTCTCTTTCTTTGGTTCATCAGTGACCTTCTATGCTGTACCTCTAACCCCATCCACTCACATGCTGATGACTCCACCCTTCACATTTCCATTCACTTCCCACAGCGTCCATTGCAGCACGTACTTCAACAGACAAGGGATGAGGCTATGGCACACCTGATGTCTGACATGGCTCATATCTCTGAGTGGAGTAAAAGTAATCTTGTTGTTTTTAATGCATTAAAAGCTCAGTTCTTATACCTATCAATCCGACAAAATCTTCCACAGGAGTACAATCTAATTTTCAACAATATCCAGCTTAATCCTGCATCATCTTAAAACATACTTGGGGCTTCATTCTCTCGGGATATCATGGAAATAACATATTACCTCTCTTGCAAAAGCTGTACCAAGAGATTAGGTGTGTACAAAGTACAAAAGAGTACAAAGGAAACCAAACAGCAGCAGACCGTATGGTCCTTTCGAGGCTGTTTGTTACAGAGTAGACTACGACTACGAGATCTAACTCTACATGCTGAAGGATAAGGATAGTAAAGCAAGAAGGCTTCCCCCGCCTGCAAACCCCCCCCCCCAGTTCAAACTGGCAAGAAAAAGTGAGAAAACTCACCATGCAGCCTGGAAAAACTGACATAAATATTTTACAGGAAAAACTGAAAAGGAAAAGCCACATTCTATAATACATTATCTATAAGCTACCAGTATGAATAACCTGAAAGAGAAAATAGTAAAGTAAAATGAAAAATCATTTAAATAAATAACTAATGCATGTCACTATGTACGGGTACGTTAAGTTGATGGGGCGTCTGTGGACACAGCGTGGAAATTGCACAGTGCACAGTGTGGATATTCGGGGGTGGTGTGGCAGCCTTGTCTGGTGCTATTAAGGTAGGCAGCAGTCAATCAGGCCCCAGCTCCGTTGATTCTACTGAGACTAGAAACTCTCCCATGTGGGACAAGCACACAAGTCGCCTTCTGAAGCAGTGACCCTGGTACATGAAAAAAATTCCGATGGCGGCCACTTAACTAACAAGAACCCTTAGCGATCCACAGCCCATCACAGGTCGAAAGTATGAGTAGTGACCATTAACTCAGGGCTGTCTGTGCATATCCTAGTCTGCGCATATACTATCTTTGCATTTAATAAATTGATCCAGGCTCTAAAGAAAAATAAAATAAAATAATAAAATAATATACATACACAAATGTTTTATTCAGGAGTAAACATATTAAGCTGGGGATTAGACGACAAATACTTATCCAGGCGACCTTTAAAGGTTTGTACTGTACTACAATGTACTACACTGGAGAGCAATTTATTCCATGTATTTACAACTCTATTGAAGAAGAAATGCTTAACTTTATGCGACTGGAATCATTTGCCAATCATTTTATGCCCATTGTCTCTAGTATAATTCGAGTGATCAGCTGTGATGTATTTATTGACAGCCATGTTATCATGTCCTTTGAATATCTTCAATACTTGAACTGAATCTCCTCATATCCTCCGTTTTGTTAAGGTAAAGAGATTCAGGGCTTCTAAACGTTCCCCGTATGGTTTATTTCTCAATCTAGGTATCATCTTTGTCATCATTTGCTGCACTCTTTCAAGCTTTTCCATATCCTTTTAATAATACGGTGACCAAAACTGAACGCAATACTCCAAGTGCGGGCATACTAGAGAATTGTACAAAGTGAGGACGATATTATCTGATTTATATTCAAATGCTCTGCCTATGAATCCGATCAATTTATTGGCTTTTTTCACAGCTTCCGGATATTGTTTGCTTGGTTTCAAATAGTTTATTATTAGCCTATAACTCCTAAGTCTTTTTCATGGTTTACCCTATCAAGTTGGACAT
>NC_136985.1:12477527-12545027 GCF_032717465.1 Coenobita brevimanus
TATATTGGTTTTCAAGCAGTAATATAGGGATTATAAGCATTGTTTCACTCACTAACTAATCACCATTCATGATTTTTTTTTTCCCACATTACCTGATCATCATTTCTGACTATTTCTTCCTCTAATGCTATGTAAACCTTGTCCTCCACATTGTCATCGATTGGGGAATCACTCTGGCCCTGAATGTCTTTTTTGGCCAGGTCACTGGTAACAGGTGAATTGCCGAGACAATGGTATGAGGGGGGGAGGGGGGTTATGCAGTGTAAGGCATTGTTCCTGCTTGGGATCTTGTAGAGGAATAGAGGAAGGTGTCCCGTGTATACATATGAAAAATCACGCATGAAAATTGAAAATTGTGCAAATTAGGGACCTTGCAATTGCACGACGTACCGGTACGTCCCCGGGACTGTCAAATGCAAATCGTTCCAACGTACCCATACGTCAACGGAACAGGGCGGGTTAATATCCCTCTTCAACTGACCAGCCACCCTAAATATCATATTTTTCCTTTCCCCATGATTTAGGTTATCAAGTAATAGTCTTTGTGACTCAGACTTTGCCCTGTATACCTCTCTTCTAGTCCTCCGCTTGGCAGCCAAATATTCCTCTTTGCTACTACCCTTCTTCCATTCCCGGAAAAGCCTTCTTTCCTCCTTAACTGCAGCTTCTTCACCCTCATCCCACCACCAAGTTACTTTATGTCTTGGTGGTCCTCTTGTCCAACCGCATGTTACATCAGTAACTCTCAAGAAATTGTTCCTGAGGGCTCTGTACTGTTCATTAACGCCTTGGCCTACAGCTCCCTGTTCAGCCATCACTCTCCTCAACTCGCTATAGAAGGCATCCCTTACTACTTAGTTTTTCAGCTTCCATATTCTCCTCCTAGGTACATAAGTCCTCTTTTTCATCACTTGTTCTTTAAGCACCATATCACAAATCAATAGTTTGTGCTGCTGCACACACTCCTCACTTCCTATAACTTTAACATCCGTCACTAACCTCCTGTCGGCCCTCCTAACCAGAAAATAATCTATCTGACTGCTATTTCCCCCAGACTCAATGTAATTAACCTACTGTCTCTTTTCCTAAAATATGTGTTGCACACAATCATGTCCGTTGCCTCTCCGAACTTAAGTATCCTTTCCCATTCTGCATTCCTTATACCATACGCAGATCCCCCATGCACTCTTTCATAACCTTGTGCTGCTTCACCTACATGACCATTTATGTCCCCTCTCAAATTCACTAGTTCATCATCCATACCACCCACTACACGTATTAAATCATCCCAAAATCTATCTTTCTCTGCTACATCCAATCCTGCCTGTGGAGCATATGCCGATATAATTGCAGCTATCTTTCTACCCAACAGAATTTTCACTACCAATATCCTATCGCTTACTCTCAAAACATTCATAACATATTCCACCCATTTCTCCACAACTATCACACAAACACCTCCATATCCGTCTGCCTCCCCCTGCCAAAACAACTTATAGTAACAGTCCTTCACAACAATCTTTCTGGCTGATCCACCCCTGTACCGGACTTCCTGTGAACATGCCACATCCACCCACCTCCTACTGAATGCCTCAACGACTTCCCCCGCTCTTCCCATCAAACTTCCCACATTCCATGAACCCACCCTCATCCCCTTGGGTGATTTACTGTCCTCAGGCTTGCTTTGAAACTTATTTTGTTTTGTCATCTTTAGTATTAATAAAGGGGGATAGACATAGTACAGGCTCCATTCACTGCACAGTCCCAGGTCCAGGCAATGGATCTGGGACCCCTAGCCCACCAGCTTACCAGTGGTTGTGGTAGTGGCCTCGGGGCACCCTGCCAGGACACCTGCAGGGACACCCTCCAAGCGCGCCTTGGCACTGTACCTATCCCTCCATTATACACCCACTGATAGGGCAGCCTCCTGGGGCACTACTTCCAGGTTCGGGCCTCTCTCTATTGGGTGGAAGCGGCAACCTGGGAACTGCAGTGCCCTGTACCCTCTAGCACAGGCCCGAGCCCCATCTCGCCCTGGACCCATGGTCTATGCTGGCGTAATTCCTGCCACGCCTCCCCCTAGAAGTCCGCCACTAGGTACTAGGGGCAAAGTTTTCTGGTCGCATGCCCTTGCTGGCGCCAACCCCTGTAACGAAGTGGGATACGTTGTGTAAAATGTATAGTGCATATGGTGTAGTGCATAGATAGAGGAAATGTTTGGGAGAGTATGGTGGTCTACTCTCCATGTTATTGTCACACTGAAAAGGTCAGCAAAGGGGGATGGTTAGATAGCTAGTGAAACAGGAGCTCCAGCTCTCCCTATCACCAGCATTCCCATTCCCCTCGGGAGTACTACCCTGTTCGGCCCGTGCTACTATCCCCCCCCCCTTTTTGACGCCCCTCTGTACTATGACCACTTTATTCATCAGCTTCCTAGGCCATTTGTTCTTTTAGGCGACTAAATCTTTGTCATGCTTTGTGGGGTGAAACTACAGTGTATGTAACACCTTTGGTGATCTGGCATCTACTGCTGAGGATTTGGATCTGGCTCCTCTGAGCACGGGAGAGCTGATATGTTTCATGTACAAATTGGCATTCTATCTGTTATTTTATCTTACATTGGTCTCCTGTAATTCCTCACTTCACTTTTCACATGAGATTTTGTCTCATATGAATGATATTGATCATTACCCCCTTTTCTGGTTAAAGCATGCAACTCTGTGCTGGTGAAGTGTGTCCCTCCCTGGTGTTTGGTTCGGCTGACTGGGGAGAGTTTGCAGAACACCGTGGTCTTGACTGCAGTGTTCCCAACTTTCAAAGGGCTGATGATGCAGAACAGTATTTCACAACGACTGTACATCAGGCTGGCCTTTCTTTTATTTCACGAACGTCTGGAAAGTTTTGAAGGTGACATGTGCCTTGGTGGGATAAGGAGTGTGCTTTAGCCAGGTGTGTCCATAAAGCTGCTCGTAGGAACCTTAGGAAAAATAAAGATGTCCTCTTTTAAACTCAGCTTAAGAAAGCTTGTACCCGTATCAGTGGGTTCTGAAGAACTCGTGTCAAACCTTGTGGAGAACCTTTGTCTTCTCAATCACCTTATCCAATCCTTTACCACTGGGCAGGAAGACAGTGATGAAAATAACGGGTAAGTAATCAGCTTCTTCTCCCTTGGTGATTAAAATTCGGAGATCTGCTTTATTGATGTCCTCTGAAGTAGCTTCAGCCCTGGCAGTGGATTTTACAATGTTTTTTTGTTCAGATCCCTCCAAACAATTCAGCTTATTCAGGCATCAGCAGGAAAGGTTAGGTATTTTATTTTTGTATAATGAATTGGATCCTTATGTTTTCTTTGCCGTCTGTGAACTCAAGACTGCTCTCCATCAGTGTAAGGACTTTGCTCCTGGACTTACTGACATTCCTTATGCTATGATTTACCATTTGCTGTACGATAATCTATTCTTAGTATTTTACAATAGGATAAGTATCCACTAATTGGGGGATGAGTATTGTTCTTTTATTTCCTAAGCCACTTAAAAACTATTTTAATGAGTCTAACTATCGTCCCATTTGTTTGACATCTTGTGTATACTTACTGCTTGAGGAGATGGTTAGTGGCAGACTAGTTTGGTAACTAAAGAAGATGTTTCTCTTCATTGTGACAAAGAGGGTTTCATTGGATGAGATGTACAGTCGCCAAACTTTCCACCTGGGCCACCTAGCCACGAGAGGTGGCTAACGGGTGCTGGCAACAGTGAATCTGTTTGTTCGTGTGTACATGCTAGGCAAAAGTTCGAATCATCAACTCTCTTCGTCTGTAATGAACCTCCGTCAGAGTTCATCCCATAGATGGCTGAGTCTGGAGTTGGGTGGGGAGAAAAATGTCTCAGGAGTAAGGCGGCTCTCCTATCGGCTCAGTCACCTGCATGAAACTGGTCGCACGGAAAATTGTTATGTGCCACAGGTCGCGCCAAGGCCAAATAAATATAACTGGTTGCACGGAAAATTGTCATGTGCCACAGGTCGTGCTGACCAAGACCAAATAAATATGACTATATTAACCCACGGAGTCCCATCAACGTTCTTTAATGTCCACACGTTTTGTCACTGCCAATCCCGTCGACGTACATAAACGTGAATCAATTGCAAGGTCCCTAATTTGCACAATTTTCAATTTTCGCAAGTGATTTTTGGTACATATACACGGTACACCTTCCTCTACAAGATGCCGGGCAGGGACAATGCCTTACCCAGCATGACCTCCTCCCCCCCCCTGCATGCCATTGTCACAGCAATTCACCTGTTATCAGTAACCTGGCCAGTAAAGCCATGTCATGCCACGGTACGAAATTCAGGGCCAGAGTGATTCCCCAATCAATGACAATGTGGAGGACAAAGTTTACATAGCATTAGAGGAAGAAACAGTCAGAAATGATTATCAGGTAATGCTGCAAAAACAGGTCAGGTATGGTGATGAGTTAGTGAGTGAAACAATGTTTATAATGCCTATATTACTGCTTGAAAACCAATATACTCTCGTACTACATATAAATTCGTACGAAGTAAATAAATAAATACTGTTTATGAGGGGTGTGAAATAGATATCCTCCCATAGAACTCGTTTTCTTTGGTGCCAGCCTGTTAGAAAACCCAGTAAGGTAAGGAGGTACTCCTACCTGTATCGAGTATTTTAAACCTCAGGTGAGCGATTTCTCTATGAATTTTCGATGTTTCTCACCAAAAGCGGAGGTTTGAGCCTAAATTTTTTTTTCCAAAAATGGTCGGGGTTGGGGGGAGTCAGTGGTGGAAAAGTGGTCGCGATGGGGTGGGTTAAATTTATAATAAGGTAATATTTATAATATTATGAAATAAATATATACTATTATATATAATCTCCAGGGAGGATACATCACATTTGTCGACTCATGACTTGCTGACTCGAGGCAGTAGGCTATTCTGCCTCAATGAATGAGTTTCAACCTCTGACATATACAGTTCATGTCTCTCCTGATTAGTTTAAAGTAATATAATCCCAGTGAGTAATACTGTAAAGAGTAATGACCTAACTTATCTAATCATGTCTCGGATCAAGAATGGTATTTCAATAGGTTAATCAAGACTGGGCCAAGACTAGCGAAATGCAAAACTAACAGACACCGGCACCTATTTTTCTACCGTAAGGGCCAGTCTCACGATGGTTCTTCTCCCCAGTATTCAGTAGACAGTTTTTAACCATGGGTTTATCATGTAATAGTGAAAAAGAACACGTTTATTAATTTGTCATATATGTAAACATGCAGTCTTTTAGATTATTATACTTATTGTTTTCAGTACTCGCATTATCCAATACTTTCAAGAAGTTCCTTTGAAATTTTATCTGTTAAAAATTTTTGACTGAATATTGGGATGAACTCTGAGGTTCATTCACTGAACCCTATAATATGGAGAGGCTTTCTCATGGGTAACACAGCATAATTCATGTAGTCGCTGTCAGGGCGGTGCTAGTGTAGCAGCAGCCATGTTACACCACATCTGATGCCTGCATTTTTGTACTGAGCTGCTCTGTGGGTTTTTGAAAGCAGCCGATGATTCCGGAAAATATAGTGCCATGGTCCACTGTGCAACTTACAGATACAGAAATGGGCACAAGAATTCATCGAAGAGAGATGGCACTACATTTCACAAGCAAGAAATCTCTGTTGTTGCTAATTCTTTAACATTACTGCCCCCTGGGGTGGGGTGGGAACATTCTTCCCCAGTATCCTTGTTTTATGCTGATTGGCTAAATGTACCCAGTATAATTCGTTGAACTAGGCAGGAAAATAATCATAATCCATATATGTTTTTGTATTATACGCGATGAGTGTATCTTTATTAACTCGTACCATCCCAGGCATTTTTGCAAGTTTATGCCCACCCAATCCCGAATCAAAAACGGAAAACAATTTTATTGCATAAAACAATCCAAAAGGACATACAAATCAAGGAAAAGCGAAAAAAAAAGTACTCCTTATAGGAGAAATAAGACCAGGATGGCTGTCCATCATGTTTTTAGCCCAGTTTCCCAAGCCGTGAGCAATGTTTTCCCACCTAGCTGGGTGGGATGAGAGAGAACGGGGGAGGAGAAAGGGGGATTCCCCTTTCTCAGTGTCCTCCGCTAGCTCATATTCCTCCCAAGAATAGTTATCCAGGTCTTTCTCTTCTGAAGGATCACTAAATGAAAGGACTGAATGGTCCATGTGACAATTTCAACAGCCTCCTCCATTCCAATGAGGCGGAAAAATGGCGTAATTTTCGTGACATCCTAATGCTCTGACGGACAGTGGCACACTGATGTATGTTACCCACTCACACAGAACCAAACTCAGTACTACAACTGCTTGGACACAATGTTGCCAATACATTAAGCTACTCCTTAGCAAAAAATATGCTAGATTAAAGCAGTTTGAGACGTGCTACAGTGCTCAAATTTTTTTTTCGGCACCATCACGTCGCTGGGATCAGTTGAGACGTTTTGTACTGTCGGCACCATGCCGGCGGTGGGATTGTATGGGTTAATAACCACTGCTAAGTGGAAATATAGTATTTGACTTTGAATTTGAGTGCTGGTGTTCCAACATGGTGGCCAAACTCACACGCTTGCAGCGGAGATAGCTTCTCCATTTTATAGAGCTCAGTGGGTTCACTCCGGAACACGAGAGCTGATGATCCAAACTTTCGTCGAGCATGTACTCACAAAAGATACATTGTTGCCAGCACCCGTTACCCACCTCTCACGACTAGGTTGCCCAGGTGGAAAGTTTGGCGACCGCACATTGGACTACCTCATCGGATCTGAGTCAGCAGTCTTTGAGGCTTTTGCATCTGGGCAACATCTTGTAGCTTTGTTCCTTGACCTTGAAAAGCATATGATACAGCATGGCACCATGGCATTTTGAATTAACTTCACAATATGGGGCTGCATGGTCACTTGCCATTGTTCTTTAGTGACTTCTAGTTGAATCGCAGGTTTCAGGTCTGGTTGTTGTCCTCACTCTGTCCTACGAGTTCAAGCGGAGGGTGTTCCACAGAGGAGTGTGCTAAGTGTTCCTTTACATGCTGTTGCCATCAATGACATACTTGATTCCCTGCCACAGAGGGTGTCTTCTTCCTTTTACGTGGATGACCTAGTGGTATGGTTTTATGGTTCCTAGATGTGTACTATTGAAAGGAGGATGCAGCTGGTGCTGGAAAGGGTCACCAGCTGGGCAGACTGGGGAGCTTTCCATTTTTCTTCAAGCATGAGTGTAGCAATCCACTTTTATACATTAAAGGGGTTGGTGCCTGCTACAGTGCATGGGGAAGACTAAGTTTCTTGGCTTAACGTTTGACTGTCAGGTTACTTGAGTATTACATTTGAAACTTCTCTGAGTGTCATGTATGCAATCAATGAATTTGTTGAAGGTAGTGTCTCTAAATCTCACAACTAGTGGGGTGCTGGTCAGAGTACACTCTTTCACTTGTATCAAGCCTTAATGGGATATAAGCTTGCCTATGGTTGGGAGTTCTACACCTCATGTGCTGTACCGCAGCTTAGTGTTCTCAGTCCTTTGCATCATGCAGTTTTTTGTCATGCCACTGATGCTTTAATATCCTACCCAATTCCTAGGTTGTGCAGGCTGATGTTCCTTCCTTTTGTGTACAGCACAAGTGGCTACTCAGTTGTTGCTGGAATCGTGTAAGATATATTCCAGAGCCATTTATTGCTGCTTGTGTATCCTGGCAGTAATTTTTTCAGTATCATGTTTCTCATCCTCACATTCCACATTACTTTGGGTAAAGGGTTATGGGGGATTAAGGTCTCTCTGCATAGCCTGTCTGACCCCGTCGGTTACAAAGAATTGCACAATGGTACCTTCCCAAGGGACAAGTGCGCAGGGATTTTTAGGATACTAAATCTTCTCTCTTCTCTGACGCTTCATCAGCCATCAGCTATTTTTGGAACATTCCTTTCACAGAGGCACCCTTCCCTGTATATAAAGATGACTTAAAGTGACAAACTTATTGTTTCTCATTGTTGCACTCCACATTCCTTTGCATACCGGGTCAGGCCGATTATGAGAGATGTAGGTTTCTCTGCACTGTGTCTGTCCTGTCCAGCTCAGAAAAATTGCCCCATGGTGCCTTCCTAAGGTGCAGGTGTGCATGGAATCTTACGAAGTCTTCTGCCTCTTTTGGGCTCTCCATCAGCTGTTTAGGAACACACGTCAGTTCACAGAGAAACCGTCCTTGAATACACAGATGGTTCAGAGTCAGACACTGGTATCAGGTCTGGGGTGAAATTCCCAGATTTTGTAAGGGCAGGAATTTTTCTAAATTCCACTAACTTTCCATTAGAATTTAACCCGCCCCGTCCCGTCGACGTATGGGTACATTGTAACAATTTGCATTTGCCAGTCCCGGCGACGTACCAGTACGTCGTGCAATTGCAATTTGCATAATTTTGACAATTTTCAAATTTCGCGCTTGATTTGCAGTACGTACCCTCGCCTGACCTTCCCCTACCTGCCACCATGTGGGGACACTCGGCGACCCCGCGCGACCCGCGCTAGCCCACCACTCGTCCACTCACCTGGTAGCCACGGTCCTGCTCAGACATGGCTAAGAGAGGTCTCTCAGACAGTGAAATTCAAGTCGCCCTGGACACCTTTACCGGCGACAGTGATTCGCCACTGGACGACGAGGATATGGACAAGGATTATGTGCGGCCAGAGGAGGAAGAAACCACCAGCAGTGACGAGGAAGTTCCGTCTCCCAGAAAGCGGCAGTACGTGACTTACCGTGCTGCTAGAGAGGGGCAGGAGGCAAAGAAGGCACGTGGTATATCCTATCCCTATCCCCAGCGTGATTTGGAACCAGAATTCGAGGACGAGGACGAGGACGAGGACGGAGCCGTGGGACGTGCTGCCACATGGTATGGACGGGAGGTGATTACACATCGTGGCCCAGAGCGCACACCACGTCGTATGAGCAGGTATGGGCCTAGCACTCTGTTTGGGGAGCTAGGAAGTCAAGTGGAGGGAGTGGGGAGTGAAAGGGAAAGTCCAGGGAGGATTATTAAAAGTGAGAGTGACGTGAGTGAGTCATTGCTCTCCCTACGTAGTGTGAGGTGGCGTAGTGGATCACGTGGGCCAGTGCGGGTGCGTTCCTTATCAGGTGGGGCTGTGAGGGAGGGGGAAGGTGGGGATGAACCACTCCAAAGCACGTCTTATGCTCCCCAATATCCCTTAACACGTGGTCGAGCTAGGGTGCGTGAGAAAGCACATGGTGTTGTAATGGAGGGGGAAGGTGGGGAGGAACCACTCCCCAGCACGTCTTCTGCTCCCCAATATTCCCCTATTTCATCCCCACAGCCCCCTAATGTTCCTCAAGGCCATAAGGGTAAGGAAAAGGGAAAAGGTAAAGGCAGAGGGAAGAGGAGTGACAGTGGGGAAGCCCTCTGCACTCCTTCTCCCCCACCTCCCCAACCAGGATCTCCTCCCCACCCAGACGAAGGCGGTGATGGGGCTGATGGGGACGAGGGATTTGTGTCGTGGGATTGGGAGGATGGGAGTGATTTTTCTCCCCTCATTCACCCCTTCACTGAGCAGGGGTGCTCTGGCTGCATTGCCCCAGGAACTCACCGTAATTCCACCAGGTTGGATTTTTTCCACCTGTTTTTCAGTGAGGCATTTGTTGATCAGATTGTATACCAAACAAACCTGTTTGCAAGCGCCCAGCGCCTAGAGAGTGAAAGATTGGGAACAAGGAGTAGGCATTCTATGATCTATGATTACCCTGTCTCCCTTCCAGAAATGTTCTTATTTTTTGCCCTGGTCCTTTTGATGGGTATTATAAGAAAGAATAGAATTCCTGCTTACTGGACTAGGGACCCTGTTATGTTTACCCCCATATTTGGTCAAGTGATGAGCCGTAATCGGTTTCAACAAATTCTAAGTTGCCTCCATTTTTATGATGCTCATGACCCTGCAAATGCAAACAACACTGATAAAATGAGGCGAATTCGGTTGGTCTTTGATCACCTCAGGCAAACCTTTCGTTCCTCATTCTATCCCTATAGAGACCTCGTCATAGACGAGAGTCTCGTGTTGTGGAGAGGCAATATTTCATTCAGACAGTATATACCCAGCAAAAGGCACCATTTTGGGTTCAAGATCTTTGTTATGTGTGACTGTAGGACTGGATACGTGCAAGACATAGTCTTGTACACCAGTGCACAGACAGACATAATAGAAGATCGAAGTATTGGACTGTCGGGAGCAGTGGTAAAGACGATGATAGAAGACTACCTTCATCGTGGTCACGTTCTCTACCTCGACAATTGGTACACTAGCCCTCTTCTCGCTCGTTATCTTCACACACACGAAACGGGAGTCTGTGGAACCGTAAAGGTGAACCGGCGTCACATGGCCAAGGTAGGGCGGAAACCTGCAAGGAATGAGGTTGTCTTCTTCAAAGCCAACAACATCCTTGCAACAATGTGGAACTACAACAGAGAAGTAAGCCTCTTGTCCACGGTTCACCACCCCTTGATGCACCATACTGATTCAGTAGATTACCGTAGCGAGAGCAGGCATCGTGTTTGGAAACCCAAGTGTGTTATGGATTACAATATAAACATGCGCCTCGTGGACCAGTCAGACTCCATGATATCGACGGTAGAGTGTGCCAGGACCACGATGAAGTGGTATAAAAAACTGTTCTTTCACTTGCAAGCTATCACTGCTCTGAATTGCCACCACCTTCACGCCATGACCACAGGCGTTCAGAAAACATTTGAAGGGTTTGTGAGGGAGCTCACAAGAGAAATCTTTGCAAAGTATGCTGTTGAAAGGCCCCAACATCGCACCCGCACTGCCCATAGTGCCCAAACTCCCCAGAGAATATCCGGCCGCCATTTCCCCACTCCTATCCCTCCCCAGCCAAACAGACTTAGGCCCCAACGCAGGTGTCACGTGTGCAGTAATTCCCAGGTAAGACTCACGACACAGAGGAAGGACACCCGCTATGAGTGTGTGCAGTGTGACGTGGGTCTCTGTATTCACCCATGTTTTAGTGAATATCACACGTTGATGCAATTTTAGTATGGTGTGAATGCGAAAGGACGCTGAAATTATGAGGTAAATGCAACAGACAGACGCTCAGTGAAATTATCAGTCATGTTGATCTCCAAATATTAGTATAAAGTGCATACGGGTAGAACATAAGTGAAAACATTGTGTGTAAGTATATAAATCTGCCCTAAATTGAAACTTACATAGCGAGGGTTTTATGATGCGATATTCTGTCGCTCAGTGCAATAAATACGGCCCGTAATTATATAATTATTATTATGGGAAATTCTTACGGGTATAATATAAGTTCAAATTATTGTATGTGATGATATATATTCTAAGTCAAATATTCATAGCGTGTGTATAGAGATGCGATTTCCTGACGCTCAGTTGAATGAATAAGGCACGTATTAGTCAAAATAAAAGTCAGCAAGTGATAAAGTGAATAATTAGTATATAAGTGTGTGAGTGAATTAGTATATAAGTGTGTGAGTATTATGTTTGTCGAAACATTCCTTGCGAGGGTATTTTCAGGCGATAATCTCATGCTCACTTGAATAAATAATGGCAGTAAGTATGTACAGTGCATTATAGGGGTGTAAACGTGTGTGATGTAAGTGGGAAATTATAAGTGGAGTGAATAAATAAAGTAGATGATGAAACACGAGTGTTTGAGATTGTGCTTGCTACGTGAATATGCGCTAGCATATCGCTAAAAGCCCTCGTAATGAATGAAAATAATTGAAAACCTTTACAGTGGTGGAGGAAAGGTTCTATGTAAAGGGGAAAATAATTGGAAAGTGATAAAACAATTTGGTATGTTGAAATACGAGTCATAGTGAGTGCGCTTCCTAAGCTGATGTGTGCTATACTTATGCTGCATGTCATCATAATGAATGAAAACATCTGAAAACACTTACAAACAGTTGTAATTGGTAAAATGTCATTGAAACAGAAGTATACAAGTAGAAAAAATGATAGGTTGACTCATACCAGACACTTAGCATATAGCATGTTATGCCTCGGACCAAACTCGCTATGCTCGCTCGATGGTACAATGCTTATTTTTCATATATATGTGTCTGAAATCCATTATATTGTTACTGTTATTGTTTATTAGTTCAAATTCAATAAATATAGAGGTGTTGTTTGTTGTTTCTCCCATTATTCCTTACCATAGAAAACGTAAACGCATATCCAGCCCATTACAGAACACCATACCTGCGGGGGGGGGGAACCGCACCTGTACGGACCACTTATAGACCGCGGGAACCACTCTTTTTGTGATTTTCCTTCGTTTCTCGACCTAAGCGGAAGTTTTAGCAAAAAAAAAAAAAAATTCCAAACAGGCTCGGGACTGGGGGATGTCATAGGTGCGGAAAACCTCGGGACGTGACGGGTTAATTCAGCTCATCCTGTGTTTTTGCCTTTCTCGAGTAAGGCAAGGGTTTATGCACATGTCAGTGTGGATGGCAATGATATGGAAGATACATCTGCAAAATCCATTTCTTCCCGATGTCCCCTGCCAACTACCCCCTTCCTGCTTCCGATAGGAGACCATACTTGAAGTAGGTGATTCTTAATCGCTGGTAGAGCCTGTGGGATGCTGTTGTTAATAATAAATTAAGGGATGTTTTTCAGAGGGTGTTAGCACGAGGGTTCTCCCCTCTATGTTTTAACGATTGGAGGTGGCTGTTGCCCAGTTACGCACTAGGCACTTATGGCTTAGTCATGAGTTCCTGTGTGGTGAGACTCAACCGTATTATGCTGATTGCTTTGTTCCCCTTACTTTCCATCACATGCTAGTCCTATGTCCGAGTCTGGGGAACCTGCGGTAGAGGTTTCTCCATAGGCATGGCAGGACGAATGGTTCCTTCTCACTGTCCTTCATACTTGGAGGAGCCTCTGGCTAGCTGATTGATATTCTTTTCTTAAGGATGTGAACTTCTTACACTTTTATAGTTGATTCATGATTGACTTACTATGTTGCCATTTTTTTCTTTGTTAGAGGGATCGACTTTGAGTAGCCTACACAGGTTTTAACGTTTATTCCGCATCACATAATCGAGCTGTTGCAGCGCCACAATGTTTATTTCCAATAATTCAGTTTAAATCTCTTGTCATCTACGGAAAATTTTTATTCATCTCAGGATATAACTCTTGGAAGACTTGGAATTAGTGATGACTCGTTCACTACTAGGAATTTATCCGCAACTGGGTAAAAGTGCTTGGAGGTTGCAAAAACAGAATATGTAAGACATCATTCTTGTGAAATAAATAGCTTCTTTACTACAATGACATCTTTAAAAATATTGCGCTCTTCAGTTATTGTGGCTCACATTTCGTGTATAAAACATATTAAGCCAGAAGATAAAATTCTCTTACCCACCTGCGATATAATTCTTAAACATTTATCAATCTGAGGTGTGTAGGGGGCATCATGAGGGACTGGCCAGGCTAACAAAAGCCGTAGTATCGTTTCCTTGCCTATATACAAGGGGGAAGTGCCATCTAGTTTAGCAAAGTTCCGGGATATTATCAGCTGCAGGGTTAGACGGGGACCAAGATGGGCACTTCTGAAATAAACACATAAAATAGTAAAAAATATTAATTAACCCAGACGTTTTCCCCACGTACAAACAGCATGAGGAGTGATATATAAGGTCGGAATATCAGGTACTAGGAGAATAATGCATAGTATGCCCAGTAGAATGGGCCACATAATCATTCGTACATCATTCAGTCCTCTGGAATCCTGGCGCTTCGTCACATGCCAAACCATCTACACGTTTTTTCTCCTTCAAATTCAGCCGACGAATGGCTTTTCAACTGGCTGTTGATATTGAAAGGTAAAAAATGAATAAGAGCATATTCCGTATTAATAAACAACTTTATGCCCTTCACGTGAATGAACCACTCCTGCGAGTAAGGACGTAAATAATGGTTCATTTACGCTCAAATCAGGAAATATTTATTCAGATGAGAGACATATGGACAATGAAACGATGAAACAATGGCTGTACAACATCTCTCTCTCTCTCTCTCTCTCTCTCTCTCTCTCTCTCTCTCTCTCTCTCTCTCTCTTTTCCAAGTCTTTCATTTTCAATGTTTCTTTTAATTCCTTTACTTGGAGGACGCATTTCCTATTTAGTTCTTCTTAAAGTCAGATCACTGTATTCAGCCTGATATGAAGGGATTATTGAAAGCTGTATCTGGCTTTTCAGCCTCTAATGGTATATAATCGTGTGGGGATCGTAAGATGTTAACATAAGGTATTTAGCCCTTTCAGGTTTCAAATAGGTCCCAAGGTCACGTTTGACGGACGCATTTTTTGGGAAAAAGTTAAGGGTTCCAAATAAAGAAAAAAATATCATATTCATGCACAAGGAAGTAATACACATCTGCCTGTAAAACATTAGAGCTCTAGTCGCCATATAAGTGCTGCAAAAATGATGGGAAGTTGCGTAGCAAGTGGTGTGTGGTAGCGTGTGAGTATTGCCATCTCGGTGGGTAGGCGATTTCTTGGTTCGTAGGCGACATGATTGCTTTGTTTTTTTCCATATTTTTCCATAAAAAAACAGTGCACTGATATATGTACTGTACTGTATATTATATCTCACGTGATTTGTGAATGATTCTTGAGATGTTTCTTTACAAACAACAAACTAAACAGTTACAAGATCCTTATAAAACACCCACTTACTAGTTACTACTAATTTATTTTACTTTGCTCATATATTGCTTAGTGCTGTCCAAGGCTGTGGGGATGAGGACATGAGGGTAAGCCTACAAGCTTGTCTTTTGTATGTACGGTACATATGTTTATTTCATTGTTGCTATCCTGTGTACTTACAGGCAACAGTACAGGTAGAGACAGTGATCAAATACTTATTATTTCTCAAAATTTACAGTGTTATAAGTATAACCAGGAAATGTGAGAAACTCATGAAATAAAAATCAGAAAAAAGTAAGGAGATACGAACAATCATTTGTCAGTGAAAAAGGCAACACTCGCTGCACGTGTGTCTGCCTGGTAACAAAAATAAATGCATGGTGCGATTATAAAAGGCTACCGAAACAACCTTAGAAACCTAAGATCTTAAATCTGTATATATTTTTCCTGAATCAGACACTCTAACACCCAGGAAATGAATAAATATGTGAGACATACAACGAAGAAATCTCTTAGTTGCCTGTGACGCGGTAGCTACAGTATGTGCGTAAGCAGGAGGCAGGGGGTGGGAGACTGGAGGAAGAGTGGAGGGTGGAGGGTGGGAGGTAGAGGAGTGGGGGATCGGTGGGAGGCAGGAGGGTGGAGGATGTACGGGGTGGGGGATTGGAGGGAGAGTGGTGGGTGGAAGGGTTGGAGGTAGAGGGGTGGGGTATCGGTGGGTGGTAGGGGGATGGAGGAAGGGGGATATGAAAGGGAGGAGGAAGGTGAGAGCTATGTATCCTCCAGAGCAGTAAAAATATATTGCAAACAATATTCTTTTACTAAATGAACTGTCTGAAACCAAAAGAGTTAAAAAATATTGCCAGATCAACAGTATAATAGAAACAATATGTGCAACCCAACCCCCCCTCCATGATTAGCTCTTCCCAGACTGTGTAAACTAAAATATTGTGATCTACACATGCCTGGTAGAAGCAGAGGGGTCTGGGGAGCGGCTTGTATCCTTATTTCATTCACCACCCTCATGCAACAGTTTTCACTCATGCCTAAATATGCTGCCACGGGAGTGGCTAGGAGACCCCTACCGAGAAAGCCATTATAGTGGCCAGGAGACCTGAAAGGGTTAGTGAACAAATGTAGCATGAAAACTAACCTGAACTGTGGCGATTTAGTCCACGGTTTCTTAGTTTAGAGGTTTTTGTCACTATTCCACCGAATATTTTATTGCAAAGGAAAAAATCAATTATAAACGCATTGTATTATCTTTCTGTTATAACTGACAGTAATGCCAGACAGTATTCTTAGTTCCCTCTGAATGACATGTAGCAGACTTAGTTCATATAACAGGGGTCACTGATGAAATAGCTATTGTGGCCCGTAACATCGTTGGCTAAGGAAGCTCCATAACATCATTTCATAAGCGATTTATTTTGGTTATTGCACGTTACTGTTATACTCCGTGTTATATAAATCCTCCAAACATCGCCGTACTCTGCATAAATAACGTACAAAATGATATTAATCAGCCACATCCAAAAATAAATCGCTAGGAATGAAGTGTTAGGGAGCTTTCTTACCCAACAAGAATTCGGCCTGTGTCTGAATGAGATGCATTGCTCTGCGAAACAGACTAAATATATTGGAAGAACTCTTTCGCTATTCCGGGAAATTATATCAGTGTGTTTACCGCCATTTTCTAAAACTCTCGGATACGTATGATAAAGTTTTGGAAATCCAGAACCATAGGCAAAAATGTGTTTATGAAATATTGTGAAAAATTACAAAAGAAGAGGAAAAAATCTTCATAAGTTTTGCTCAGTTATAGTTATAATTTGTGTTCCTCCAGCTTTATTTGTCCATAAACTATTGCCATGACTCTTTGTGAGGTCAAAATATCAAACAAATTATCCTCATACAGAATTATAGTTTGTCTTCTCCGGATAATAAGTAATTGTTCTAAGTAATTACATCACATGGAAGTCACTGCTATAAATGGTCGAGAATAAATATAGTCGACAAAAGCACTAGCCAGACCCCTACGTTCTACTGTTACCTTCAGTCCGGTGACATTTGACTTTTCATCCATGCTGTCTCCAAGCAATGTCATTCAGGTCTGGAGAGATTTTTCAAACAGGTGAGGACGGATCGGTCATCCATTTACCCCTTCATGACAAGAGATCTGCCTAAAGCCGACCAATGTCGTTTGAGGAAACATGAATAACTGAAACATATGCATTCGAGGGCCGAATGCTAATCGCCTGCCAAAATATGTCGTTGGATAAGTTACAAATTACCCACAAAATAAAGTTGAAGATTCACAAAACTCTACGGAATTCAGTCACCGCGCTTCGCAAAAAAGTCCGTCCATATTAAAAAACATATGGCGGCTGACATTCGGCCGCCACTGATCAAATCCACACCAAAAGTAATAGGTTTCTGTACATCAAAGACACACAGACGCTAGAAAAAAGATTCTCTCTCCACCTTGCTAAAGGCGGACGGTAATCAGGTTTAAGAAACGATCCCTGGGTGCTAACACTGGTCTGCATGATTATTTTTATTGACTGTATGGTATATTTTTCGAAATATATATGAAAAATAGTGATTCACTGTGTTTTTTAATCATCTCTATCACATCAGGTTGTCAAGTTATACGAAGACGTTACTTTTCTCTTTTTGTATAACATAAGTAAATGATAAAGTATATTACCAATTAAAATGCTTACCTTATATTGACTTAAATGTTAAATCTAATATATTTTTCTTTTTTTCATATTGTGAATATGTCTAGAGGCTGCATAAATTCACCAGACACATTTTGCTATATCTGCGGACAATTCACCCCTTCAGATTCCCGGAGCAATGTTACTCCTTTGTTGAAGCGCTGCTACTTTGGTTATTTTGGCTGCAAACTTGGAGACCAGGACAAGCCATTTCCACCACACAAAGCTTGCAAGAGTTGCATCAGTAAGCTCCAAATGTGGTCAGTTGGAAAACTTAAATGTATGCCCTTTGGAGTACCAATGGTATGGCGGGAGCAGATGAACCACCATGATGACTGCTACTTTTGTATGACTAAAGTAGCTGGATTCAACAAGAAGACTAAAGATCGCATAATATACCCAAATACTCCTTCAGCAATAAGGCCTGTTCCACACTCTGATGATATTCCTGTACCTGTGCCACCTGAGACATGGGAAATTTAATCAGAGTCTTGATACTAGTGATACTAATGAGATGGAAGTAGACTATGAACCACCAACAAATGACAATCCCAAACTCTTCAACCAAGTTGAGCTCAATGACTTGGTGAGAGACCTTAACCTTCCAAAAGAAAGTGCACAGTTACTTGGCTCTAGACTGAAGGAACACAGGCTTCTAGCTCCTGGAACAACATTCGCTTGGTACCGTCATCGCGAAGCAGAATTCACTCAGTTCTTTGAGAAAGAGGATTCTTTACTTTTCTGTTCAAATATTTCTGGCCTTATTGAACACATGGGGATGTCGTACAAAGCAGATGAATCGAGGCTCTTCATTGATTCTTCTAAAAGAAGTTTAAAGGCTGTTCTTCTCTACAATGGCAACACAGCTGCATCTGTGCCAATTGGCCATAGTGTCCAAATGTCAGAAACTTACGAAAATATGAAGACACTAATAATTGCAATCAAGTACCAGAATCACAATTTTCTCATTTGCGGTGATTTAAAAGTTATTGCTCTCCTACTAGGTCTTCAAAGGGGATACACCAAGTATCTGTTTTCTGTGTCTTTGGGATAGTAGGGCAGACAGCCAGCACAATGAACAAAAAGACTGGCCACCAAGGACCAGCTTCTTGCCCGGAAATCACAACTTGAAAGCTGTGCCACTAGTTGACCCCAAGAAAATTCTGCTCCCACCGCTCCACATCAAATTAGGGCTTATGAAAAATTTTGTGAAGGCCGTGAACAAGAATGGAGCTGCTTTCAAGTACCTGGAGTCAAAGTTTCCTCGTATAAGTGAAGGCAAGCTAAAGGCAGGAATATTTGTTGGCCCTCAGATTCGGGAATTGATGAAGAACAAGCATTTTGAGGAAGCATTAGCAGGTGTCGAGGTGAATGTCTGGTTTTCCTTCAAGAAGATTGTCCAAAACTTCTTGGGAAACAGGCGCTCCCTCGAATATTAAAAAACGATTCAAGACCTGATTTCAAGTTTCCAGCAACTTGGGTCTAGAATGAATATGAAGATGCACTTTTTGCACTCACATCTTGACTATTTTCCCAAGAATTGTGGGGACTACAGTGAGGAACAAGGAGAGCGGTTCCATCAGGATATATGCACTATGGAAACTCTATACCAGGGCAAATGGAATGTCAGCATGATGGCGGATTACTGCTGGTCATTGAAACGTGATGGTCTCGATGCACAGCACAAGCGAAAATCAAAGCGGTCCTCCTTCCTTTGAATCGATATGTAGGCTAACCATTAGGAGCTTATTTTTTAATAATATCATTTGATTTGATGTTGATGATTCTGATTCATTTCATGATCAACGTGATTCATGTTGATTTGGAATACATATATTCTTAAAACTAACAGAATGTGCTTTTCCATGATTACTTACTTAATTTTAATAAAGTATGAATTTATTAAAAATTCACATTTTTTATTATCATTAATTTGTATTTTATTCAACATCCTTACGTGATAGAGCAAAATGGTTTAGATATTTGAAATCAGCAACCCAAGAATATATAAGATCACAACCATGAATAAAAATAAAAAATAAAATAATCACAAATGCAGGCCAGTGCGTTATCTATCGGTGGCCGAGTCTGTAGAAAGGTGTCCTCATATCCCAATGGATGCAGGTTCAAATCCCTGCTGGGGCAGGGAACAGTTTATGGATTTGAATTTTGTTAAAAAGCAGACTTTACTGATCTGCTATCAGACCCGCTAACATGTTGAAACGACAACATCGCTGATACCAGTACACCAGTCCTGTGTGAGACAGCCTTAGCATGTTTTAAATATGGATGGCGGATGTTAGTGCTGAAGTGGTGACATGTGAAGGTGTATGGAGCAGTATATAGAGGAACTGCTGGACTTCATGGAACGGGATCTGGTGCTTACGCCCTGATTCGGACACATTTTTAAATATCATGATGTTAAATAATCATACTTGAAACAGTAAC
Source organism: Coenobita brevimanus (assembly GCF_032717465.1). Classification (NCBI taxonomy): domain Eukaryota; kingdom Metazoa; phylum Arthropoda; class Malacostraca; order Decapoda; family Coenobitidae; genus Coenobita; species Coenobita brevimanus. The sequence continues at coordinate 12,497,462 of NC_136985.1, forward strand.
GTAAGACAATGTATAATATACGGTATGTAAAGAACAAAAAATATTCGTAAATAATTGATAATGCCGATACATTTTCCTTTTCTTTTTCATTTGTTCATATACAGTACAATAGTTATTTTTTTTCTACTGCAAATGTATAAGACAAAAGATTTACAAACATAAAAGAATCAGATTTATTCATGCAAGCATCCCAGTAACTTTAATTATCATATGTCAGTCAACGTATCTCCGAAATACCAAAAAATTATGTAACAAGTCATCACCCATTCCCCCACTAAAATCTTCAGACGGTAACATTACAAATGACTCACTTGGTAAAGCGAATATCCTTACTAGTACATCTGCAAGAATTGCTACTTTACAAGAAGTCAGCTGCAACGTCCCAGTACTAGAACATGCTCTACTTACTGTAAAATACAGACTGGATACATACAATCCTTTCTAGACAATTTACGAACCAACAAAGCTCCAGGCCCAGGTCGAATTCCTCCAATTATTTTGAAAAAGTGCTCCACAGAACTTGCTTATGTTCTAGCTAAATTATTCAGGCTGTGCTTACGTACTTCTTCAGTCCCTAATTCTTGGAAGGAACCCAATACCAACCCAGTTCTGAAAAAAGGAAGTTTCTCTGACCCCTCCGATTACAGACCAATATCTATCAGGTCTTCTCTTGGTAAAATGTTTGAAATTACAGTGAATAAGCACATGATTAAACATACTGAATTCAACAGCTTAATTATTAGTCATAGGCAGTATGGTTCTCGCCACGAAAGATCCACTATTGATATACTCAGTCTCCTGACTCACACGATCCACCAGTCATTTGTCCAACATGGAGAAACTGATGCAGTAGCCTTTGATATTTCTAAAGCTTTTGACAGAATGTGGCACCATTCCTGCTATCTAAACTCCCATGCGATGTACTAACATCTTTTGTTTTTCTGATTTCCTCATACATTTCAGCGACAGAAATATAAAAGTAGATGATGTACATTCAAATATCCTTCAGTGACCAACAAGGATCAGTTCTGGCTCGAACCCTATTCGTAATTCATATTAATGATCTCTTATCTGTCACTCATAATCAGTTCATTCATATGCAGATGACTCAACACTTCACAGTTCATTCACACTTAAACACCTATTCACAAATTTTCATCTCTCTAACTCACAATTAAGTACAGCCATCTCCATATATCAAGACTTATCTAGGATGACTGAATGGGGACAAAATAACCTTCTCTCATTTAATGCTAGTAAAACCTAATATATACTGTTTACTAATAGACAGATATTGCCAGATTCCTATATTATCTGCAGTGCCACTAATATTCCTATCTCCAAAAGCATTGAAATTCTCGGTGTTTCACTTAACAATGCCCTCACCTGGACCTTTCATGTCAGATCGTTTGCTAAAGCTGCCTCAGAGAAATTTGGATTATTGTGCAGAGTTCGTAGCTTCTTCACTGATGAGCAGTTAGCAATTGTTTATGAGAGTCATGTGCGCTCTCAGCTGGAATACTCCTCACCCTTGTGGAATAGGACAGGTTGCACTAAAACAACTAGACAATATCGAAATATAGCTCTTAGAATTATCAGTAACCTTGATATTACAAATAGACTTCCTCCCCTACAGGTAAGATGGAGTATTTTCTATCTATCTATTATTTTACAGATACTTTTAAGGCAAATGCCCAGACGAAGTTGCATCCATTGTGTCACCTTTTCATACCTTCCCTTGTGGTACATGGGCATCTGGGAGCGCTCATGACTGGAATGTCACACTGCCATATTGCAGAACTTCCGTCTATCAGTAATCTGTTATTCCCTGAACTGCATCTCTTTGCAACTCGCTTTCCAAGAGTTGTTTCCCCCCAAACTTCAACCTTCAGCTTTTCAAGCACAGCTGTTACAGATTTTTATGAATCTAGGACACCAGTAATTATGTGTATGGATTTATTTAGTCATTTGTTTTTCCTTTCCCTATTCTGTTATTTAAATAAAAAGTATCACTGTAAGAAAACTAACTCACTTCATCTTCAGAGTTGTGTTGAGTCCGTCCGTATCATCTTCCTCGTCCAACATCCTCCCAAGTTCTCTAAAGGCACTTGATTCAGAGTTTGAATAGAACTTCTTGTATGTACCATTAGAAGCTCTTACTGTCACCCTGTAACATGTACAAATAAAAATTGTTTAATTAGTATTACTACTGAAGCCTCTAAAATAACGCAATACCAAAACTTAACTTCAAGATACATTTAGAATTTTTTTGTTAACTTTAAAAGTGGCCTAAAATTGCCATATTTGCATTTCGAATGTTAACTTGTGACAATTAACTAAAACCAAGATATGATGCCGGTCACGAAGAAGTGCAATGGAAAGAAAGCAAGACGTAGTATTGTCTCTTCCTGCCACTGAGTTTCGTGAAATAAGCTACAAATAAAAAAAAAAAATGGGGCAAGTTAAACTGAAAGACCTATAGAGCTAGAGTGTTTTTATTTGGTCTTTCTGTCTACCGTTTATTACAGCACATTCATTGCATTTATCCAATTGTAGTATAGGAATAATAAAGTTACCCAGCTGTCTGAATATATGATACACAATGTATTGAACAAATTCCAAAGTGCTATAGGATGTGCAAATCTAGTCCACGTATTAAGGCAGACACTGAAGGAAGCATAAGCGAAAGACCGTACGTCAGTGATCTGCTTGGAGAACAAGGCATGTGGAAGTGAATAAGGTTACGAGAGCGGTGAGCACAAAAGTAAACAAAAAAAAAAGAGAAAAAAGTAAACCCGGACGATGTATTACGTGGTACTTGAGAACACCATTTACTGATTCTTTCAGTGTTGCCCTGCTTCTGAACAATCAGGGCTGAAAGTACCATATCGAAGGATTTGAATAAAACACCAGCTGCTGAATGAAAACTAACCCACTGTGACGTGTTGGTTAATGAGGGGAAAAACAGAACTTACGTTTCAGTTTCATCCAACATCTTTTCATCCAAACGTTTGTTCTTTGGTATCTCACCTGTCAATTACTCTGACCAGCTCCTCAACGGTCTCAGGTCTGGGTGGCATCCTTGGGAGGGTGAGGGAAGCGATGAGACTGGCTCTATATGCTGTGCCCACCACCACACCGAAGAACAACCAAATGCCGACCAGGATGTGGTTGGAGTGACTGGTTGAGAGGCGTCCAAACAGTCCCTGGCCCAACAGGATGCCCACAGACTCCAACACCACCGACCCAGTACTCAGCACTCCATGGCGCGTTTGCCACATTTTCCTCCTCGTAATCTGTAAAACATACATATACAGTGATATACGTATATATACAATTATATGAATGTGTAGCTGTTTCTTTATTGTGTCACAGGGTCGAGCAGTGATGTTTCGGACAGTGGAATGGTTTTGATAATACGAGCCATGAAAGAAAGTGCACCTTCTCGCATCTGCTACCGTCAGGAAGGCACACAATTCTAATGAGGTCATTCGCACTTTCTTTTTTTTTTTTTTTTTTTTTTGGCGGAGCTGCTTGGTATGTCCCGTTTCGTAAAGTAATTATGATCTTTTTCTGCATTTCTTAATGCAATTTTTCGGCTACATATTGCACACTCAAAAATAGTGAAAATGTCATGGAATAGTCAGATACTGGTTATAGTGAAGGTATGATGTATTATTCATTATTTTAGAGTTCATTTGATGGCTATAGTTCTTTCTTCATCAAAAAAGGGAGACCAAAATAAAACTGTATGAAAACAAAATTAATTAACAATTCCATGCTGTGGTATCAAGAAATCAACAAGTGTGAAGTAGCCTACCACTTACATGACAGTGGTGGCTGTAGTATAGGCTCGGGGTTGAAGTAACAATCCGAACCCATTCTTTACTCATGTGTACCATTAATATATATTCCAGCAAAGTGTTTAAGGATATGTTGTATAAAAACGGCAATATACTGTATATTCTTTAATTTCTTATTGCATGAATCTCACATCATCCAAGAAGGGTCATTGTACTTGTAGCTGTAAAATGAAACAAATATTTTTCCATTATATGTCTTTATCGCTCACTCTGATTTTCACCTGTGAGTCTCATGTCAAACAGTCACTTGAACCTATCCTCTGGAGTTAACTGGAAAAGATAATAGAATTAGCCTCACCAAGGCAGTGTTCATGGTACCAGAATAAGCAACTGTCTCTACTGACACATTCACCTAAATATAAATCTTATACTGTTGGGTCATGTTATTTAAAAGGGAAGAACAAGAAAACACGACCATGAGAGGGTTAAATGTATCATTGTCCTCGGCGAGTATAAAACAATAAAGAACAATGGCAACAGACAGATATGGCACCATAAGGGACTTCGCTAAAATGAAAAACCATATTGTGCTTCACTAGAGTAAAGCACATTTGTATAAAAATCCTGAAGGAGCTAAACAGAAGTACTTCCTTGTGAAAATATAATTTCGTGTGTAACTAACACTGGAAGACGACCCCGGGCTGCCAATTGAGTATGTCCCACGCCTAACTTATTTATGATAAACAACAAAAACAACAACAACAGCAATAACAATTATAATAATAATAACAACAACATAAGGAACCGTTCTCTGCTCCCTGTTATTACCAATACTGGATGTGCCTGTGCATAACCACTTGCATGCTTACCTTGACAAGTGTGAAGCAGACAGTCAGCGTACAAGCCAAGACACCGACCCACACTTGGCCACTCAGTGGGTAGCAGAAGCTCAGCCAACTGGGTGTTATGACGGGCGTGGCCATGGCAAATATACCAGGAGTTTGATCATAGACGAAGGTGAAATCCCATCTGGAAAAATTGGTATAATTAAAGAGGCTACATCTGTAGATGTTATAGCCATTTGTTCCATCTAACCATAGGAAAGAAATTGTTTCGAACAAAAATAATAGTAGTAGTAGTAGTAGTAGTAGTAGTAGTAGTAGTAATAATAATAATAATAATAATAATAATAATAATAATAAATTATTAATAATAAAAACAATAAGTTATAATAATAATAATATCAATAATAACAAAAATAATAATACGGTTTTTAAGAATGAAAGTAAAGCATTCGGAATCCAGATGCTAATTGCCCACCAAAATATACTGTTGGACAAGTCCAAGATTTTGGCCATATCTTGATATGCTGAAGGTTTCCTGTTGATAGCTCAAGCCGTTTATGAGATATAATTGTGCCACAGGCGTTCTGTAGTAATACTTGATTTTTGGCAGCCATGTTTCGACCTAAAACTTGACCCCGAGTGCCCATTCTCGAACTCGGCCAAGATTTTGGCCATAAATTGATACCCTGAAGGATTCATGTTAATAGCTCAAACCGTTCATGAGATATAATGGTGCTACAGGCGGGTGATAAAAAGTAGTTGACCTTTGGCAGTCATTTTGGTGACCTTGACCTTGACCCCGTGTGGCGACTTTCGAACTCGGCCAATATTTTGGCCATATCTTGAGGCCCTGAAGGTTTCATGTTGATAGCTCAAGCCGTTCATGAGGTGCAATGGGAACACACACACACACACACACACACACACACACACACACACACACACACACACACTGAGGCAGGGAAAAACATTATTGCTCCACTTCGTAAGGTGGGCGATAACTAGAGGTCCTCCCAAAGGGGGAATCACACCAGCCGCAAGCCGATACATATCTAGCGCGGCTTGGAATATGACCTTGACCTTCACCTACTTTCACCAATTTCTAACTCGTAGGTTTTCATCCCTACTACACACTTGTAAAATTTTGTGATGATATCTTGAGCGGTTGCAAAGTTATCATGGTAACAGACACACAGAGCTTGACCTACTTTCACCAATTTCGAACTCATTATCGATTTTTTATCTACTACAGGAATGTAAAACTTTGTAATGATATCTTGAGTGGTTGCGAAGTTATGTGCCAACAGAAACACTGACAGACGGAAAGAAAGACGGACAGATTGAAAACAATACCAGCTTCGCTATCGCAGATAATAATAATAATAATAATAATAATAATAGTAATATTATTATTATTGTTATTATTATTATTATTATTACAACTGAAACTGAAGTCCCATCTGGAAACTACCGAAATATTACAGATTTTTTTTTACATTTTCAGCTTTATCATCTTCCCATGGCTCCATGCATACCCTCCAGATCATTTCCTTTACCATCGAACATTGTCAGACTACAAGAAGCTATGGTATATTATTTACAACTCCATCATCATCTTCCCATCCATCTATCCTTCCCAGTTCTGTTTATTACGTTGGGAAGACGAAAATAACCAAGAATTAGGCGCAGGTAAATATTTTTCTAGTAGATGAATCTATAGTCCTTCTTGGACGCACTGCCAGTCTATAACATGTTGATACTGACATTTTTGTTTTCATCGGCTAAAATAAGATTCTTTTTAAAAGATGAGTTAACCGAGCCAGTTTCTAACCCCTTCATTGTGGGATGGACTTTCTTAGGCTTACTAATGTTGCTTAGTAACATAAGTGGACCAAAGGAAGTGTTATTATTCTGAACAAGCAAAAGAAGGCAATATATACAGAATGCAGTTCCACATTTGTAGGCAGTCATTAGAAGAATGCTCTTGACTTTTGTGCACTGACAGATTCATTTTTTAGTTACTTCACTTCAGCAAGTAAAACAAAATTCAAAAATTATTTTCCTCATCACTTAAGTTATCTATAATTAATAAGACATTAGGCAATTTCAGATTAGATAGGCTATCTCTATCTTTTGACAATGTATAGCTTTTCTTTGCTGCATAAAACTATCTGGAATTGAACCGGATTATCAATAACAACAGTGACCACTGCAGTGCAAAGGTTACCCTTAGCTTAGAATCTCACCTCTCTAGTTCTTGTGAAATAACAGGGTATACCACTGTTGCCATGAGTGTTTTACGAATCTGCACCTGATCTGCCACCTGCAAGTAAATAAAACATTAAAATACATAAATGAAAGACCCAGCTTATATATATATATATATATATATATATATATATATATATATATATATATATATATATATATATATATATATATATATATATATATATATTCTCGTGTGTCATTTTTACCATAAATTCTTTCAGGGAAATGTTTCGAAGTAAGAGTTATGATGTAGCATTCCTGAAATCTGATCAACAAGATGCCCTTACTAATTTGAAAGAAACTGATCATTTCAGTGCACAATAAAGTACGAGCCAAAGGCTCCAAGTATAATAATGTATTGTTCTTCCTAGGAAGAACGAGAAAAAAATCGTCACGTTTATTTCGAGATGTCTGGACTGGACACATAGTTTAAAAGTTTAGAGGTCATAGGCGGTGTGAAATACAGAATGATGACAGTTCCTGATTTATTTTTATACACGTTGACTGAGAAAACCGGTAACCCTTGCAAACAGGAAAGGGGACTAGGGTTCACTGCTTGGCGGATGTTATATGGCTTCCGTTATTGGGGAGGGACAAAGGCATTACTTCAGAAAAGTAATGATCTTTGAAATGTCAGTAAATTATGGCAGGATATGCAACGCTTCAGTGAAGTGTGAGAAGCACGGTGAAACAAAGAAGCAGGGAGATGAAAGGAAGTTATTCCTTTACCTCCACTGTTTTGAATAAGAAAGAGAGAGAGAGAGAGAGAGAGAGAGAGAGAGAGAGAGAGAGAACTCCTTACAGAGTCAAAATTATCCCTTGGACAAAGCCAGGAAACTGTCCAGGGATAATGGACGATCTAAGGCAATTTTCTTTTTATTTTCTAGTTTTACCAGTTAGGGAATAAATAGAATGAAACATAAATTCTTGCTTTCGATACCAAACTTTTATAAGAATATAAAAACATCCTTTAAATAATAAATTTAATAACATCGTGTAAATAATGCGATATATATCAAAACATAGGTAGAGTCGAAAGAAACCCATCGGTGCATAACAAATCAAGAAAAAACGACGTCACTCACAAACAGCGGTGCACTATGGTTGAAATTATCTATGTACAGCCTAAGACAAAAGTCGTGTCGCTGCTTTGTCCGATGATTTAATGTCAGTCGCGAAACAATCTGAGAGTCCTACCCCAGTAACGCATTCGAGACTAGCATGCCCTAAAGGTTAGCCTTTTATCAGATGTCTTCACCAAAAATCGCGACACGACTTTTGTCTTAGACTGTACATACTGAGGGTTCATAAAAGACACCAAATAGGATATCCTTGGGGTTTATCATGCAGTTCTAGGTGGCACTGACGAGACCAATGCCAGCGACAGTTCGTACTGTATGTTTCATTGATCGACATCGATCATCACTGAGGACAGTGGAGAAGTTAAAGTGCTGATTCAGTATGATTACACATTTCATCTGGGATGATAATGTAGACACTGATATGCTGGAGCTGAATCGAGTTTGAGTAACACCATACAAGAGATGACATGTTATTTGAAATTAGGTTTCTGGCAGTAGCAGCCAAATTGAGATCAAGAGATCAAATCCAAACCCTTTCAGTGAATACTTTCTGAATATTAATTTTGTGGAAAACAATGCAGCTTCTGTAGAGATCGTATTTTAAATAATCGCTAACATATCACATAAGAAAGTGAGTGGGCTACTAAATATTACAAAACGATGCTGATATTAAAATCCAATGTAATATTCAAATTAATTACTTTACAACAGCAACAGATACTAACAGCACAAGTTTGAATGCAGACAAGTATATAATTCTCACCTCGTTCCAGCTGCGTGATGGAAGGACACGGAAAGTAAAATTCAGGGCCTGGGCAACCGTAACCAGCTGGTTGTAGTCAGTGCCTGAGTACCTGGTGGTGTTGCCCTCGGTGGACTCTCTCCAGTAGGGTTCATATGTAAACGCCGTCACGTTTATCGTCGCGCCATAGAAACTGCCAAAAATAACGTAATATTCTGATCAGACGGAAGTTGCAGTGCAACATTAGGTGGAAGTGACTTTTTATTCAACCTATGATAATTCTGTAGGAATAAAAGCTATTGCGTATTATTCAAAACAAGTATAGGTACTCTATAAAAAAATTTGATCATTATTACTGGATTACTGATATTAATTTCATTTAAGTAACTGTTTCGCGGCTCGATGTTCTCTTTCATTACATTGTCGATAACATGTATACTGTCAGTTACAAGTTATACCTGTTTTAGACTAATTTATACTAGATATTCAACATTTCACAACATATTTCACATACCTCAGATACAGAAATATTCAAAGCTGTGTCTCTACTTCATTTCCATAACACTTTCTCATGACTAGCATCATATTCTAGTGCTAATCTTTTGTTAAACCCATTCAAGACGAAGAGACGGCAGTTTTAAGCCAGATTAGAATGAAATGGGTATAGCTCAGTCTATATTCGTAATTTGGATACATTACTTATGTTTTTCCAGTTTTGTAATGCCCAGTAATTTCAACAGAGTACATAAGATCCTCCAGGTCTGAAATGGCCAGTAATCTGTACACATTACTTGGTGTATTTCTCCGGGAAAAGGGTGGGAGGTGTGAGATAGCGTAGACCTGATGTGGGGGTCCAGGAAGCCACTTGCACCACCCGGGCACCGTCAGGACTGTACGGCAAGTGATCCAACATGCTGTACCTGCACAATACGTTTATAATTTTCAGGCAGAATTAATTATCTGTATTCCCTCTACACTACATGGGTATAATTCATCATTGCCTGTAGCTAATGAAGAGAGAGTTTCATGTAGTCTTTGGAAGTTATATCTAATCGAGGCTATAATTTAACCCCTTCGTGAAGAGAAGTATAACTAACCCCTCAGTCTGAAAATTGTCTCCTGAGTGAAATATTCTGTCGATAGCAGGAATGAATGAAAATAATATATATATGAAGTTAATTCTACTTATTTTCTGTTCATCACATAGGGCCATCTTTTCGATGCCTTGGATGTTTTCTAGTAATAAATCTTGCTCAGTTATTTTCTTCCTACGTGAGCCATTGGTTCTATATACTCGTCACTGTTTTTCTCTCGCCGAAACAAAGTCGTATTCAGGGTTTCTCACGGGATATAGACCACTTACTCTACTCTTTTCACTTTAACTTGGCCTAATATTATCACCTCTCCATCCTGAAGGCTAAGCTGTAACTAGATGTCAGGACTATGAGATGTTGCTGGTCATGAAAATTGTCAATGAAAGGATATATAACCACCAAAATTTTTATTCTGCCACTTAGCTGTATGAAATAAGATGCAAAAGGAAAAAAAGTCTGGGACAAGTTATAATGAAGGGGAAAAATGAGAATACAGACGGACAAGTAATAATATCATTGTACATTGTTCTTTCTTCAGTCCAGCAAAGCTTTGAACTACCAACTCAGCACTGGACAGCAGGCTTTTATTTGGTGTGGAACTCTGGCTACGATTTCCTTGAATTTGTTGGGAAAATTGGAGGGTTGGCAGATTCTATTGCTCAAAAGTGTTAGTGTATATTAGCCACCTAGATACTACCGTGTCTTTTATTTATTCATTTTTTGGGGGAGGGGGGATTCCTACAATCGCTAGATGATTTTATTCAACTTTGGAGGTTTTTAATTACAGGAGTGAACAATAGCCTCCATCAAATCATTCACAGCAAAAACTTCTTCCAAACTCAATTTAAATTCTTTGGTTTTACTCTTGATTAAAACTTATGAGACGTTACGGTTCTGAAGGTGCTAAGATCTCGTCTATGATTACATATACGCCGTTCTTAAAGCTATTTAACCCGCTCCATCCCGACGTTTTCTGGGCAGCAGTACGCCCCAGTCCCGACATTTTTGGACCTTTTTTTTTTTTTGGCTTAAACATCCGCTTTTGGTGAGAAACATTGAAAATTCATAGAAAAAACGCTCACCTAAAGTTTAAAATACTCGATCCAGGTAGGAGTACCTCCTTACCTTACAGGGTTTTCTATCAGGCTGGCTGCAAAGAAAACGAGTTCTATGGGAGGATAACTATTCTACACCACTCATTAATGGTATTTATTTATTTATTTGGTACGAATTTATATGTAGTACGAGAGTATATTGGTTTTCAAACGGTAATATAGGCATTATAAGCATTGTTTCACTCACTAACTCATCACCATTCCTGACCTTTTTTTTGCCACATTACCTGATCATCATTTCTGACTGTTTCTTCCTCTAATGTTTGTCCTCCACATTGTCATCGATTGGGGAATCACTCTGGCCCTGAATTTCGTACCGTGGCATGACATGGCTTTACTGGCCAGGTCACTGATAACAGGTGAATTGCTGAGAAAAGGTCATGCAGGATGGGGGAGGACGTCATGCTGGGTAAGGCATTGTCCCTGCCTGGCATCTTGTAGAGGAAGGTGTCCCGTGTATGTGCCAAAAATCACTCGCAAAAATTGAAAATTGTGCAAATTAGGGACCTTGCAATGTTGCCGCATTAATTTACATCTCCGGGATATGAGTGCGCATCATGTGAGGACGTGAATTCACGTCTCCGAGACAGGGCGGGTTAAATGACACACAAGTGCATAAGAGGATGTCCCACGCAATATTCAGAAGGAAAAACAATGAATATACTCTGGTTAGGCAATGGGGACTCGACACAAATGACAGTATGCTTAAATTTCAAAGGGGAATATGGACTCCTAGATAATAACAGAGATTTATGCATGTCTTTGGCCGTGGTGTACGTGGTGTAAATGCCCATTGCCCTAGTTCCCATCAGCCAAATGTGGGGATAATCAAAATTACTATGTGAAAGGAGGGGAAAGGATTTCAGCCCATGAGGCTGCTTTTGATGATCCTCAGGCAAGTATTTGGGCACATTTTCCGTGGACAGGCAATTCGTACATCAGGGATTTTTCACGGGATTTTTTTTTTCATTGTCCATGAAAGAATACCAGGGCACAGGATCATTATCACCAGAAACTCTCCCTACAATGGATTATCCCTTCCTGTGACAAGAGCAAACATAACAGAATGGTATCCTGTTGAATTCGGAGAATTATACATGCGGCAAGCTCTCCCCATACTGATGGCACACATAAAAAAGGCATGCTATACAGGACTATTGGATCATGGACGACCACACAGCCACACCTGTCTTTGGGAGGTACATGGCACATTACAGAGGACTTTGCCATATAATGGTTCCTGCTCCCCAAACGTGTGACCCTTACCCAGAGACAGGGTGTGGAAAATTCGCCCAATTCTGACCATGCTAACAGGTGCTTCCGTATTTTTTTGCCTTTCCATAGAGCTGTGGCTGTTGAGTGTCATCTATTGTTCTGGGGTTGACTGGCATTTATCCAATACACATCGTCGAACGTCATCTCTTATGCATCAGTCGTTGTTCCTTGTGACTGCAAGATTGGATATATGCTGGACTTTGTAGTTATCGCTCATCTAGCGAGATGATAATGTAACCGCCTTCTGTTTCTCTTCTATGATGTAACTGCCAAGTTTCTCCTTGAAGATGGGACAGGAACCAGTGGTACTGTCAAGCCAAGTAGGAAGCACTACCCTGTTATCCCTGCCAAGACCGAGAATGATGCATTACTCATCGAGAAATGGGGTTACATGTTGGTCATCCACTGGCATGACAAGTGGGATGTGCTGCAGGTGGTAAAAGAAGGTGTTTCTACACCTTTCTGCTATCATCGTTATGAATGCATTCATACTGTTCAGACAGGTTGTTGGCATAACTGCTACATCAAGGACACAGTGCTGCAGTAATGCCTGCCAGGGTCACCCAGGCAGGGTACCTCATGTGTCACCGCATGGTGAACCCTGGCACCTGCAGGTTAAAAACTATCCAGGCAGTGCCATGTCTGACTGAACTGTCAGTGAAGGCAGCAGGTTCACAAGCAAATGCTCTACCAGTGCAGTAACTTAAAGATTTCTTCAGTCACTGGTGTGTGGGAAAGTGTAAATAGTGTATATAGTAATCTTACTACATAAGAAATTGTCATCATCATCATCATCATCATCCGGACCTTCTTTCCCACCGTAGCGCAGGGTGAGGAGTAGAAGTGTCCAGACAGCCCAAATTTGCCCAAACCAATGGGCCACACTTCCATTTACTCATCATTCAAGCCCCCGGAATCCTAGCTCTATCGGATACACCAAAAACATTCCCCACATTCTGTAGCTTCACATAATAGTATCCGATAGAGTCAATCCGGACGCTGCCACGTTAAAAAGGGGTGCAAAACCCCGATCATGCACTTCTCCTCACAACATTCATCCAACCAGCTCGATCTGCTGTCAGTTCCCTGGCCTCACCGACTTCCTAACCCCTCATCCTCACACACTCATCCACCATATCTCTCCACCGTCTCTTGGCCTACCTCGCCTCCTCCGTCCTACGAATTTGCTCAGATATACCTTTTTCACCACTCTGTTGTTATCCATTCTTTCCACATGACCATACCATCTCAGTACACTCTCTTCGATTCTGGTGTTCACTGACGTCCTCACTCCACATCTTTCATGAATCACATTATTTGTATCTTATCCACCCTCTGTACTCCACATACATTCCCCAGCAGTCCCATCTCCACTGCTCTTATTCTGGACTTTTCATTTTCATGCCACACCATAGTCTCACATCCATATGTTAAAGTTGGCACTAATACTCCTTCATATAAGCCTCGTGCGCTGCAACACTCAAACCTCTGTTTCTTATCAAGGCCTTCATTGCACCAGCTACTTTTCCTCCTTGTGTCACTCTACTTTCAACTTCTTTTGCACATTTTCATCTCTTTTCTATCACTGTACCCAGGTACTTGAACTCTCTCACCAATTCCAGTCTCTCTTCATTCACTTTAGCATCGCACTGGGAGTTACCCTTTCCCTGAGTAACCATCACTTTACTACAGTTACTCTCAAGGCACGATGCTCACAGACATCAGCAAAACTCTGCACTACCCTACTAAGTTCTTGTCCAGTACTTGCACGCAGCACTGCATCATCAGCATACAACAAATTTGAGATATTCCATCCATCACCATTCATTAGTCATTACCAACGCCATCCATCTCTCCATTACTCGTGTCTTTACGTCTCTCATCATCCCATCCATATATATATTGAACGACCATGGGACATCACTCAGCCTTGTCGTACGCCCACATCGATCGTGAACCATTCACTTAGATGCCCATTTACCTTTACACATGCTTCACTACCATCATAAAAAACCCTGACGGCACCTAGCAGCTTACAATCTACACAATACATGCGCAAAACTTTCCACAATCCTTCTCTATCCACCTTTGTCATATGCTTTTTCCAGGTCCAGGAATGCCATTAACACCTTATGGTCGTTCTCAAAAGCCTTCTTTACTATCTCACTGCAAATATTTGATCCATACATCCTCTCCCACTGGTAAAGCCACCCTGTTCAGCACTCACTAGGACTTCTGATATATCTCTTACTTTCTATTTAATATCTCTTCCATATACCTTCCCTACTACACTCAATAAACTTATGCCACGATAATTCTTGCACTCACTCCACTCACCTTTATTTTTGTACGGGGGTACAATCACAGCCTTTTTCCACTCTGCAGGCACAGTTTCACTCATCCATGCCTTCGTACATTATCTCCAACAAGCACTTCATTTCACTCTTTCCACTACACTTAAGCATCTTTGCATTCAACTCATCAACCCCAGCTGCTTTCCCATTTTTCAGCCGCTTCTCAGCACTCTTCACCTGTGTGAGTATCACGTCTCCTGGCACTGCATTCCTTCTCTGCACACCCCCTAAACCAATCATGTTTACAGCCACTCTGCTCTCTCTGTTCCCATTCATCAGGCTTTCAAAATATTCTTTCCATCTGGTCCAAACTTCATCCCCATGGGTTAATTATCTACCACCTACATCCTTCACACCATCACATTTCTTTCCACTTTCACTTCTACATTTCTGCACCACTTTCCAGAATAACTTCCTCTTATTAGGGTAGTTCGCACTCATTTTTCATCCTAGAGCCTCCTTCATCTCTTTTTTCCTCTTGACTAGTCTCTTTACGTGCTTCTTGTTCTGAACATATTCAGTTCTTAATTCAACTGAACCCCTTCCTGTAACCACATATCCACTTCTTCCACTTTTCCTCCACCACTGTCTTAACCTTCTCATCCCACCATGCCGTACCTTTCTTTTTTGTTGTTACTCTTGCCACACCACACACCTTTATAGCGTTCCTAACAAAGCAATCCCTATATGCATTCCACAGGCTGTCCAGATCCATTTCATTCCAATTCACTAATTCTATCTCCTTCTCTACTTTGATCCTGTAATCATCTGCCATTTCTTTGATCCTCAGCTTTTCAACTTTCAGTCTTTCTCTCTGACTGTTCCTCTCCCTCCTGATCCACCTCACTCCTCTCAGCTTGATCTTGCGTATCACAATCATATGATCTGACAGAGCTCCACATCGTCCTCTCATGGCCCTCGGATCAGCAACCATTCCCGACATTGACCTCTCTACGAGCATGTAATCAGTCAGGCTTGTTTCAACACGATCCCTGTTCCCTCTATACCATGTATATTTATGTGCATCTCTGTGTTTGAAATACGAGTTACAAATGCACAACCTCCTCTCCTGACACATATCCTTTAGTCTCTTCCCATTATCATTTTCTCCTTGTACTCCATAACAACTCATTTTGTCATCCTCAGGACCATTGCCTACTCTTCCATTCATATCCCCCATTACGATCACTTTCTCCCACTACTTCATCCAGCTCATCCCAAAGCCTGTCTTTCACTCTGTCACTTCTGTCCTCACATGGTGCATATGCTACAATCACTGCCACTTTCACCTTGTCAAACTTGAACTTGACATAGATACACTTCGAGTTGACACATTTGTAGTCTCTCATTCCACTCTGCCACACCTTCTTCATAAACAATGCAAGTCCTTCCTTGCATCTTCCTCACCCAGTCATTCCCAATCTTACACATTTCACATCCTCCCACTCCTCCACTTCACATCCTATTTTCTTCGTTTCACACAATGTCATTACGGCATATCTCGCACTCTTGAACACATTCACCACTTCCACCTTCTTCCTCTTGTCATTCACACCTCTCACATTACACATGGCCGCGCGAGTCTGCCCATTTGGTTGGGGCCCTGGGCAGGTATTGGGCCCTTTGAGGCTCTCTCAAACGACTGCCATGACTAGGTGATTTTGGATAAGGGAATCTGGGGGACACTTAATCCTGCCAGAAACCCCCTTTATATGGTTACCACCCAGCGTAGTAAATGACCTCCTAGGTACAGGAAACCATTCGGCTTGTCACTCAGTGTAGAGATCATATGGCATCTCCACATTGAGTGAGTGGATGATGGGCGCCCCAACCTACCATATAAATAGTTCATAATATAATATGGACATTTGTGCTGGTAGGGGGTTGGTGATAGCCAATACTCTCTTCAGGCATAAAATGATCCACAGGTATACATGGCGAGTGATGAGAAGGGTGGGTGGTGAACTGAATGAAAGGAAGGCAATGATTGATAATGTGTGTGTGGATGAAAGGATGCGAAGATGTGTAAAGGATGCAAGAGTGTATAGAGGTTGGGGGAGTAGACTTTCTGATCACTACTTGGTGGTGGCCAGAATTAGGATGCAAGTAAGATGGAGGAATAGAAGAAGGGAAAGACGAGAAGAAGGAGTAGTTGCAAGGAAAGTGGAAAGGTTACAAGAGGATGAGAAAAAGGCAGAGTATAAGAGAGAAGTCGAGGAACGACTGGGCAAATATGAATTGGAGCAGATGGGAGACGTGGAAGGTGTGCGTAAGATATTTACAGAAGCAATATATGCAGCATGTGATGTGGTGTGTGGAAGGAAGAGAAGACGGAGGGGGGTGCAAGGAACAGCGTGGTGGACTGAAGAAGTGAAACAGGCTGTGGCACAAAAGAAGAAAGCATACAATGAATGGATGAGAAATAGGGGCTTGGAAGAAGTTGAGAGGCGGAAGAGAGAGTTATATGTGGAAAGAAAGAGAGAGGTGAAAAGATTAGTAAGAGAGAGTAATTTGCCCAAACCAATGGGCCACACTTCCATTTACTCATCATTCAAGCCCCCGGAATCCTAGCTCTATCGGATACACCAAAAACATTCCCCACATTCTGTAGCTTCACATAATAGTATCCGATAGAGTCAATCCGGACGCTGCCACGTTAAAAAGGGGTGCAAAACCCCGATCATGCACTTCTCCTCACAACATTCATCCAACCAGCTCGATCTGCTGTCAGTTCCCTGGCCTCACCGACTTCCAAACCCCTCATCCTCACACACTCATCCACCATATCTCTCCACCGTCTCTTGGCCTACCTCGCCTCCTCCCTCCTACGAATTTGCTCAGATATACCTTTTTCACCACTCTGTTGTTATCCATTCTTTCCACATGACCATACCATCTCAGTACACTCTCTTCGATTCTGGTGTCCACCGACGTCCTCACTCCACATCTTTCATGAATCACATTATTTGTGTCTTATCCACCCTCTGTACTCCACATACATTCCCCAGCAGTCCCATCTCCACTGCTCTTATTCTGGACTTTTCATTTTCATGCCACACCATAGTCTCACATCCATATGTTAAAGTTGGCACTAATACTCCTTCATATAAGCCTCGTGCAGCTGCAACACTCAAACCTCTGTTTCTTATCAAGGCCTTCATTGCACCAGCTACTTTTCCTCCTTGTGTCACTCTACTTTCAACTTCTTTTGCACATTTTCATCTCTTTTCTATCACTGTACCCAGGTACTTGAACTCTCTCACCAATTCCAGTCTCTCTTCATTCACTTTAACATCGCACTGGGAGTCACCCTTTCCCTGAGTAACCATCACTTTACTACATTTACTCTCAAGGCACGATGCTCACAGACATCAGCAAAACTCTGCACTACCCTACTAAGTTCTTGTCCAGTACTTGCACGCAGCACTGCATCATCAGCATACAACAAATTTGAGATATTCCATCCATCACCATTCATTAGTCATTACCAACGCCATCCATCTCTCCATTACTCGTGTCTTTACGTCTCTCATCATCCCATCCATATATATATTGAACGACCATGGGACATCACTCAGCCTTGTCGTACACCCACATCGATCGTGAACCATTCACTTAGATGCCCATTTACCTTTACACATGCTTCACTACCATCATAAAAAACCCTGACGGCACCTAGCAGCTTACAAACTACACAATACATGCGCAAAACTTTCCACAATCCTTCTCTATCCACTTTGTCATATGCTTTTTCCAGGTCCAGGAATGCCATTAACACCTTATGGTCGTTCTCAAAAGCCTTCTTTACTATCTCACTGCAAATATTTGATCCATACATCCTCTCCCACTGGTAAAGCCACCCTGTTCAGCACTCACTAGGACTTCTGATATATCTCTTTCTTTCTATTTAATAATTCTTCCATATACCTTCCCTACTACACTCAATAAACTTATGCCACGATAATTCTTGCACTCACTCCACTCACCTTTATTTTTGTACGGGGGTACAATCACAGCCTTTTTCCACTCTGCAGGCACAGTTTCACTCATCCATGCCTTCGTACATATCTCCAACAAGCACTTCATTTCACTCTTTCCACTACACTTAAGCATCTTTGCATTCAACTCATCAACCCCAGCTGCTTTCCCATTTTTCAGCCGCTTCTCAGCACTCTTCACCTGTGTGAGTATCACGTCTCCTGGCACTGCATTCCTTCTCTGCACACCCCCTAAACCAATCATGTTTACAGCCACTCTGCTCTCTCTGTTCCCATTCATCAGGCTTTCAAAATATTCTTTCCATCTGGTCCAAACTTCATCCCCATGGGTTAATTATCTACCACCTACATCCTTCACACCATCACATTTCTTTCCACTTTCACTTCTACATTTCTGCACCACTTTCCAGAATAACTTCCTTTTTTTAGGGTAGTTCGCATTCATTTTTCATCCTAGAGCCTCCTTCATCTCCTTTTTCCTCTTGACTAGTCTCTTTACGTGCTTCTTGTTCTGAACATATTCAGTTCTTAATTCAACTGAACCCCTTCCTGTAACCACATATCCACTTCTTCCACTTTTCCTCCACCACTGTCTTAACCTTCTCATCCCACCATGCCGTACCTTTCTTTTTTGTTGTTACTCTTGCCACACCACACACCTTTATAGCGTTCCTAACAAAGCAATCCCTATATGCATTCCACAGGCTGTCCAGATCCATTTCATTCCAATTCACTAATTCTATCTCCTTCTCTACTTTGATCCTGTAATCATCTGCCATTTCTTTGATCCTCAGCTTTTCAACTTTCAGTCTTTCTCTCTGACTGTTCCTCTCCCTCCTGATCCACCTCACTCCTCTCAGCTTGATCTTGCATATCACAATCATATGATCTGACAGAGCTCCACATCGTCCTCTCATGGCCCTCGGATCAGCAACCATTCCCGACATTGACCTCTCTACGAGCATGTAATCAGTCAGGCTTGTTTCAACACGATCCCTGTTCCCTCTATACCATGTATATTTATGTGCATCTCTGTGTTTGAAATACGAGTTACAAATGCACAACCTCCTCTCCTGACACATATCCTTTAGTCTCTTCCCATTATCATTTTCTCCTTGTACTCCATAACAACTCATTTTGTCATCCTCAGGACCATTGCCTACTCTTCCATTCATATCCCCCATTACGATCACCTTCTCCCACTACTTCATCCAGCTCATCCCAAAGCCTGTCTTTCACTCTGTCACTTCTGTCCTCACATGGTGCATATGCTACAATCACTGCCACTTTCACCTTGTCAAACTTGAACTTGACATAGATACACTTCGAGTTGACACATTTGTAGTCTCTCATTCCACTCTGCCACACCTCCTTCATAAACAATGCAACTCCTTCCTTGCATCTTCCTCACCCAGTCATTCCCAATCTTACACATTTCACATCCTCCCACTCCTCCACTTCACATCCTATTTTCTTCGTTTCACACAATGCCATTACGGCATATCTCGCACTCTTGAACACATTCACCACTTCCACCCTCTTCCTCTCGTCATTCACACCTCTCACATTACACATGGCCGCGCGAGTCTGCCCATTTGGTTGGGGCCCTGGGCAGGTATTAGGCCCTTTGAGGCTCTCTCAAACGACTGCCATGACTAGGTGATTTTGGATAAGGGAATCTGGGGGACACTTAACCCTGCCAGAAACCCCCTTTATATGGTTACCACCCAGCGTAGTAAATGATCTCCTAGGTACAGGAAACCATTCGGCTTGTCACTCAGTGTAGAGATCATATGGCATCTCTACATTGAGTGAGTGGATGATGGGCGCCCCAACCTACCATATAAATAGTTCATAATATAATATGGACATTTGTGCTGGTAGGGGGTTGGTGATAGCCAATACTCTCTTCAGGCATAAAATGATCCACAGGTATACATGGCGAGTGATGAGAAGGGTGGGTGGTGAACTGAATGAAAGGAAGGCAATGATTGATTATGTGTGTGTGGATGAAAGGATGCGAAGATGTGTAAAGGATGCAAGAGTGTATAGAGGTTGGGGGAGTAGACTTTCTGATCACTACTTGGTGGTGGCCAGAATTAGGATGCAAGTAAGATGGAGGAATAGAAGAAGGGAAAGACGAGAAGAAGGAGTAGTTGCAAGGAGAGTGGAAAGGTTACAAGGGGATGAGAAAAAGGCAGAGTATAAGAGAGAAGTGGAGGAACGACTGGGCAAATATGAATTGGAGCAGATGGGAGACGTGGAAGGTGTGCGTAAGATATTTACAGAAGCAATATGTGCAGCATGTGATGTGGTGTGTGGAAGGAAGAGAAGACGGAGGGGGGTGCAAGGAACAGCGTGGTGGACTGAAGAGGTGAAACAGGCTGTGGCACAAAAGAAGAAAGCATACAATGAATGGATGAGAAATAGGGGCTTGGAAGAAGTTGAGAGGCGAAAGAGAGAGTTATATGTGGAAAGAAAGAGAGAGGTGAAAAGATTAGTAAGAGAGAGTAATTTGCCCAAACCAATGGGCCACACTTCCATTTACTCATCATTCAAGCCTCCGGAATCCTAGCTCTATCGGATACACCAAAAACATTCCCCACATTCTGTAGCTTCACATAATAGTATCCAATAGAGTCAATCCGGACGCTGCCACGTTAAAAAGGGGTGCAAAACCCCGATCATGCACTTCTCCTCACAACATTCATCCAACCAGCTCGATCTGCTGTCAGTTCCCTGGCCTCACCGACTTCCTAACCCTTCATCCTCACACACTCATCCACCATATCTCTCCACCGTCTCTTGGCCTACCTCGCCTCCTCCCTCCTACGAATTTGCTCAGATATACCTTTTTCACCACTCTGTTGTTATCCATTCTTTCCACATGACCATACCATCTCAGTACACTCTCTTCGATTCTGGTGTCCACCGACGTCCTCACTCCACATCTTTCATGAATCACATTATTTGTATCTTATCCACCCTCTGTACTCCACATACATTCCCCAGCAGTCCCATCTCCACTGCTCTTATTCTGGACTTTTCATTTTCATGCCACACCATAGTCTCACATCCACATGTTAAAGTTGGCACTAATACTCCTTCATATAAGCCTCGTGCAGCTGCAACACTCAAACCTCTGTTTCTTATCAAGGCCTTCATTGCACCAGCTACTTTTCCTCCTTGTGTCACTCTACTTTCAACTTCTTTTGCACATTTTCATCTCTTTTCTATCACTGTACCCAGGTACTTGAACTCTCTCACCAATTCCAGTCTCTCTTCATTCACTTTAACATCGCACTGGGAGTCACCCTTTCCCTGAGTAACCATCACTTTACTACATTTACTCTCAAGGCACGATGCTCACAGACATCAGCAAAACTCTGCACTACCCTACTAAGTTCTTGTCCAGTACTTGCACGCAGCACTGCATCATCAGCATACAACAAATTTGAGATATTCCATCCATCACCATTCATTAGTCATTACCAACGCCATCCATCTCTCCATTACTCGTGTCTTTACGTCTCTCATCATCCCATCCATATATATATTGAACGACCATGGGACATCACTCAGCCTTGTCGTACGCCCACATCGATCGTGAACCATTCACTTAGATGCCCATTTACCTTTACACATGCTTCACTACCATCATAAAAAACTCTGACGGCACCTAGCAGCTTACAATCTACACAATACATGCGCAAAACTTTCCACAGTCCTTCTCTGTCCACTTTGTCATATGCTTTTTCCAGGTCCAGGAATGCCATAAACACCTTATGGTCGTTCTCAAAAGCCTTCTTTACTATCTCACTGCAAATATTTGATCCATACATCCTCTCCCACTGGTAAAGCCACCCTGTTCAGCACTCACTAGGACTTCTGATATATCTCTTTCTTTCTATTTAATAATTCTTCCATATACCTTCCCTACTACACTCAATAAACTTATGCCACGATAATTCTTGCACTCACTCCACTCACCTTTATTTTTGTACGGGGGTACAATCACAGCCTTTTTCCACTCTGCAGGCACAGTTTCACTCATCCATGCCTTCGTACATATCTCCAACAAGCACTTCATTTCACTCTTTCCACTACACTTAAGCATCTTTGCATTCAACTCATCAACCCCAGCTGCTTTCCCATTTTTCAGCCGCTTCTCAGCACTCTTCACCTGTGTGAGTATCACGTCTCCTGGCACTGCATTCCTTCTCTGCACACCCCCTAAACCAATCATGTTTACAGCCACTCTGCTCTCTCTGTTCCCATTCATCAGGCTTTCAAAATATTCTTTCCATCTGGTCCAAACTTCATCCCCATGGGTTAATTATCTACCACCTACATCCTTCACACCATCACATTTCTTTCCACTTTCACTTCTACATTTCTGCACCACTTTCCAGAATAACTTCCTTTTTTTAGGGTAGTTCGCATTCATTTTTCATCCTAGAGCCTCCTTCATCTCCTTTTTCCTCTTGACTAGTCTCTTTACGTGCTTCTTGTTCTGAACATATTCAGTTCTTAATTCAACTGAACCCCTTCCTGTAACCACATATCCACTTCTTCCACTTTTCCTCCACCACTGTCTTAACCTTCTCATCCCACCATGACGTACCTTTCTTTTTTGTTGTTACTCTTGCCACACCACACACTTTTATAGCGTTCCTAACAAAGCAATCCCTATATGCATTCCACAGGCTGTCCAGATCCATTTCATTCCAATTCACTAATTCTATCTCCTCCTCTACTTTGATCCTGTAATCATCTGCCATTTCTTTGATCCTCAGCTTTTCAACTTTCAGTCTTTCTCTCTGACTGTTCCTCTCCCTCCTGATCCACCTCACTCCTCTCAGCTTGATCTTGCATGCCACAATCATATGATCTGACAGAGCTCCACATCGTCCTCTCATGGCCCTCGGATCAGCAACCATTCCCATCAGTGACCTCTCTACGAGCATGTAATCAGTCAGGCTTGTTTCAACACGATCCCTGTTCCCTCTATACCATGTATATTTATGTGCATCTCTGTGTTTGAAATACGAGTTACAAATGCACAACCTCCTCTCCTGACACATATCCTTTAGTCTCTTCCCATTATCATTTTCTCCTTGTACTCCATAACAACTCATTTTGTCATCCTCAGGACCATTGCCTACTCTTCCATTCATATCCCCCATTATGATCACTTTCTCCCACTACTTCATCCAGCTCATCCCAAAACCTGTCTTTCACTCTCTCACTTCTGTCCTCACACGGTGCATATGCTACAATCACTGCAACTTTCACCTTGTCAAACTTGAACTTGACATAGATACACTTCGAGTTGACACATTTGTAGTCTCTCATTCCACTCTGCCACACCTCCTTCATAAACAATGCAACTCCTTCCTTGCATCTTCCTCACCCAGTCATTCCCAATCTTACACATTTCACATCCTCCCACTCCTCCACTTCACATCCTATTTTCTTCGTTTCACACAATGCCATTACGGCATATCTCGCACTCTTGAACACATTCACCACTTCCACCCTCTTCCTCTTGTCATTCACACCTCTCACATTACACATGGCCGCGCGAGTCTGCCCATTTGGTTGGGGCCCTGGGCAGGTATTGGGCCCTTTGAGGCTCTCTCAAACGACTGCCATAACTAGGTGATTTTGGATAAGGGAATCTGGGGGACACTAAACCCTGCCAGAAACCCCCTTTATATGGTTACCACCCAGCGTAGTAAATGATCTCCTAGGTACAGGAAACCATTTGGCTTGTCACTCAGTGTAGAGATCATATGGCATCTCTACATTGAGTGAGTGGATGATGGGCGCCCCAACCTACCATATAAATAGTTCATAATATAATATGGACATTTGTGCTGGTAGGGGGTTGGTGATAGCCAATACTCTCTTCAGGCATAAAATGATCCACAGGTATACATGGCGAGTGATGAGAAGGGTGGGTGGTGAACTGAATGAAAGAAAGGCAATGATTGATTATGTGTGTGTGGATGAAAGGATGCGAAGATGTGTAAAGGATGCAAGAGTGTATAGAGGTTGGGGGAGTAGACTTTCTGACCACTACTTGGTGGTGGCCAGAATTAGGATGCAAGTAAGATGGAGGAATAGAAGAAGGGAAAGACGAGAAGAAGGAGTAGTTGCAAGGAGAGTGGAAAGGTTACAAGAGGATGAGAAAAAGGCAGAGTATAAGAGAGAAGTGGAGGAACGATTGGGCAAATATGAATTGGAGCAGATGGGAGACGTGGAAGGTGTGCGTAAGATATTTACAGAAGCAATATGTGCAGCATGTGATGTGGTGTGTGGAAGGAAGAGAAGTCGGAGGGGGGTGCAAGGAACAGCGTGGTGGACTGAAGAGGTGAAACAGGCTGTGGCACAAAAGAAGAAAGCATACAATGAATGGATGAGAAATAGGGGCTTGGAAGAAGTTGAGAGGCGGAAGAGAGAGTTATATGTGGAAAAAAAGAGAGAGGTGAAAAGATTAGTAAGAGAGAGTAAGAAGAGAGTGGATGAGGAATTTGGAAGGAATTTGAGTGTAAAGTGGAGGGACTGTAAGTAAATGTTCTGGAGAGAAGTGAAAAGAGTAAGACAGGGTGGAAGTGAAGTTAGCAGGGGAGTGAAAGATAAAAATGGTAGATTACTAGTGGAGAAGGGAGAAAAAGTGAGCAGATGGAGAGAACACTTTAAGGAATTGTTGAACGTAGAGGATGGAAGTAGTGCGAGTATAAGTGGCTGGGGAATGGCTGGAAGAAGGAGGGAGGTGAAAAGACAGGAAGAAATCAGTAGGACAGAAGTTGTGGAAGCAATGAAGAAAGTTAAATCGGGGAAAGCCCCAGGAATTGATGGAGTGTGTGGTGAAATGCTGAAGCATGGGGGAGAGATAGTAGTAGAATGGATGTGGAAGATGTGCAGATTGGCCTGGGAGGAAGGTAGAGTCCCGGAGGATTGGAAGTCAGGTATAATTATTTCCCTGTACAAAGGAAAAGGGGAAAAAGAAGTGTGTGGTAATCATAGAGGCATTTGTCTTCTTAGTATAATAGGAAAAATGTATGCTAGGATACTTATAGACAGAGTTAGAGAAAGAACAGAGAAATTAGTTGGAGAAGAACAGGGAGGCTTTAGGAAGGGAAGAGGTTGTGTAGATCAGATATTCATTCTTAGATCTTTAGTGGAAAAGTTTCTAAAGAAGGGAAAGAAGGTGTATGCGGCTTTCATGGATTTGGAGAAAGCATATGACAGGGTGGATAGACAAGGATTGTGGAAAGTGTTAAGAATATATGGAGTAGATGAGAAGTTGTTGAATGCTGTGTAGAGTATGTACGATGGTGCGAAGGCTGCAGTGCGTGTGGATGGTGAACTAAGTGAATTTTTCTCTTTGAAAGTTGGGTTGAAACAGGGATGTGTCATGTCTCCATGGTTGTTCAATCTGTACATGGATGGGGTAATAAAAGAGGTACAAGGTAGGGTAGTGGATGTTGGAGTGGCCCTGGTGAGAGAGGATAGTGTTTGGAAACTCCCTGTACTGTTGTTTGCAGATGATACTGTGTTGTTGAGTGAAGACGAAGGGGAGCTGCAAGGCTTGGTAGATGAGTTTGAGAGAGTGTGTAAGAAACGGAACCTAAAGGTGAATGTAGGGAAGAGTAAAGTGATGGTCTTTGAGAAAGGTGAAGTTAGTGAATGTACAGCGAGGTTGGATGGTGAGGAATTGGAAAATGTGAGTACTTTTAAGTATTTGGGTAGTGTGATGAGTAAGGATGGAGGTTTGGAGGGTGAAGTGCTTGAAAGGGTACAGCAGGGAAGAAAGGTTGCTGGTTCTTTGAAAACAGTGATAAGAAACAGGAAAGTGAGCATGGAAGTGAAAAAGTTACTACATGACAGTATTGTGATACCAACTCTAACGTACGGAAGTGAAGCTTGGACATTGTTGGAAGGACACAAGTCAAGAGTGAGAGCAGTGGAAATGAGTTATTTAAGAGGAGCCTGTGGAGTCACGTGGAGAGACAGACTGACGAATGTGGATATAAAGGAGTGTTGTGGTGTGGATGTGGATGTGATAGGAATCGTTATGAGGAACACACTGAGGTGGTTTGGCCATGTGGAGAGGATGGAGGGTGAAAGATTGACGAAGAGAGTGTATGTGAGTGAGGTGGAGGGGGGAAGAGGGAGGGGGAGGCCGAGGATGAGATGGAGGGATGGGGTGGAGAGATATATGAGAGAGGGGGGTGTGAGTTGGGAGCAGGGCAGTGAAATGGCGGGGGACAGGGCGACTTGGAGGCGATTTGTTTGTGGCCACCCCAAACGGGATTGAGGCGTCTGGCAATAGATAGATAGATAGATAATATAATAAAATGTATGTATGGGTTTAAGAAAACACTCAGGTTACACTGCTAGTGAACATTCAGTACAACTGCGACTATGTTTTGGTAATACATTGCAATATACATGCAAACTGGATTTGTTGTGATAGTGAACTAGAAATTACCTTGTGCCATTCCTCTAGTGCACTAAGAAATTGCCCTAGCAAGTGAATTTACCGCAGAAGAATTTAGAATATAAGAAAAAGTACTGGTGTAAGGAAATGATCTCAGGATATGGTGCGTGAACTCGCAGTACAAGTGCCAGAAATAAAGATTTTTTTTTTTTTTTTCAGGTTATAGTGGAAATGAACTTGCATTACAAGTGCAAATATGTGCTACGGTAGTATAGTGTAATATTAGTGCAAACTGGTTCTGTTTTTATACTTTTTATTTATTTCTGCACAATCGCAGCTTTTCCTTTATTTTTATCTCTGCTGAACGCCACCTCGTTTCCTCAAAAACTCACCTTCTGCCCAGTACTGGGACTCAGCTGTCTAAGGCGACTTAAAGGAAACCTTCCTCTGTATCCTCCTACTTTCTCTATACTCACTTCAAAGCAAAAGTGGCTGTTGTATATATCTACATAATCAACATATCGTGCACCCATGTTCCTGTACTTCAGTCTTCTGAATTCCTTAGTCTCTAGGTTCGTCTATCCTACCATTCTCTGACTAAGTATATCTGCACCGTTTCTTATCTGCTACTTCTGCTGATGATGACAGATTATTTGACAATTTTATCTCTAAGATGGAACATCCTGTCAGTTTCTTCTTTCCCTGATGTCTCCATTCTAAGTGATTTCAGTGTTCACTACAACCTTTGGCTCTCCTCTCCTATCACTGATCCACGTACAAGGCTACATCTTTTCCATCCTTAATGACCAAAAGCAGCTTGGACAGCACCCAATCTATATCGCTAACTGTCTTGTAGAGAGTCCCAGTGTACCTGACCAATTCCTTGCATCTCATCCTTCTGCTTATGCTGCTAATGTTTTCATTGGGGTCCTCTGATTGTAGTCTTATTACCTTAACTGTCCTGCCACCTCAGTAAGGCCTGTGAACCATCCCAATTAGCGGCGACTTTGGTATTTTGAAGTTGCTGATTGGGAGGACCTCAGACAGTACATATTTTTATTTCCCTGGAATGATTATTGCTTCCATGGCCGAGAATCATCTAAGTGTGCCTCATGCATTACATAGGTTATTCTCTCAGGTATGGAAACATACATTTCCCTCTTTTATCCTGTGACTAATGAAAAAAAAAAAAATCTTTAATTATGCTTATTCAAATGCCGTCCACATCAACGAGAGGGCCTTCAAAATGGTACTGGAGCCAACCCTTCCCTGGATTTCCTCTCTTTTACCTTTCTGGTTGGAATTGTGTTAAGTCCGTCCATCACTCTGCTAAATATAATATCATTCATACTAACTCAAATTCCTCCTGCTCCTTCCGATGCTTGCCAGATACCTTTCTAACAACTTTACTTCGTTATCCTTTCCGCCTATTTTCCACTCTGACGACTCTGCAACTGTTTCTTCTACTGTAAAGCAGAACTCTTTGCTCAGAATTTCTCCTTCATTTCCACCTTAGACAATTCTGGTGCAGTTCCTCTATCACTTCTATCACTTCCTCCCTCTTACTTCCTCATGGCTGACATTAAAATTTCTTCAGTTGATGCGTTTTCTGCCATCACTGGCTTTAATGCTGACAAGGCATATAGGCCTGATGGGATGCTGATGGGGTCCCTCTAATTGTCCTCAAGTGCTGTTCTTCTGTACTTATATCCTGCCTAGATAAACTCTGTTGCCTTTGTCTCAGCTTGTACCTTTCCTTCTTGCTGGAAAATTCCTGTTATGGAAGGCTGATCATTTTCAGCCCTCTAACTGTCGTTCTATCTTTTTAATGCAAGGAAGGAGCAACAAAAGGCCAGGAGCCTGTAAATTTCTCCCTCCAAGAAAAAATAAAGACAAGATAAGAGAGCCAAATTCAAGACTGTTCCTTTTGGGGTCCCTGGACACACTGCGTTTGAAAGGCTGGAGATCATAGGCAGTAGGAAGTACAGCCAGAGGGAGACAGTTCCAGGGGTGACCTGTTGCATAAATGAAAGACTGGGGGTAACGGTTAACTCATGCATTAGAGAGATGGACAGAAAAGGGATGAGATTTTGTTGTTAGACGGATGCTACGCACCCGCCATAGTGGAGGAGGGGTGACCATTGAAGTAGCGACTGAAAAGAGATAAAGATGCAACAGTACAGCGTAGATACAGAGGTTAAAGGGAGCTAGTAAGAGAAGGTGAGTTGATGAGACAAAAAGCTTTTGACTCCACCTTGTTGAGAAGAGCTGTATATGAGGAGCCTGACCACCAGTGCTGTAGTCAAGACCAGGCACCTCGAGACCAAGACCAAGACCAGACCCTCCAAGACCAAGACCAGATCCTCCGAGATCAAGACTAAGACCAAGACCAGACCCTCCGAGACCAAGAGCAAGACCAAGACCAAGAATTTATGTGTCTGCTGAATGAATGAAAAGTAACTGCTGCCTGCAGGTGCTGCACTGCTGGTCAGTTTTCATGGGCGTCTCGGCCCCTCGAGTAAGTGCACTACCCAATCACCCAGTTGCAGATTATGTGTCG
Source organism: Coenobita brevimanus (assembly GCF_032717465.1). Lineage (NCBI taxonomy): Eukaryota > Metazoa > Arthropoda > Malacostraca > Decapoda > Coenobitidae > Coenobita > Coenobita brevimanus. The sequence goes on from NC_136985.1 coordinate 12,527,050, forward strand.
ATGCGATACGGTACTCAACACCTTTTAAACGAATTTAAGTTGATTATCGCACGTGAGTTGAATGAAAGAGAGAAGAGGGCAATAGGGATAATTCCCGGGCCAAAACTCAAGAGTATGAAGGGACCAGGGCCCACACCAGGACTGTGACAATTTTCCTTCTTTTTCTAGCCCATGTCAAACGTTTTCCAGGCACCCCAGGGGACAGTCATATCTCTCTACGGCCCTGCACACCTATGTCACGGCCTTTGAAAGTTTTTTAAGTTTTGAAACTTTTGAAAGTACGATTTTGAAGTTATAATGTATGGTGTTGCATACTTTGGGGTGCCAGCGTACTCATGGGTAGCTGTATCTTATTCATGCGAAAGCTGGTTTTCGGAAGACTAATTTTCGCATTTCTCTCCAAGCTTTACCCGTGCCCAAACGTTTCATACACAACATATTCATTTTTCGTTTCTCGTGAACAGTTGAGCGGGACTACCTACCTGTATTTCTCAAGATAATTACACAAGAGACGGAAGGGCTTTCGGGATACAGAGGTGGGAAGCAAAAAATATTCATAAATATAAAATATATATTTTACTTCCATAAGTGCTCCAAATACTTCTTACTGTCGTACCCACTATTTGTTTAAGAGAACAGTTTTCACTAACTTTGCTTCTTGAAAGCGGCTGTCATTCGAGTCTGCTCACTGCCCTTCTTGCTACTACATATGATTTATCGGCCCCCAGGTAGCTCCCCCACTTTAGTGGGGCTAGAAACGCCACTGGCCACATGGCCATGGCCCCCCACTCATAGGTGAATAAGTTGTATGAAATACGAGGGTGGCTGTGAAACACTAGAAAATATTCTGATTTCTTCTAAAAAGGTCACAGAAGTCACTGCAGGCCTTAGTGATAGCCATTTGGAAGCCCTGAAGAGTCATAAATAGAAAGGTTGGAAGCCACTGATGTCTGACTTGGCCCCCATTGTTCCAAAATCCTGGCTACGTCCCTGTAAGGGAGGAAATATATTTACAAAATTTACTATATGCGAACAACTGAACATCTAGGTAAAACATTTCTGCTTTCATGACTTCATTGGCATGAAAAAACAAACATAGGAAAATAGAAATTTTTGTGGTTACGTTTGGTTCATGTGGTTTTGGTGGTAGGTGGTGGCGACCATTATCCACTCACTTGATGTAATGCTGCCTACTTCTTTCTTAGGCTTTATCATTCTTTTTCTGTTCCTGCCCTCCTCTCTTCTTATTTCTCCTATCTTTCCTGTCACTTCTTTTGCTTTTCTTTCCTTTACAGGTGGCTTTACATTGAGTGACAAGCCAAATGGTTTCATGTAAGCCAAGAAACCATTTACAACGCTGAGTGGTAACCATATAACCAAATCATACGTGCTCCCTACGTGTCAGCAAGTGGGTTGGTCGAGGGTTAGTGCCCCTCCCCGTAAAACAAATAACTCAAAGTCAAATGGCCACCCCTTAGGGGATTATGGCGTCTGGCAAAAGATAGATAGATAGTTTTCCGAGCGAACTAGCTAAACCTGTGGTGTATGTGTACAAAGGGTGTGGGGATTGCATACACCATACACGTATATGAGGTACACGGAGGTGAACAGAGCTGCAAACATGCGTGCGTGCAAAGGGAGATTATCACTGCGAGAATGGCCACGTCAGCATGCTCTCTCGACTCACTCGCACTCTATCAGCGCTCGCAGGGTTCAGCTCATGCGTCATCACCGTAGCGCTAGCCAGGCAGTATCTATAGACGGTACAATGCTGTATGGCGCACCGTGAATCATAAATTCCGTGTATGATCATAAATTCCAACCTTCCCCACGTCACGATGCATTTTGTAATGCTGGTCTCGACCTGGTCTCGAGCCAAAACTCCGAGACCGGAAGCTTCGAGACCAAGATCAAGACCAAGATCACATCAAGCGAGACCAAGATCAAGACCAAGATCACATCAAGCGAGACCAAGATCAAGACCAAGATCACATCAAGCGAGACCAAGATCAAGACCAAGATCACATCAAGCGAGACCAAGATCAAGACCAAGACCACGTCAAACTGGTCTCGAGACCGGTCTCGAGACCTACAACACTGCTGACCACACATGAGAGTTGTACTCTACATGGGGGTGAATAAAATCCATGTATGAAGTCAACAACTACGCAGAGGTAAAGAAGGCACGGAGTCTGCTTCACCGCCCTGCTAGCAAGACGTCCTCCTGGCCTGCTCTGAGAATACCCACAGCTGAGTGCCTTGTTTCAGTGTTTTGCGTGTGTGATTACAGTAGTGTGATAGTCCTGAGTTTGGGTAAGTGATGTGGCTGATTGTCTGGTCGCTAAGTATAGTTTGTGAAGTGTAAATACGATTTGCACAACGTCTGTGAGTATTGTTGGTGGATGGGTGTTTGATTAGCTCTGTTTAATAGACGGTATTGAATAAGAGACTCAGTTTATTTCTGTGAAGCTCTGTGACTGAGTGTAGAGTGCTTTGGACGGTGATATGCATTGCTCTAAGGTAAGAAAAAAACAATTTATATCATATAAATAGTTATGTTGTAACTTGGCACCTTCTCTTTGTCCCTGATACGCAGTTACTTCAGCCGTCTACCGCCAGAGGGCCGGACGAGTTACCCTTGGAAAACAATAAGAATTTGCACTTTGTATATTTATTTTTGGTCTCAGAACTAATTTAGTATTAATGGATTAAGATAGGATTCTTTACCAGTGGTCCATTATTTTATCACTGTAAACGATGAATTAGTAAAACAAGAGATCACGGCAGCGTTTGTTTACATTTTCGACACAAGGCAAGTCTTGCTGTTATTTCCCAATATTTTTTTCTTTTTACTTGCACTAATTTTTACAGTGAAATATCTCTCTCATTTCTTTACAGGTAACCGTGTTGTGACTTTATTGTTATATTTCAACTTTATTGTTATATTTTCGGTTGTAGTATAATTTTACTTCTTCATTCCAGGTAACAGTTAGCTTTTCTTTCTCTGGAATAGATTACTGATAAATACTCTGCAGGTACACTCGGGGAAAGAATCATCTGATACATCCGCCGACACGTGAATCTGAGACAAGTGATACTGAAGCAGGTGCTAAGTTCTCACCTACAAGGTAACAGTGAGTGAGGAGGGGAGGCGTCGGGGCGGGGTGGGTGGAGGAGAGTTTGGGACGCTGACATCACAGTATCAGTGACCAGTCATAATGCTTGTGATGTATGGTCATAGTGCAAAAATTATAAAGATTTTAAGTAGTCCAATGTAAACGTCATCCACATGTGAACATTTGCTGAAAGTATAAAGTTAAGACTTATCATATTAAAGGGTATTGTGGGTATTACATAGCATGTCGTTTCAGCTTGTGTCCGTATAGTTTCATTAAGGACATGTTATATAGGGATATCTAAACTGATCACAAAATCGGGGTTAGTATATATCTGCAGTATATATCAGTGGTATTAGATACAATTTCCATTGAGCATTATTTTCGAATTGAAAGTCAAGAAGAATATATTTAGACGGTAAAGCTGTGCTATATTATTATATCAGATGGAACCAAAGACATAAGACCATTAAAAAAATTCAACAGAATCTCTCCCCCTCCTTCCAACCCCTCTCCTCCTCACTCACTTTTACCATGTAGATGAGAGTACGGCAGCTGCTTCAATATCACATGTCTCAGAGTCACGTGTCAGCGGGTGTATCAGGTGAATTTTTCCACGAGTGTACATTACTAGCCAGCAAGGTAGTCTTTCTGTACGGTTTTAAACAGCAAGACACCCACCAGTGAGACCTTCACCTGTAACAATTACATAAATTGTAATTGTTTTACTAGCACATTTTGTAGAGTATAAGATTATTGTTCCAGTATCTCTTCCAGGTGCTAATCAGCAATATCTGATTCTGTTTCTCTTTTATGTATTCTGTTTCTCTTTTATGTCTTCCCAGTAACTTTGAATTTCAGAATGCCGTGGAACATTGTCTGCATAGCCTGCTCTGGTAGTTTCACTGGATCCTTTTATACAGACCGTTCCTTTGTTTGCAGGATGTGCAAACTACGTCAGAGCTTGGAACACAAGCTAATTGAAGCCACAAATAAAATTAACAGCCTGACCCATAAAGTTGATGAGGTGGAGATCATTGCCAGCAACGTTGAACATACTGTGGAGGATAGCCCCACTGCTCAGCCAACCGATGTCCAGGCTGGCCATCATTCTCCTGCTGTAGTTACTTCCCAACCATATAGAATGAGTTCCAGCCAGTGCAGAATGGTGCCAGGTTTGTGAGAAAAAGGAGCATCAATCCAGTAACCACACATAACAAATTTCAGATTCTCGCAGAAGTAGAGGAAGAGCCCCACGAGGCACGGGTTGTGGAGGACTCCATCATCTGTGGTCAGTTGGTGGAATTTTGCAGCTGGACACCCTCTAAACGAAAACGTTTTTGTATTCCAGGTGCAGAGGCTGTTGATGGAGTTTTTGAGAATGAGGAAAATGACAGCGTTGTTATCATTCATACAGGTACCAATGATGTCATATGAACCCAATTAGAGGAGCTGATGGAGAAGTACAGAAAGATGATTCGATGCTACGAGGAGAAAACTAACTATATTTTAATTTCAGGCATACTCCCAAGGATTAATGCAGGGAATGCCTTCATCAGCAGAGCATTTAGTATAAATGAAAGAGAAATCACTTTGATTACAGGAAGGAGTTGAGTTCATCGACACATGGAACCAGTTTTGCGAGCAGTGAACACTATTTGTGAATGATGGACTACACTTGAATGCCATTGGTTCTGCCCATCTCGGTTGTTTGCTTAGTGATGCCGTAAGTTTTTTCTGGAGAAAAAAAGCATCACGGAAGGCAAACGTAGATGTCATACGATCTGATAAATCAATAAATAATGGAAGCTCTCCACATCGGAAAGGAAAACACATTAAAGCAATCCTTGTAAATTCGCCTAGTCTACGTAATAAATTTTCTAATTTAGAAGCCCTTGTCTTTACCGAAGATTATGATGTAATTGGTGGAACAGAATCGTGGCTAAATACTGAACAGAGAGGTTTTCTATCAGAGTTTAATTTACCAGGCTATCATAATTTCAGTAGTGAAGGATGAATCAAGCAGGGGGCGGAGTGTAGCTATATATTAAATCAGGATTTCATCCGGTCGAAATTACCAAGCCATGTATTGAAAACATCGACAATATTTATATTCAGATTAGAAATGAATCTTGTAATAAAATCACTCTTGGGTTAATTTATCGTCCACCCGGTCAGCCACTCAACATCGATAATGAAATGTACAATCAAATTGCCGAAATTTCTTGTATGCAAAGCACTGTAACATTTGATGACCTTAATTTACCAGTTCCAAAATAGGGAGAAGCCCTATCCTCACACACAGGGTTAAACCTGTATACAAACTTGCAGGAAAGTTCTTTGTATCAATTCGTAAATTAGCCGACACATGGAGTTAACATCCTAGATCTTGTCTTAGCCACATCAGAAAATGTAGTGAGTAATGTTATTGTAGGAGAAGAATTTAGTACTAGTGATCATCGCATAGTTACCTTTAACATTAAATTAAGTGAAGACAGTGTCGAGGCCAGTTGCAAGAAAGTGCCTGACTTTCTATCTATCTATCTATTGCCAGACGCCATAATCCCGTAAGGGGTGGCCATTTGACTTTGAGTTAGTTGATTTATGGGGAGGGGCACTAACTCTCCACCAACCCACTTGTTGACACATTTATATGCATTTCCGGTTTTGTCTATCTATCTATCTATTGCCCGACGCCCTAATCCCGCAAAAGGTGGCCACAGACAAAACGCCTCCGAGTTGCTCTGTCACCCACCATTTGATTGCCCTCCCCCCAACTCGCTCCCCCCTCCCTCATATACCTCTCCACTCCATCCCTCCACCTCATCCCTATTCTCATCCTCCCTCCCCCCTTCCACCGCACTCACACTCTCTTAGTTAGTCTCTCACTCTCCATCCTCTCCACTCCATCCCTCCATCTCATCCTTGGCCTCCCCCTCCCTCTCCCCCCTCCACCTCATTTACACTCTCGTAGTTAGTCTCTCACCATACGCTATAGACGTAAGCATATTCCTCATAATCCCTGCACCATATACTGAGAAGGCTAATTTTCTGCAGGTTAAGGTGGTTATAATAATTTGTTTGTGGATAATACAACTAACATTCAATGTATGGTTAATGTGAAAAATTATACACCACATTCACTCCTTACAGCCTGTCTAAAAAAAATATATTGTAAATGAAAAAATTTCGAAAAAAAAGAGAAAACCAAAATTAAAAACAAAAATATTCATAATTGTATTGGAATGCTAGTGGGAAAAAAAACTAAAAACAAAAAAAACAAAAATCTAAATTATGAGTCTAAAAAAATATATATTGTAAAGGAAAACCAAAATTTCGAAGAAAAAACGGATTCATATTTCTATCGGAATGGTAGCGAAAAAAAAAAATCAAAATAATATATACTGTAAACAAAAACCAAAAAAATCTAAATTATGAGTAAAAATATATATTGTAAAGGAAAACTAAAATTTCAAAAAAAAAAAAATCATATTTCTATCGGAATGGTAGTGAAAAAAAATATATATATATCAAAATTATCTGAAAAAAAAAAAATAAATACTGTATATTGTAAATGAAAACCAAAAATAATCAAAATTATGTCTAAAAAAATATTGCAAACGAAAACCAAAATTTCGGAAAAAAAAAGTCAAAATTATGAAAAAAAATTTGGTATATAGTTCCAATTTTTTTTTCTGTAATATATTAAATAAAATCTTACTTTTTTCTAACATAAAAACTTGCATGAAAATTATATATGTATTTTTAAAAATCTATTCGCTATGAGAGTTTTTGAAAATGACTTTAAGAAAGCAAAAGTAAGAAATTAAAGACAAATGCAAGTGCAGGTGACTGGCATCCCATTGTCAAAATTTTGGATATCAATGATGCAAGGAATTTTTTTTACAGAACCTCTCAACAGTGCTGTCAGGTTACGTATTCCAATGCACAATGGAATGCCTGCCAAAAACTCTAAACCCAAATAGTGGAACAACACTGTCTAGAAGCAAAAAATCTTGCATAAAAGAATTATAATACCACAATGAGTCAAACTGATAAAAATGAATACGATGGCCTTTGTCGAAAAGCCAAAAAATTTATTAAACGCAGTAAGAAAAACCTTGAGACACATATTGCATGTATCAGTAAATCAAATCCCAAAGAATTTTTCAGTTACATAAGAAGCAAAAGGGTAATAACTCCATCAATAGGTCCCTTAAGCACAGATAACGGAGAGCACACTCATGATGAAAGTATGATGGTGAAAGTTCTTAATACTTTCTGGACGTCAGTATTTACAAGAGAAAATATACATACGACTCCTACTGTTTCCCTCATTCCTATAGAAGAGGGCAACATAATCACTGACATTACAGATAGCGATCTCGACGTACTGCTTGCAATAAACAAATTAAAAGAGAATAAAGCGCCAGGACCACACAAAATATCACCACGTGTATTGAAGAAACTACAGAATGAAATATCAAAGACTTTATCTGAGCTTTTTAACTTATCACTTAAGAGCAGTAAGGTGCCACACGAATGGAAGCTTGTTAACGTAACTCCAATATTCATAAAGGGCAACAGAGCCCAACCAGAAAACTACCGCCCAATTAGTGTATCATCGATGGTTTGCAGATTATTTGAAACTATTATCAAAGACAAGTTTGTGAAACACTTAGAAACAAAGAATCTCATAAAAGATTCACAACATGGTTTTCGTAATAATCACTCTTGTCTTACGAATCTGCTGGACTTTTTCAACGATATACTGAACATGTACGACAAGATTAAATCTGTTGATATGGTCTACCTCGATTTTCAAAAGGATTTTGACAAAGTTCCACACAAAAGAATCCTTCAGAAGCTAAAGGCACATGGTTTCAGTGGCAGTGTTCCCGGGTGGGTACAAGATTGGCTCACTGGATGAAAGCAAAGAGTAGTAATAAATGGAAAAGAGTCAGACTGGATAAACGTTACAAATGGAGTGCCACAGGGTTCAGTGTTAGGTCCTATTCTTTTCTTAATATATGTAAATGATACTGACGAAGGATTGTGTTGTAAGATTTAAAAATTTGCTGATGATACTAAAGTAGGTAACGCAGATACAACACTGCAAAGGCAGTACATTCAGAGAGATCTTGATGAACTGTTTAACTGAGCCCAAGTCTGGCAAATGGATTTCGGTATTAATAAATGCTAATTGCTAAACATTGGCAGTAAAAATGTAAGAGCAGGTTATAGCAAGAATAATGTCCAATTTGATAGGGCAAACCATGAAGAAGACTTAGGAGTTATAGGCTAATAACAAACGATTTGAAACCAAGCAAACAATGTACAAAAGCTATGAGAAAAGCCAGTAAATTGATTGGATTCATAGGCAGAGCATTTGAATATAAATCAGATATTATCGTCCTCACTTTGTGTAATTCTTTAGTACGCCTGCACTTGCGATCAGTTTTGGTCACTGTATTATTAAAGGGATGTGGAAAACCTTGAAAGAGTGCGGTGAAGGATGACAGAGATGATACCTAGATTGAGAAATAAACTGTACGAGGAACGTTTAGAAGCCCTGAATCTCTTTACCCTAACAAAACGGAGGATATGAGGAGATTCAATTCAAGTATTCAAGATATTCAAAGGTCATGATAACATGGCCGTCAATAAATACTTCAAAGATGATCATTCGAATTATACTAGAGAATGGGCATAAAATGATTGGTAAATTATTCCATTCGCTTAAAGCTAAGAATTTCTTCTACAATAGAGTTGTAAATATATGGAATAAATTGCCCTCCAATGTAGTAAATTGTAATACGTTACAAACCTTTAAAGGTCGCCTGGATAAGTATTTCTCATCTAACCCCCAGTGTAATATGTTTACTCCCGAATAAAACACTTGTGTATGTATAATTTTTTTATTTTATTTTGTTTTGATTTTCTTTAGAGCCTGGATCAACTTATTAAATGCAAAGATAGTATATGCACAGTCTAGGATATGCACACATAACCCTGAGTTAACGGTCACTACTCATACTTTCGACCTGTGATGAGCTGTAGATCACTGAGGGTCCCTGTTAGTTAAGTGGCCACCATCGGGATTTTTTTCATGTACCAGGGGTCACTGCTTCAGGAGGCAACTTGTGTGCTTGTCCCGCATGGGAAAGTTTCTAGTCGCAGTGGAATCAACGGAGCTGGGACCTGATTGACTGCTGCCTACCTTAATAGTGCCAAACAATGCTGCCGCACCACCCCTGAATATCCACACTGTGTACTGTGCAATTTCCACACTGTGTCTGCAGATGCCCCATCAACTCAACGTACCCTTTACATAGTGACATGCATTACTTATTTATTTATCCGCTTATTCATTTTACTTTACTACTTTCTCTTTCAGGTTATTCATACTGGTAGCTTATAGATAATGTATTATAGAATGTAGCTTTTCCTTTCCAGTCTTCCCTGTGAAATTTCCATATAAATTTTTCCATGCTGCATGGTGATTTTTCTCACTTTTTCTTGCCTGTTTTAACTGGGGGGTTTGGAGGTAGGGGGAGTCTTCTTGCTTTACTATCCTTATCCTTCAGCCTTTAGAGTTAGATCTCATAGTCATAGTCTACACTGTAACAAACAGCCTCGAAAGGACCATAAAGTCTGTTGCTGTTTGGTCTCCTTTGTTCTCCTTTGTACTTTGTACACACCTAATCTCTTGCAAGCAGACTTTGCAAGAGAAGTAATATGTTATTTCCATGACAAATCCTGAGAATGAAGCCCTAAGTATGTTTTAAGATGATGCAGGATTAAGCTGGATATTGTTGAAAATTAGATGGTGTTCCTGTGGAAGATTTTGTCCGAGTTGATAGATGTAAGAACTGAGCTTTTAATGCATTAAAAACAACAAGATTACCTTTACTCCAGTCAGAAATATGAGCCAAGTCAGACATCAGGTGTGCCAAAGCCTCATCCCTTGTTTGCTGAAGTACGTGCTGCGATGGACTCTGTGGGAAGTGAATGGAAATGTGAAGGGTGGAGTCATCAGCATATAAGTGGATGGGGTTAGAGGTACAGTATAGAAGGTCACTGATGAACCAAAGAGAGTTGGTGGTAGGACAGAACCCTGAGGAACACCACCATCAATAGCTCTAGGAAAAGAACGGTGACAGTCTTCAGCAGCAGCTATAGTACGAGCACACAGGAAGCTATAGATGAAGGCACAGATAGAAGAATAGAAACCATTAGAGGGCAGTTTGGAAGTTGAAAATGCCAGACTCGAACGAAAGTCTTTGAAATATCAAATTTAATGACAAAGCTTTCTCCAAAGTCCCAAAAGGAGGATGACCACGAGTCTAAAAGGTAGGTGCAAAGATCGCCACTGGAGCAGCCGTGGTGGAACCCATATTTACGATCGGAAAGAACGTTGTGACAGGAAAGATCCTTAAAAAAATTTTGGTTAAGAATAGACTCAAAAACTTTTGAAATAAATGCTGTTAAAGAACTACACTAACATCCTGTATTTGTAAAGTATTTGACACTATTCCGTAATTTTAAAAAAATTAAAGCACCTCTCCTATTATAACCTTCTCTGATTGTCATTAGGGGCTCAGTCAGGGATGCTCCACTTTTCACCTTCCTTCAAGACACCTGGTCGTCCTCCTTTCGGGACTTCGGTGAAAGATTTGCCATTGAGCTTGACATTTCAAAGGCTTTCTATCGAGTCTGGTATCAATCTTAAATTTATGGCCCTCTTACGGTTTCAGTCCTATATGTGCCTTTATCTCTAGTCGTTCTATAGCTGCTGTTGTAGATTGCCACTGTTCTTGTCCTCGAGCTATCAGTAATGGTGTTCCTTAGGGCACTGGCCTGTCACTAACTGCCCTCCTTGTGTTCATCAATGACCCACCAAGGTTTACATTTAACCCTAATCACTCATATACTGATGTCTTCACCCCTCACCTTTCCATATACTTCCCGCAGTGTCCATCTCAACAGTTACTTCAACAAACGAGAGCAGAGTCTATGGCACACTTAATATCTGACTTAGCTCAATCCTCTGATTCAGGTGAAAGTAATCTTGTTTTTAATGCATCGAAAACGAAGTTCCTACATCTTTCGACCAATAAAAATCTACCATAGGAATGTCCTCTAATTTTTAACAATACCCAAACAATTCCTGCATCATCTTTGACCATACATGGGGTGTCATTCTCTCGGGATTTTTCTTGGAAAGATAATATTACCTCCCCATATAAAATCTGCTTCCAAGTGACTAGGTGTGCTATGTTGACTCTGTACCTTCAGTACCCCTGCACAGTTGTTGACTTTAAACAGGGGTTTTATTTGCCCTTGTGTACACCACTACTTTAACGTGTGGGAAGGCACCCAACATGCAACAAAAGTCAAAGAATTTTCATCTTATTTACTCTCCTTCTCTTACTGGCTGCCTTCAACCCCGATCTCTTTGCCTTGGTGTTGCATCTTTGCCTCTTTTCTTTCGTTAATTCAATGGTCACTGGTCCTCTGAATTCTCTGCTTGCATCCCTCAACCACTATGGCAGGCAGGTAGCACCAGTGTAGACGCAGACTCTTATTCCTTTCCTGTCCAACTCTAATGCAAAAGTTAACTGTTAACCCCTTAACAGCAGGGCATCACTTTCGTGACGCTTGGGAGCAAGGGATCATACCGCGGGGCGTCACTTTTGCGATTCTGTGTTATTTAGAATTCCCCTGGGCTTTCAAGTGGTAGCTTGTATCATCTATCAGAACTGCTAATGTCCAACACTAGTCAGCACTCCTAATCTCATCTGTACTCCCATCCGTTGTTGACAATTTAGCCATTTCTCTCCGTTCTTGACTCCCCTCCCTACCTTCCCTCCATTACCCTCTCCTCTCCCCTGCCCGGCCGTGCTACGCTAAGTAAATATTCCCTGGAATTTTCCACAGATTTCATCCATTGAAATAAGCTGTATGCCCTATTCTTATACCAAATAATATATACCAAAAAGAAATAAGGTAAGTGAGAGTGCCATACACCTGGAATTGGCTAATTATCACCTGACAACACCTCACGTGCACTCGATCGCTAATTTTCGCTGTTTATTTCCTCTTGAAATATGCCGTATAATCTATTCTTGTACTAAAAATATATATAAGTAGGGAAGGGAGAAGCCTAAGTGATATTTACATTTACCTGGAACTACCTAATTTATAATGTATTGTCTACATTTCCTGCCAATCATTTCACTGCTATATATTAGCAGCTGTCAAGAGGCTGACGTTGGGAGTAATGCATTTCCCTAGGTAGGCCAACCCGGCCCACCCCTATCAGTTCACTGTCATCTTCCAAGGTGAAGGTACGTCTGTTTGCTCCTGCTAACTTTAGCCACTTTTTAGCCCCATGCAAAGGGCCCTGTGACCTTTACCCCCTACTAAACCTCATGTGGAAAGAGGAAAAGGGCTGACAATTGAAAGACAGTGACTACGATCTTTCTGTTGAGTAAAACAGTGCAAGTGGAATAGTAAACAATGTGTAAATAATGTGTAAACAGCAAGTAAGGCAATGAATGTAAATATAAGTGAACAGTGGAAAATAGTTTTATAAGTTACTTCAAGTGACAGTGCATAACACAGTGTAAATAAAATAGAAATGTAAATAATGTAAATAAATTAGAGAACATAAATAGAAATGTAAATGAGTAGTATTGTATGAATACGAGTATATATACTAGGAGTAATGAAAGTGAAAGTTTCACTCTAGCATGTATGAATACTATAAGTTATGAGAGTGAAGGTGAAAGTGACATTCACTCTAAATACTAGTATACAGGACGAGAAAGTGAGTGCTACATATTTTACTGAAAGAAATTGAATGCCTACAGTGACAATAAACTACTGTTAGGACTCCATATTATAATTACAAATTATAATAGATAGATAGATAAATAAATAGATAGACAGAGCATCAGGCAAACCTGGGAACGGGAAATGATCTTGCAAGTGTAACTGAGGAAATGTTGACAAGACACAGGAAGTAGCAAGTCAGGGGATGATATAGGTAGTGCGTCAGTGAGATAGCATACGAACAATGCCTAGTGACCATACACACACATACACACAGGTTTCTAGAACATTCCAACAACAGTGTAACACACGTGACACGACCCCTGCTACACCAGAACTTAGGAAGCAGAGCTCAGAAGGAGGCTAGCTATGGAACCGACAGGTAGTGGAGAGTGGTTGAACATACTCAAACTCAAATCTTCCCAGGGCTTCATTGTTTCATTGATCAGTTGCATAGTTTCAAACTTAGGTGAAGTCAACTTAATACTTGTGCTCATGTTTAAGTCCATATCAGGCAGTGGGTGGAAATGTTTGTGTGTATGATTGTGGATGGCGTAGTGATTGATGGTGGATAAAGTGGACATGGATTGTGTAAATACCGCACAGTAGTCTGGTGCTATGTATAATCCTGAGGCTGAAGTATGAGATGGTGGTATATCTGGACAGACTATGTAAACTGATGTGTTGTAAGTGAAATAAAAACAACTGTGAGTGTCCGATGCGTTGATGGTGTACAAGCTTATCTGGAGCAAAACTGAAGTTCCAATGATTATGAATATTGTTATTTCTGATGATAGCCATTTCACAAGGGACTGTAACAGTAGGCTGAAACGTGAAAATGTACGCAGGACAAAGATGAACAGCATGTAAGGATGTGCGGCACTTTCGTTCAATCATTGATTCGCTTGCGAAAGTGACAGTGTTCCGTCTCTTGGAGACCATGATGAGTTCGGTGTCTGTGTTGATGTTGATGATGACCAAAGTGTTGTTATTTTAAGAGGGGAAGGGGTGTATTTGGTATACTGTGAACAGGTCTTCAGTTATGAATGGTACATGAACTACTACTGATGTTGGTGTTAGTGTTGCTCCTAAATATGGATAATATTGCATGAATTCCCTACTTGGGAACAAAGGCTTCAATTTATGTTTATGTATGCCTTGACTAATTATCTGACGTAGCTCATGAACTGGGAGTAAGTCAATTGTGATCTTGCCATCACCAGCATTCGAAATTCCTTGCACAAGTGCCCTGTAACGAACTCTAGTGTTGTCTAATTGTAGAAGAATTGTGTCAATATGTTCTGTGATGATCGAGAAGTGTTGGAAAAGTGTTATGTTACCTTCCATTTCATTTATTTTATCTACACTTTCGAGAGCTACGTTTTCTGCCTTTTTCAGATTTTTCACAATTGTCTTCATTGCTGAGTTATGTCCTGTGATAAATTATCTTGGTATGTTAGTACCTGAGCTATTTATTATTAAGTTTGTTGTTTATTTCTTTAAGGTCATCCTCTGTAGCCAATCCAAAGATGTTCCCAAGAACTGCGCCACCCAGGTCGAACAAACCGCGCTTTTGGCGAGTACGTGTGATGTTCCTGTCGCTCAATACCTCCGTTCCATAAGATGGGAGATCTTGGATCATGATGAGCATAGTTGACTTTGCCTGTTCTATTTTGCATTTCGCTAACTTCACTATTTCATTCACTTCCTTTGTGTTATGTGCTTGTGAAACATAGCTTCCTATCATGAAGTCCAGGGTTCGCATGGGTTTTGCGAGATTTTCTAGATAAGAAGATAATTCATACAAGTAATCCAGACTTATTTCAGTATTCATGACGTCTTTTACGATTGAAGTCGTGGCCGTTGGGGCTATGAGGTATCTCGCTACTAGTTGCTTTCATGGAGGCGGCAGCTTCGCGGAGCTTGGCATATTGCGCTGGGACGCACAAGTCCTCGTCTAGTTGGTTTAGGAGATTAATGAATCCCAAGAGAGATGCGGTATTTGAATGCTGGCAACAAAGGCTGATGAGTTCCGTACGAAAATCAGCAAAGGTACGAATACTATCGAAATGTCCTGCACGGATCGCGGATCCGATGTCCGATTTGCCGTGGTGCAAGTGACCTAGGAGGTAGGCTACTTTGAGCGATTCATCGGTTATTTGTCTATTGTGTATTTCTGTTTCGACTTCTCTGAGGAAATCATAGACAGACGAAGTTGGGTCCTGGCCAGTAAATTTGGGACGATTGGCATCGTCGAGATAGATAGACTGTGGAGGGTTGGCCATGGCTGGAAGTGCAGAAGTGGCGGCAGGAGAGGTGTGGGAGAGAGAGAAGGTAGTGGCAGTTAAGGGCGAGCAAGACGGGGTATGAAGGGAGGCAGGAGAGGGAACGACAGGGGAACGAGTAGAGGGAGAAGAAGGGAGAGTAGAGGCAGGAGTAGAGGAGGAGGTATCTGGATGTACGAGTGTAGGATGGGTAGTAAGTGATTCTGCAGGAAGTGAAACGGGAGGCTCAGGTACAGGGCGGTGGTACTCTTTGCCACTTCGTAAATGAGTGAATGTGATAGAGTCGGCAGACGGGGTATGAGCAGGTGATGTTTCCGGGGCAAGAGGGCTGGTGGTAAGCGGTTGACGTGGAAAGTATGGCATTTAATGCGGCAATGGAAGATGAAAGGATGAAGATGGATACGTAGGTGGAAATGTATAAATAAAAATGAGAGAATGGAATACACGAGTAGGCGTGAAAATGAATGAAGGTGCGGGGATGGATGGCTTAAATAAAAGGCGAAGGATGAGGTGGATTATAAATAACGTAGGTGAAGATGAAAACGGGGTAATGGAAATGAGATGGAATATTTACAATAACCAATCTGTAGAGAAAATTGAGGATAATCTCTATAGAAAGGAAAGATATACTATAGTTACACAGTAGAGATGGGAGTGTTGAGATGTATGACGGGCAAGGGTGGCTGGGCGTAGCTGGGCTGGGGCGGGGCGGGGCTGGGCGGGGCGAGGCAGGGTGGCGGTGGAGAGACAGCTGGGCGGAGAGGAGAAGAGACGCCGCGATGAATCACCGGCAGGGAGTGGCGGTCTTAGGAGGCTCACGTAATGTGGACCAGATGTGGCGGCGGCGGAGGCCGGTGGTGGGTGGTGAGGGCAGATGTTGGTTCAAGGCAGGTGTAGAGCTGGTGAGTTGCAAATGCAGAGAATGCTGGTGGGCAGGCAGTGGGCAGACAGTGATAAGTGGCACCGTGGGGGCAGGAGTTATGATGAGTTCGGAACAGGTGCTGGGAACAGGTGCAACAGGTGCGTAGGTCGGCGATGGTGACACTTGCGGTCAGGAACAAGGCGTGTGGGTGGAGTTGTTTGAGAGGTGAGCACTGGTGAGAAAAATTGGACACTCGGAAAGCACAGCCAGGTATTTCACCACTAGAGGCACTGAGGAGGGGCGAGGCAGGCAGATGCGAGATGTCGTGTATCTTGTGATGTCCTTAAATCGGTGGAGGCGGTCAGAATCTGCTGGTTTGAAACACTGCTGCTAGCAAATGTAACTTGCAATACTTTGGTGATAGAAACTCCGTGTACAAACAGCTAGATAAGGAGTTTATTACAAGCTCACAGTAAAATAGTCTGCCAGTCTTGGCTGCCTGCTATCAACTGATGCAATAACGCAGTTTGCCCAGGCTTCAGGTCCTGGGAAAGCATGCTGACCTAGCAAGTTTAGTGGGGGCATGTATGCATTGGGGGGGGACATATATACATCGGGGGTAGACATATTGTGGAGGGGGTACATATATATATATATATATATATATATATATATTAGGATTGCTTTCGTTGGAATAATGAATTAGGAGATAAATGCCGTTGATTTAACAAAATGCTGTGCTTAAGAAAGTAATTTACCTCTCTGTCCAGAGAGAAATATCCAGTTAATGAGAAAAATACTTATGAGTTCGCCAAAAATCTCCTGGTGCCAACCACCAGAGAGAGAAAAAAATGCGAACATAGGGCATTTAACAGAAGTTACGCGGCCTGCCAAATTATTTGACAAAGTCAACTGGCGTTACCCAGAATAAAACCCATCTTTCATTTTGTCCGATGAGACGTTATCCTGGGATTAATAAACTCCTTCGTCATCAGCCAAAGGAAAAATTCCCTGTTTAGCTTGAGCACCATATTTACTCATATCGCATAAAATCATGTGTATGTAGCCGGAATGAAGCCCCTTATCTATGGCCTGGGAAACTCCCTGTAAAGAGTAGCCGGTACTATTTTCTATCGACAGAGTTAAGCGGTGAGACTCATCTTTCGTGTAAGGAACTCCACCCCGCCTCTGTGTGTGTGTGTGTGTGTGTGTGTGTGTGTGTGTGTGTGTGTGTGTGTGTGTGTTGAATTGAAAGTCATCTGACTTGTGGAGCATGATATGCGGATTGGTAGGTTGGTAACTGGGTGGGTTGATTGGTTAGTGTAGGCTGGTTGTTTCACAGGCGGACTAGGTGGAGTGAGTGGGCGAGAGGGAGGGAAAGGGTTGTTGGCCTGGTTAAGTAGGGTGGAGTGGGGTTCGTGCATTGTTTAAGTGAGGTGGGTGGTGGGGCTACCTGTAGGACAAGGCAAGAGATGGATTTGTGTCATCCTACTTTTGAGACATACTGTATTGAGTAAGGTTGTGGGTATGTGCGTTGATGGGTGGGTGTGTAGGTGGATGGACGGACTGTGGGAAAACAGGCCACTGGGATTAGGTGAATTGAGTTAATGTCCGAGTTGGGAAAATCAGTCCACAGGGGATATTATTCTGGAATCATGCTGAAGTAGGTATATATAATCAGAGGGTTAAAAAAGGTCCATCGAGCAATACGTCTGTTGGTTAAGAGGTCTGTGTTTCAACTGCACGCATCAGTGGGTGATATAACCACGTCGGATAACAGGTTTATGGGGAAAATAGGTTCATTGTGAAAAATACATCCATGGGTATACGACCGTGTAGGAAACCTCCATTCATAGAGAGATTCAAGGTCGACGGAAA
>NC_136985.1:12550027-12698795 GCF_032717465.1 Coenobita brevimanus
TAGGCCCATATGTACTCACAAAAACCCACAACTCACGTCCAAATTTCGCTTTCACACACATCAGGCTCGATGACACCTTCCATTCAATCACACACTGCTGCACTTCCGGGCTCACTGTCAAGGCCACTTCTTCTCTCGCTCTTCCTCTCTCAACACCTGACATCCTTCCAGTCACACTTCCAAACTTAGATTCACCTTTCTCTTTCATCTTTGTTTCGCTCAAAGCTAAAACATCCAACGTTCTTCTCACAAACATTCTCCCAACCTCCTCCTTTTCAGCCTGAATTGTACTATATCCACGCACATTCGTAGACCCAGTCTTCAAGGTACGGGTATAACTCAGCCCCCTCTCTTTTTCTATGCCCTGTCTCATTGTAGGAACTAAAAATACAGAGGAGGGAGTCCCTAGTCCCCTCACCCTGTCCCTATTAGTTGCCTTTTACAAAACGCAGGGAATACAATGGCAGAATTCTTCCTAACACAGCCTTGTTGCAGAGTGTTGGTACCACCCCATCGTACGGCCAGATTTGTATCCCCTACGCCACAGGATGGACACAATCATGAATACTAATAAAGAAACAGGGAGAGGACCAATAGTCTGCCACTATAGGGCAGGTTAATCGCACACGTCCACATGGCCCCCACAGAAACACTTCTTACCCCCACCAAAGCACTGATTTGCAAAGTGGATAAATTGGAGATCTTAAAGCTTCTCTCTCTCTCTCTCTCTCTCTCTCTCTCTCTCTCTCTCTCGTGTAATAATAGTTTCATTTATCCTATTAGGTTTATTATTACGTGCATTGAAGCACCTTCACTTCCATATGAGGAAATTGTTTTGAAGTTTTAGTAGGATTCTGTAAAATGACCCAAGTGTACCATATCTATTCAAATATTTGTCCATCATCTTCCAAACGATATACTAAAATCCAGGTAAGAGAGACATATTATATTATTTCAAGCGGCATAAGTCCATCTCCTGCCTTGTTATCTGGTGAGCCACGTATCTTCCTACCCACTCATCCACCTACTCACTCACCCCATCAAACACAACCCCACCTTGGCCGTTTTTTTTTTTTTCTTCGGCACCAGCATTCAATCGTATTGGCAACATTGGAATGAGTTCAGTGTGAATGATTCGGCAACGTCACACCTTCGCTTGTGATTAGATGAAACAATTGGAGAAATTGTTCTCCCATAAGGTCTTCCTCATAAAGTTTTCAGTAACCATAGCTTGGTAAAGGTCTTCAGTAACTGTAGCTCAATAATTGCTGAAAATTGAAGCCATGTGGATCAACATTTTTGCTCTTCACCTGACAGAGTCAGAGGAGGGTGTTGTTAACACTGGGATCATTAAGTGTTGGGTGGCAGGGCGGTTTTCGGGCACTGAGATTTCGTTTCTGGGCCAGAACTCAGAAAATATTCACTACAGAGTCACGAAATTTCACATAGTTATGTCTTATAGTGAACTGGCGTCTTTTGATAGGTAGAATGCTGTGTCCTGGGTATATTTTTTAAAAATGAAATAGTAACAAAAATAATTCTTCCATAGGTTTCAATGTGATCTGCACAAGGAATCTGATGTGACCATGTCATATGTTGTCAAGCCTAATGATTTTTGTCTGAACCTAATTATGTAATTATCTATCATGATGTTGATGAATTTTGGTGATGTTAGAGCATGTTTGCAAACTGACCCTCGACAATATGTGGCAAAAAATATTGCTAAATTTGAGGTTAAGCCGACTACTCAGGTCTTATGAGTGAAACTTCACGGTAATAATATGCGTAATTTAATTAGCATCCTTCCTCAAACAGTAAGCAAATTGACACCCCCCAAAGACACCCCGTTTGCCTGTTTCATTTCTAAAGGACTTATGATAATTGATAACGAAAATAATAAGGAAGTCACAATTTCCCGAGACAGGTGCTTCGCAGTCTCTTAAGCTGAAGATGATAATAAATGTTGCCCAGCCTGATGAATGTGTTTTATTACAAGAAATAGATGATTATTTGTCAGTTCCCTTGGCTGAATTGGAGCTTCAGTCAGAGTTAGTTGCAGGTCCAGTATCTGTGGTCGTCGTTAAAAGTTCCCTGTAAAATGGGTCCTTTTCCTTTTGGGTAAAGACTTTGCAGGGCAAGTGAGTGCAGCTCCCTATGTATCAGAAAGTCCCATAAGTGAGGAGAGGACAAAAGCACTGGATGTAGAATGCCTTTCATTGTGCCATGCCCGTGCTGTAACTAGAGCCATGACGGCAAAACTCCGTCTTGATAGTGATAATATTCATATTAATGGGGTGCCAGATGATATTTCTCTGGCTGATACTTACTTTGCCCAGTTGAATGACTCTGAGGTTGAGGACTTCTCACAAAATAGTGCAGGTCTAGCTGAGATTGACTGAGATGCAGAGATATGATTCAGAGACTGCAGTTTTGAATGACTCTACAGTGAGTGAGGAAGAACGTGAGGCTGATTTGTCTGAGTGTTTGTACCTATGAGCAAATGGTATGTTGATGCATAGATGGAGACTTCCCCGTGTTGCTCATAATGATGAGTGGGAGAATATACATCAAAATTGGATGTTCCGAAGGTGTGGAGGCAAGAGATTCTAGCACTTGCTCATTATTCTACTTTGACAGGTCACTTAGAGCGAGGAAGATTCCTCCTGCCATCTTGCAAAATTGCTACTGGCCTGGAATTCGTTGAGACTTTTCTCAACATTGTAGTTCATGCCACACTGCCAGCGGGTCGGTAAGAGCAACAAGTCTGTTCTTGTAGTGCCACTGGTTCCTCCTGCTGTCTTTGATGTCCCATTCACTAGAGTTCTAGATATTGTCTGCTCTGCCAAGGACCTCATCAGGCCACCAGTATATTCTAGCTATGTTAGACATGGCCACTACGAATCCTGAAGCCATCCCCTTGCAAAACAGTTCAGCTAAAGCAGTGATAAGAGAGATAATTCATGTTTCTGTAAGTTTGATCTTCCAAGTGAGGTGCAATCAGATCAGAGGAAGAGTTCCATGTCAAAATAATTCAAACCAATCCTCAAAGAGTTTATGATCTCCCATATCACTTCAGTCTACCATCCTCAGAGTCAGACAGCACTTGAGAGATAACAACTCACCCTCAAACAAATGTTAAAGAAATGTTGTATCGTTTATGAAAAAGATTGGGACAAAGGTATACCCTTCCTGTTCTTTACAACCAGAGAGACGCCAATTGAGTTTATAATTATTACTCCCTATTTGAACTGAATTTTGGTCACACGATGAGAATCCATTAAAACTGCGTAAGGAACGTTGGATCGGCGATGATGGTCATGTTAATCTGCTAACCTACAGTATGTCTCACATTTCAAATAATGACTAGCCAAGATTTCTGAAATCCCAAAGGCAAATTTGAAGTCCACTCGAAAGATGTCAAAGAGTTAGTGTGATAAAAGCCAGTGTGATAAAAGCAAGCAGGCTAGGAGCAGAGTGTTTCACCTACTATCCATTTCAGAGGCGGAGTTGCGCTGTTTATCGCAAATATCTCCTAAACGAATCGTTGGATCAGTATGGTATTTCAACACACTACTTTTGACATCCGGGCCTAATTTATGACCTTTAAATCATATTGCTATTTATGTTATGTGAGGAGTTTACTCGTGAAAAATAACAGAAAGTCGACTAGTCATGTTGACGCATTCGAAGGAAAGTGTTGGGGGGTAGGGAAGGAATGGTCAGAGGGTTGTTCAGGGTGTTAGTGGAGGAGCTACCCCACACAGTCGCACTCGTCCGAATTTGTATAACACCTTAGATTTGATGACTGGATTAGGCTTAATATCCTTCAGTAAACTCCTAATGTAACATATGTAGCAGTATGGTTTAAGGGTCATAAATTAGGCCCGGATGTCAAAAGTACTGTGTTGAAATATCATACTGATCCAACGATTCGCTTAGGAGATATTTGCGAAATACTGAGCAACTCCGCCTCAGAGTGTTTCACCTAGTAGACAAAGTGCTCCCTGTTCATGGACAGCCATTACAGACAAGTTTCTCAGGCCCTTATATAGTCGAGAAGTTAATTATGTTAAACAGACCAAAGACTGGAGGACACGAAGGTTGTGCCATGTCAATATGCAGAAGGATTACAGTGAGTGAGAGGATGCAGGAACCCCTAGCACCGCATGTGTGCTGTCAGCCACAGAGATAGTGGATGAGCCAGGCTGCCCCTTGACGTTGGGCCAGACTGCCAGTTGGAGAGAGAACCAGGATGCGTGACTGGAGTAATGGAAATACTCTTTAACCCGCCCCATCCTGACCACTTTTCCACCACTGACTCCCCCCAATCCCGACCATTTTTGGAAAAAAATTTTTTTGGCTCAAACCTTCGCTTTTGGTGAGAAACATCGAAAATTCATAGAGGAATCGCTCACCTGAGGTTTAAAATACTCGATACAGGTAGGAGTACCTCCTTACCATACTGGGTTTTCTATCAGGCTGGCACCAAAGAAAACGAGTTCTATGGGAGGATAACTATTTCACACCACTCATAAACAGAATTTATTTATTTACTTGGTACGAATTTATATGTAGTGCGAGAGTATACTGGTTTTCAAGCAGTAATATAGGCATTATAAGCATTGTTTCACTCACTAATACCTGACCTTTTTTTGCCACATTACCTGATCATCATTTCTGTTTCTTCCTCTAATGCTATGTAAAGTTTATCCTCCACTTTGTCATTGATTGGGGAATCACTCTGGCCCTGAATTTCATACCATGGCATGACATGGCTATACTGGCCAGGTCACTGATAACAGGTGAATTGCTGAGACAATGGCATGCAGGGGGGGGAAGGAGGTCATGCTGGGTAAGGCATTGTCCCTGCCTGGCATCTTGTACAGGAAGGGGTCACGTGAATACGTACCAAAAATCACTCGCGAAAATTGAAAATTGTGCAAATTAGGGACCTTGCAATTTTTTCGCGTTTATGTACGACGACGGGATTGGCAGTGACAAAACGTGTGGACGTTAAAGAACGTTGACGGGATGCCGCGGGTTAAATTAACAGCTGAACGACGTGGTAACCTGACTCTCCTTCTGAGGAAGTATCCTCATGTTTTCCAGAACTCCCCTGGGCTGATGGATGCAACACAGCACAGTGTCGATGTTGGAGACGTCTGTCATGTAAAGCAACCTCCCAACCGTGCTAGTTTAGAAACGCAGTCCATTATCCAGCAGGAGTTGGCCTACATGTAGCAGGGATTGATCGAACCATGTCAAATCGAGTGTTACTCCCTAGTCTTCTTAGTTAAAAAATCCGGAGTCCTTTCGTTTTTGTACAGATTACTGTAGGGCCTGTTCGCTCACTAAGTACTCAGCATAGAGAAGTATGACTATGTACGGGCCCAGGTTCAATACTTAGGTTATATGGTAGCACTGGGTAAAGGAAGTCTGCCTAATGGCAAAATTGAGACCATGGTTAGTTTCAAGCAACCCAAGAACAAAAAGAAATTGCAGATTTCTGGGTGTGGTGGGTTGCTATCGGACATTTCTCATAAATTTCCCCTGATGTAGCTCCCCTCATTCTTTTATTGAACAATGGATTCAAATATATGTGGAAGAATATGAAGGGACACTTTCAAAAGTTAAGGTTATTTTGTCTAGTCAGCCTTTGCTTCAAGACGGAGTTTCAGTAAGTCTTTAAATTAGCTATTGATTCTAATGGTGTTGGTGCCAGTGTAGTTCGGTTACAAGATGACGGTCTTGATGTTGAACAACCTGTTTATAACTTTAGCAAAAAGTTAAATGTTCCTACTGCATTCCTGAAAATGAACTCCATGCACTCATACTCACCAAGCAACATTTCTCAGTGTATGTTCGTTAACGTTCAGTGCCTATTGCTGTGTATGGAGACCATCACCTACTTGTCCTTAAATTTTTAGCAAAATTTAGAGATAATCAACGCTTAACCCACTGGGCTTTCCTCCACAAGTATGCTCTGAATGTCCACCATGTCAAGGGGGAAAGGAATGTTTTGGCAGACTGTTTCTCGAGGATGTAACCTTGTGAAATGTTAGGAAATTTCTCCCTTGTAAATTTCTTTTTTCAAGAAGGGAGGTGTTACTGACCGCTGCCCGGCCACTATCTGGGTTTTGACTATGTGAAGTGACCATATTATGTCCTGTCCCAACTGACGGTAGTTCATTTTTCAATCGGTACTAACTCAACTACGTCCCAATTTGGAGCACAGAATATCAGCAGTGATAAGAATCAACACATTGTGAATTGCAAAGACAAAAAGCAGGCAAAGCCGAACCCAAGTGATGAGGACCGCCTTCATAAAATGCAGGAGCCAGCCCCAGCTGAATAACCTGGTGGGACCACCCTCTTGAAGAGAGTATTTGAAACAGATATAATGCTACTGTTGTGACTGATAAATGGAGGAAAAAGAAGCCTAGCTATTGTGATAGATGAACAATGGCTATAGGTGAAACAGCACTTCTCTCCCGACTCCAGTCTCCTCCAAGTCCCTCCCTCAGTTTGGTGATGTAGTGTTGGAAATATTCCAAGAAATTGATTTATAAGTTAATTTGTATTTAACATGCAAATAGCAGGATAGTAATGCAACCGTTCTCATTAAGTTCTCTTTTTCTTGAAGTGTATGATAGATCTTGTTTGAGCAGATCTGTAAGTGATTCTAATATAAGTAAGAAGTATCCTGCTGCACTCCTGTTCATTATATAAAAGAGTCTAATTCTGTGGTGTGCTGTGTAGAAATATTGTAAGTAACGTAAGATTTACTTGTTTAAGCGTCATTGCTTTTGAGTTGACCCTTGGAGACGCAAATCTCCCTGCATGGTTCGTAACAAGTTTAACTTGGCCTGATTTTAATCTTTTGAAGCTAAATCCACGTAGCCCAGTGGCAGGAAAAGACAGTACTACGATCCTTCATCCTCCCCATAACAACTAATGACTAGCAAGATATCTTTGTGTTAAACTATTACTACAATTCAGCTTTCAAGACAGAGACGACAGTTTTGGCCCAAGTTAAAGTGAAAATAGTATAGTGTAAGTTTCGTAACAGTCAAAGTTACACTCATATGAATTGTATGGTTAGGGGAACATGGACGGAGGGAAACAAACTGAAAACTGCTCTGAACAGTTTGACCGGCCGAAAAATCAAGCAACCATTGTTTATATTTCCCTTTATGATTTGTCTGTACTCACCAGTGAGCCGTCAGTTTCCCTTGTAGTAGTATTAGTAGTAATAGCTGGAATCCCAGGCTCTCTGAATATGAACCAAGCAGACTGCGGGCTGAATTTGCTCTCCTGCCGTACGCCAACCTTCTTTTGGAGAGAGTGAGGGAGTTGAGTGACGTTTGTATTACCCGGCATCAGAGCCGACCGATTGTATCAGTGCCACCCCAAGAAGGCGTCTTTTTTCCAGTACTGGCTTCCATTGTAGAAGGAATATTATGAAAATAATGCAGTTTCGTGTTGAAAAGTGAAATATGTACCAAAAACCTATATATCTGTGTTCATGAGGTCTTTACTGCCCCAGATACTGCTGGAGAAGGATGGTTTCACGTAGTACAGTAGCACTGTTATGACTGGATAGTGAAGCTGCCTGGTTTTACACACTTGTCGTACTGCCTTCCCTATCTCCTCTCACAAAAGGATCGTGGACTGCAGGGAAATGGAACTTCAGCCTGCAAACCACCGGGTTCACATCCAGATGAGCATATAATTTCAACTATTACAATAGCCCCATCAGCAGCGTATGAGCTCATGGTTAAACAACTTAGTCCGGGGCAGTAATGGGGAGAGTGACCAACAATACTCTTTTTACTCTAACTTGGCCTAAAACTGCCATCATTCCACTTTATGTACTGAGATTTAACAACAGACTGACACAAGAATCTCAGGCTGGCCACGAAGAAGCGTAATGGAAATCATGTGGAGACGATGTGTTGTCTTTTTCTACGACTGAACTAAGTGAAAAAAGGTGAAAAAGATAAACATTAAAAAAAAATGTAACCAAAAAATTAATGTCATACCACAACAGGAGGCGTGTGCACATCGATTTTTTTGCTAAACACCCAACTGATCGTCCCCAAGCACTTCGCAAACTTGGACGGAACCAGGTCCTCGTATCTGGGTAAGCAGTGTTTACAAGAAACGCTTTTTGCCTGGAAACTACCCGCTGATGCCCCATTCAAGCCAGCACTGGATGATGTTCTGAGAAATGTAACACTAGTGAGGATTATAACACAGTTGATGATTATAGAATAGCTGAGGCTTATAACGCAGGTCAGGGTTACGCACAGAAGGCTGATAACGTAAGTAAGAATACTAATACAGTTTGTGATTATAACAGTCATGAGGATTATTACACTAGTGAGGATTATAACACAGCAAGGATTATACCAAAGGTGAGAATTATAACAGGTGAGAATTACAATACAGGTGAGGATAATAAAATTAGCAGAGGTTTATAACACTGGAGGGAATTATAACACAACTGAGTTTTATATAACAGGTGAGAATTACTGTATTGGTGAGGATTATAAAACACCTAAGGATTTTAACACATGTGAGGATTGTTACACAGGTGAAGATTATAACAGGCGAGGATTATAACACTGGTGAGAATATTATAACACAGATGAGGATTATAACACTGGGGAGGATTATAACACATGATTATAACACTAGTGAGGATTATAACACAGGTATGAATTATAACAATGGTGGATATTGTAACACAGGTATGAATTATAACACTGGTGAGAATATTATAACACAGATGAGGATTATAACACAGGGGAGGATTATAACACATGATTATAACACTAGTGAGGATTATAACACAGGTATGAATTATAACACAGGTGGATATTATAACACAGGTATGAATTATAACACTGGTGAGAATATTATAACACAGATGAGGATTATAACACAGGGGAGGATTATAACACATGATTATAACACTAGTGAGGATTATAACACAGGTATGAATTATAACACAGGTGGATATTGTAACACAGGTGAGGATTATAACACTGGCGACGAATACGACACTAGTGAGGATTGCAACACAGGTGAGGATTATAACATAATTATAACGCTACTGAGGATTATAACTCTAATGAGGAATATAACACGGGAAAATAATATTTTATAACACAGGTGAGAATTATAATACTGGTGAGGATTACAACACTGGTGAGGATTATAACACGTAAGTATAACACAGGTGAGGATTATAACACATGATTAGAACACAGATGACGATTAGAACACATGATTTTAACACAGGTGAGAATTATAACATATGAAGATTATAAAAGGTGAGGATTACAACACTAGTAAGGATAATAAAATATCTGAGGATTATAACACAGGTGTGAAGTATAACAGGTGAGGAGTATAACACAGCTTATAATTATAATTTTGCTGAGGATTATTATACAGGTGAAGAGTACAACACAGGTGACGAGTATAACACAGGTGAGAATACATGTGAGGAGTATAACACAGGTGAGAATACATGTGAGGAGTATAACACAGGTGAGGAGCATAACACAGGTGAGGAGTATAACACAGGTGAGGAGTATAACACAGGTGAGGAGTATAACACAGGTGAGGAGTATAACACAGGTGAGGAGTATAACACAGGTGAGGAGTATAACACAGGTGAGGAGTATAACACAGGTGAGGAGTATAACACAGGTGAGGAGTATAACTTAGATGATGACTATAAGAGCTGAAGATCACCACACAGATGAGTCTACTGATACGTCCAAGTACATCCTCTGTTTCAGAGGAAAATATCTGGTTTATCAGTGTGTAAGGAAATTAGTTTATTATCTCTAACTATGTATTATGTACAGAGAGAGAGAGAGAGAGAGAGAGAGAGAGAGAGACAGACAGACAGACAGACAGACAGACAAGCAGAGAGAGAGAGAGAGAGAGAGAGAGAGAGAGAGAGAGAGAGATGAATGGATGGATGGACAGATAGATAGTTAAATAGATAGACAAACAGATACACAGAAAGACTGACAGACAAATAAACAGATAAATAAGGTTATTGACCACAAGGTTACATTTCAAGGAATCATATACTGCACCAACGATCTATCTGTCTATCTATATACCTAGGCTGTTTCCCCGAAGGAAAGAGGGATAGCCGAGACAGGACGACACACTCCCAATTAACTCATCCACTCAAACACATTCATTCGCATCTTAGTCCCAAAGGGGAGAAGGAACAGATCCTTGCCACACCACACCGCACGAGGGTCAACTGCGCAGTGCAATCAGTGACATCCACAGCGGGGCCCGACAGCAGAGCTGATTTACCCCTGCCACATCGTAATGGACCCATCCCCTTACCTGCACCTGACCTGATCAGCTGATCAGATAAAATGCAGGAGAATATCCCCTGAGGGCTGTGTCATCATTTATTCATTCACAATTTCTCTCCATTTATTTCTGTCACGCACAGTCACTTTTCCTTGCTCAACAGACATCCCTCTCGCCAACGCTCTCTTCACACTGTCTGTCCATCCTATTCGTGGTCTTCCTCTCAGCCTTACTCCTCTCACATCAGATCTAGTTATATTTTTCACCAATCGCTCATTATCCATTCTCTCCATATGCCCAGACCATCGCAACACCCTCTGCTCAACTCGATCAGCCAACTCCCGAACAGCTCCAGTTCTCCTTCGCACTTCATCACTTCTCACTTGATCCACATGCATCACTCCACACATACTCTTCAGCCACCTCATCTTCATTACGTTCAAACTTTTCCTCTCTGCTACACCCAAAATCCGAGTTTCAGCCCCATATAATGCAGTCGACACCACAACACCCTCATACAGCCTTCTCTTTACATCCCTTCTAAGTGAACGACATCTAAACACTTTTTTCATTCCTCCCAGCACCTTTTCTACTTCATTCATTCTAATCTTCACTTCTGCATCTATTCTTCCATCCACAGCAACATGTGACCCTAAATACTTAAAACACCCAACCTCCTCATGCAGGTCACCATTCAAAACTATATTCATTCTCCTACCGTCTACCAACCTTGTACACTTCATCACTTTACTGTTATTCTCATTTACTTTCAATTTTCTTCTTCACACACCCCTCCAAACTCCTCTACCAACTGTCTCAGTCTCTCCTCTGTATCAGCCATCAGTGCAGTATCATCCGCAAACACCACTTGCTTCCTCCACCTAACACTCTTGCATTCACCTCACTTACAACACCATCCATATACTGTAAATATTAAACAATCAAGGCGACATCACACATCCCTACCACAACTCCACTCACTCGGGAAACCAATCACTCACAGTATTTCCCACTCTTACACACGCTTTACTACTTACATAAAAACTATTACTCCTTTTAGCAACCTACCATCAAGTCCATACAATCTTAAAACAGTCCCCAAAGCCTCCCTATCAATTCTATCATACACTTACTTTAAATCCATGAACGCTCAAAACACATCCTTACCTTTCGCTAAATACTTTTCATACACCTGTGTCACAGCAAACACCTGATCCACATATTCCCTCCCTCTCCTAAAGCCACACTGCTCATTACCAATCACTCCCTCTGTTCCCTCTCAAACTCTCTTAATTAACACTCTACCATACACCTTACCTGCAATGCTCAACAGATTTATACCCGTAAAGCTAGTACATTCATACTTATCACCCTTACCTTTATACAATGGAACCACACAAGCACTTGTCCAGTCAATTGGCACCATACCTTGCACAAAGCACGCATTCACCAATCTTACTAACCAGTCAACAATAGTCGCCCCATCACCTTTCAGGGATTCCACAGCACACCCATCCATACCTGCAGCTTTCCCTGTTTTCATCTCGTTTACTGCCTCCCGCACTTCCTCCATCGTGAGCAAAGAATCATTCAACCCTCGCAACACATTTATTCCTTCCACTCTTCCATCCGCCATAATCTCAGCCTCCCTTTCCTGCTCTGCATTTAACAATCCTTCAAAATACTCTGCCCATCTCTTCCTAACTGCATCCATCTCATTGTAACATCATTCCATCCTCTGCTTTTACTCGCTTTTCCTTCCCAGACTCTTCTTTTCGCACCCTTTTCACCTCCTTCCAAAACATTTTCTTATTCTGTTGAAAATTCTCAGTCAACTGCCTACCCCACCGCTCATCTGCTGACAATTTAGCATCACGCACAGCCCTTCTCGCCCTATTCCTCTTTTCGTTATACATCTCATATGACACCTCATACTTCCTCTGCAGCCACACTTCATATGCACATCTCTTCTCAGCCACAGCCATAATTACTTCCTAATTCATTATTCCTCCGATAGCAATCCTTAAAAAAAAAAAAAAAAAGCAAGACAAGTTCTAGTGACTAATGGAAAAAATATTCTCACTGTGGCCTGTTTTCAATGGAGCACAGGAATCCAGGGTTTCTCATCCTCTGTATTTCCCTGCGGCAGTCCGCCTCCACATGTTTTCTCCAAAATTCACATGCGCCCACCATACTCTCTCTCTCTCTCTCTCTCTCCGTAACAAATGAATGCTTGAACTTGTTCACTCTTTGTGTTCGCTTATTCAAATCTACAGTACAGGAAATCGTTGCGTGAGTTCAGAGAAACATATTTAAGTCGCTTGCTTGGTATTGTATGAGAAAAAATAGTTACTAAATAATAAATGTGATATATTCGTGTTATGAGAGTCAAACCTTCAAAGTGTATATTACTATTGCTTTATCCATTAGTACAAGCCCAAAGCTGAAGGAATATTTTTCGACAGAAATGCATCGAAGGGAACTTCTGTGCTCGTGAATGCGACACTACCACATACACGGGTTGGCTGGACGAGGGTGGCTAACAACTCCTGGCCGCAATAGTACAATGCATTTCCACATGCCACCTACTTCGGCGCTGACACCCACAGTCAATACTGAATACATGTTAAGGCAATCTCATACAGGACTAGTATACTGGTATTAACATGGTTATTTTTACGACATATCGGCGGGTCTAATGACAGATCAGAAAAATCTGCTTCAAAGAAATTCAAATCCTTATACTGTTCCCTGCCAAAACCAGGATGCGAACCTGGGTCCACTAGGACTGCAGACCGCTTTATCGTTTCCGCCACTGCCTGCCAATAAAACCCAAATACTCCTTTGTTGCCTTACAGGCCACATCCGATCGTAGTACTTTCACCAGTAGACCGCCAGGCCTTAATGCGGTTGTTTGGACTACACGAAACCATTTGGGTTGTCAGTCAGTGTAGTGACACCTGAAGACAGCATTATACACAGTGTGTAGATGGTGGGCGATCTGATTTAACAGAGGTGCAAAACATGTAACTGGGCAGTTTTTAAGGATATAGAGGAAATGCAGAAGTAGGTAGAACTGACTAAGATGGTAGCAGGGAAAAGAGAGAGAGTAGAGCAATTGTTTTCAAAGAGACCTCAGCAAAGATTTCCTCGAGATGAAAAACGCGAAAGTAAAATGCGTTCCAGTCATGGACCGTACCTTACTGCTTGCTGTGTATGTAAATGTGTGTATTATTAAGCGTGCTTAAAAGATTTCTACTACCTACAGATTGAAGTGGCCAGAAGTAGTTCGTGGTATAACAAAAAGCTATATTTGGGCTGGAAGATCATCGTTCATAATTAAAGTTCAACGTTCTACTACCGATGTTTTATGTGGGACTTTTTCGGCAACAGTAATGAAATTTGACACTGGAAGAAAAGTATAGCATTCTTTATCTTATTTTTTCTGCTTTGAATGTATTATTAAATCACAAAATCATTGGCATTCAGCCTATATCACATAGGGTCACAGTGGACAACTTGATAATGGATTGGCCAATTATTTGGTTTTGCACGAAAACCTTGATGTCACGACGTCCCAAACTATTACTGATTCTTAGTGTCAGACCGACATGTTAGAAGAGTATTTCTTTACATGATCTTGATTTGTTATGAAATACTTAAAGTCTTGAATATGTAGTAAGAAATTAACATTCATAAGTGGAACACACACACACACACACACACACACACACACACACACACACACACACACACACACACACACACACACACACACATTCCACATGCGTGAGGGCATTGCTGCCTGTTGGTAGCTCTGTTTTCCTTGTATAATTTAATGTGAATTATAAATGACATGTCCCGTTGTGTGTTTTACGTAAATATTTTGCATGAATTAACCAAAAGAATACTGTATTAATCTCTACTGTTCAGATAATTTTGGAGCAAGCATAAACAGAGGGACATTTGAAACTATGTTCATTTACATTTACATGAAATCATACTTGAGCCTGACTTTGGATATATGATCTAAAATATTCCTCCAAATACCTCACTATTTATTTTCAAGCCTCGATACACTAAAGAAAGAATAATAACAACAATGATCAGTTCTCTTGGGAGGCATTTACTGTTATTTCTAAGGTAAGTTTGCTGTTTTTGTTCTCGTCACGTTGTTTATTCATCCCGGAAAACAAAATGTCAAGCCAAGCAAAATGCGGCAGAGCAGAGCATGTTCTGCGTCGTCGCTCTGTGCCTGGCGCTGATGTATAAAAGTGAGATGATCGAGAAGACACTCAGTAGGGAAGGTATCCGAGTGATGGAAGTTTCTGCTGTTTGGAAACCTTACGAAGACAAGGTAGGCCCTGCCATGCCCTTAAAGAGGTGTGTTAATACTTCGTGTTGTGATTTTTTATAGTTACAACACACACTTCTCTCTCTCTCTCTCTCTCTCTCTCTCTCTCTCTCTCTCTCTCTCTCAAGTAACAGTTGTCTGATTAATTAATTTTACACTACGTCGCCAAAATCCTATTATTCAGTTTAAACGTGATGTTTTTATCATCTTAACCGAGTGAAATTTCTGGTGTATTCTCTATGTTGTGCTGTAACTGACTATATATGCAATGAGAATTAATATAACAGACTGGAAGCGAACCTAGTTAGTTAAAACCGAACTTAGTTAGTTAGAAGCGAACCTAGTTAGTGCTTCGTTAACATATTCCCAAATGTATACACAATACTCCTGTCTGTTGTGGGGAATTATGTCAGCATTTTTTTCCGTATGTTTATTTCTCGACCACACTGTACATCAACTTCAAATTTCTAGTTAGACACCGTTGATTGTTATACCGTTTACTCTGGTCACTTCACTTCTCTCTCTGGCTACAGATCGTTGACCACAACTCTCAACTCTCTCTCTCCTTCCCAGATATCATCTCATTCTGTTTCGCTCCATACCCGCCTCACCTCCTCCTGGATATGCGAGACTCTGTACTTTCCTGCTGACAGTTAATATTATTTTGGGAGAGACCATTAGTAGAGGTGAAGTTAATGAAGACTATATGTCACTCTTCCAGGGTCAAGTTCTCGTCAGGGAAGGAAGCTCCCTAACACCTGTTCCTTAGCGATTTGTTTTTGGACAAGGCTGGTTAATATCAGTTTGTATTTAATTTATGCTGGTAATGATAGTATTTTACTTATTTTTATGAGCTGAAAAGGACAGTAATAAGTATTCCACTAAGTAAAATAAATCGTCAAGGAAGAGCAGTTACGGAGCTCCTAACCCGACGAAAATACAAATATCAATCCGAAAAGTTTATCCTATTGTGAAAAAAATTATCTGGAGGTGGGAAAATTAAAAAAATAATGGTAGTTAATAAGCAAACACAGGAACTTTGGTTTTCCAGATATAGAATAAATATCTTTCATAATATGATCTTGAAATCTCCAGGCGATTTTATTGAGGTCGGGAGAAAACAATCTGAACCTGATCTTGGGTGGTCAGATGTATCTTTCATGAACTCCTTGAATATGAAAAATTCTTCTTGAGTTTACTGTTATTTTCTGGGTAACAAACTTATGATACCATCGCAGTAACGAGGTTAATAATCTTGACGGTTTTGTGCAGCTTGTAATAAACTAGATATAACCTTCATTAAACTCTTCAATAAATGTCCTTCGTACTTGAAGTAGAACTGTTTAGCGAAGGCCTGGTAAATTTGAAAAAGACGTCCTCGGATTGAGGTTAACCCTGTCCCTCATGTTACGTCTTCTCTGCGTTATTACTAACACAGCCCGGTGCTTGGAGAGGATGCTTGTGCTATGGTGAGGGATGGGGGAATCCTCTCCTTTGTGCTGGCACCCAGACTCCTTTGTAAGTTTTAGTGTATAGTGCTTTTAGTGTTTTAATTTTATTCAGTTTACTTTATCGTATCGTCTGTTTCACTGCTGTCCGGTGCCACACAAGGGAGTTGCGCTGTCATTTTTTTCAACTGGTTCAACAATCACTCAATTCTAACAGCACCAGACGATTACGGTCAGTCTCCGGAGTGGTTTCCTAAACTACCTTGCTGGATATACCAGTAAAAAACTCCATTACAGTTTGAAATCCTTTTTAAGTTGAGACTAAATTATCTGGATAGAACACAAATACACTGAAACGGCGTCATCGGACAGACATAAATAGTATTTTATGTCAGGTCTGCCCGCATTTTGGATGCACAAAGTTTTGCATCATCATCATCATCATCATCATCATTTATACCACCTTTCCCTACTTACGATGCGGGGGACAGGGGACAGGACGACATGGAGGCAATTTGTTTGTAGCCATCCCTTATAGGATTAAGATGTCTGGCTATCTATCTATCTATCTGTCTATCTATCTATCTATCTATCTATATATATATATATATATATATATATATATATATATATATATATATATATAAGGAATAACCTAACCAAAGTCTGCTCAGTTGAATGGGCGTCATTCGCATTCACTCACGTCTCAAAGCTGCGGAATCTTGACTCCACCTCACAGATATCAACATCCAACATACTGTACGTCCTTCTTCAACCAAGACACATGCTTCCCCTGATGGCTCAGAAATATCGATGTTCGATTATTGGCATGGGTCGTCCTCCAAGACTGACACCATTTAACTACAGCAAAGAGTGTAAGTAGGCCATTATATACACCGATCGGTTGTAATGCTCATCGTTTTATAGATATTTGCCATCTAGCCCATTATTATTTTTTTTTTACTTTGAAGTTCATGTTCATATTATTTTGGAATTTGGCAGTTGTGCCGCAAGATTTTATTTCAGTTAATAAATCAGTTAATTAATAATTTATTATTTAAAGAGATATCTAGCAGCCTTTTCTTGCCTGAATATTCTGGACATAATGTTTGGGGGGTATGGTTCTTAGCCTGCCTGTCTTCACCTATCGGCTCACAGTCAATAAGCTCATTTCTTCAAACGTCAGTGATCCGCACGTTACACAGAAACCCTCAAAGAAAGGAGTATTCCTTCCAGAGGAGTATAGGGTTAACAGTAAGAACAACTCAACTGAGCCACTTTCACACACGCCTCGAAATTGACAGCGTGTAACCAGAGAATTTGTTGCCCCACGTTCATCTGGTTGCGATCCCGGTGAACTGCAGGCTGAAACTGCGTTTCATCTAAAGTCCACCATCCTCGTTTCGAACGATAGGGAGAAAGTTGTTAAACGTTTGTTTAACCAAGAAGTGGAGTCACCCAGTCACATAGGTGTTACCAGGCAAAGGCGTCCTTGTGAAGAACCTCAGTACAAATGGAAAAAAAAAAAAACCATGTCCTTGTGAAGAACCTCAGTACAAATGGAAAAAAAAAAAAAAAAACGGTGTCCTTGTGAAGAACCTCAGTACAAATAGAAAAAAAAAGGACACTTTATTCCTTAGTGGAGCATGATACTCTCTGAGGGAGTGGAATATATTTCTCCTATTATCTTCAGGATCAGAAGTCAAACTTAAGACAAAAGATGAAGTTTGTTATTTTGTCATTACACAAATCTGTTTCTGCAGGAAGAAATACAGGCATCGGGAGGTTGTGTACTCACATTTCCTTATCCTTTTGCAAAGAAGAGGTAATAGCGGTATTGTTACCTTTATATTAATGCAGCAGTAACTCTTAATTTCACTGTATTATGCACGATTTATAAATAACCTTCAATTCACTATAAGGTAAGGTAAGTTGGAGGAACTAGTCCAGTGATGGGGTAACTTAGTCTGGGTTCAGTCACACTCAGATCTTGTGAACTTGAGTACTAAAATAAGATAATCTGCATAAGCATAAACAATTGAATATATGCTTATACCATACTCTATATGCTGTATTAGATGCAACCCTTGGCTCATGTGAACGTAAACCTGATGGACTGTAGACTAATGTTTTTCTACTGTAGTGTAGCATCTTCTAACTGCAGGATTGAAAGGGGGTTGATGGAAATTTGTGTGTGTGTGTGTGTGTGTGTGTGTGTGTGTGTGTGTGTGTGTGTGTGTGTGTGTGTGTGTGTGTGTGTGTGTGTGTGTGTGTGTGTGTGTGTGCGTGCGTGTGTGTGTGTGTGCGCGCGCGCACGTAAATTCCTAACTGAAACCACCTTTTCATTGTGGGGTGCATGTATAGCCTAACCCATAAATCTGGTGGGCCATATCGGTGGGGAGGAGATCCCTCCAGCCTCAGCAGATGTACAGGGTTACTCATGCTGAAGGAGCCATCAGTGAGGGGTCAGACAGTGTACCCATCCACCCTTGGATGCGTTAAGGCTATGCGAGTAAACCCCGAATGTGAAATTCGTGAGTGATGTCCTCCAGAAGACAGGGCATGACAGCCAGAGCTCGGGCAGACTCCTGCAACCCTGGCCAGTAGATAGGAGCTGTGAATCTTCATGCCACCGTCACAGACTAAGAACGGCCATGTAATGTGGAGGTAGGACTGCGCACTCTCACCACCACGCCAAGTGATTTCATTGTACAAGCACACCGCTGTATTCACCTCCCATTTAACCCAGTCATCTAAACTAAATGCCCTATGGCGACTGGATACGGTGATGGTGACAGAGCGTGGAGGGTGGAAGTCGCTAGCTCGAGTCCTGCACATTGGCTGCATTAGCCCAGCGGTCACTGGCATAATGGCATAGGAGCATGCCATGCCTTCAGCAGTATCCATTGCAACTAAGCAGCCAGAAACGGACACCCAGCTAGTTAATCTGATGGGGAGGGGTTTAGAAAAGGTAACCTAAACATTTGCTGGTCTACACCTGGGCAAATAACCGCGTTTGTCAAGGCATTCCACACTATGGTCGAAGAACCAAAAGAATCCCTCTGACTCTTACAACTAGGAATATACGGACCTTGCTTGATTTTGACCAAGACCCAGGACCATGCCGTAGGACTTCCCCTTATTGCCCATGAGCTAAAACGATAATAAACTGACACTGCTGCTGTACCTGAGACTCACCTCTCCAGAGAGGACATCCTAATAGAAGGAGGAGAAGGGTATAATTATTTCTGGAGAGGATACTCAGACAACCTACTATAGAAGATCCAAGAATCACCTGTGGGTATATCAGAGATGCTGATGTTCTGGCACAAACCTCTCTCTAATGTCAATATAAAACACTCATCAGTGCCTGTGCTCCAACGCTTGACTCTAAGGATATCGGGAAAGATTCCTTCAATGACTCTTTTGATGCTACCATTTCCCCAAAACCACATAATGACAAACTCATGCTGCTTGAAGACTTTAATGCCAGAACTGAGAAAGATAATCACCTCTGGCAAGCCATTCTAAGCTTCCATGGAGTTGATTATGTCAATATAAGGCAATGAGATCAAAAAGAAGTTCTTATAACCCAATCCATGACAGGTGCTGGGTGCTCAGTAGACCATAACATTATACTCGCCAAACCGCAACTGGTCATAAGCCTACAAATGCACTTAGACCATCCTCCAAGAATATAAACTTTACTATTTTAAAGGATGCAGCAACTTGTAACATCTTCTGCAGTACTATTACAGACAAGCTGTCTCAATGCCCACCACTTGACCTAAGCAACAATGCAACAAACCTAGACACAGAGTGGTCGAACATTAAGACAATGATTCACGGCACTGCAGAGGGAACTCTAGATTTCTTCACCCACTGCCATAATGACTGGTTTCATGATCATGCTGAGGACATACATTACCTTCTTGCAATGAAGAACAGAGCACATAACAACTGGTTGGCACATCCTAGCTCCGTAACCCTAAAAATTGAATTCCAGAATCTCATAAATGTAACCCAGAGGAGGCTGACTGACATGGAGAACAAATGGTGAAGTGAGCAAGCAAAAGAGCTGCAAAGACTAACTGATATTTATGACGAACCTGTATTCTACAAGTCGATAAAAACTAAGTCCAAACAAACACGACATAGACACTATACGTTCACCCGAGGGTGAGCGCCTGAAAGACAAGGAAGCAGTCCAAGAAAGATGGGCACAACTCTTCAACACCTTACTGAATCGAAGAAACCCAGGGTAGCACAATATCCTTCATGACATCCCAAATGTTCCTCAAGCAGCAGGTCTCAATGTCCAACCTACACTTGCAGAAACTGTTCAGGCCATCCGATTTATAAAAAATAACAAAAACGCAGGCACTGATGGAATACCATCTGAATTAATCATTGAGGGTGGCCAGTTAGTCCACCAGTGCCTTGATAATCTCATTCTGAATACCTGGAATAAAGAACAAATTCCATGTGAATGACGTACTCCTGATACTGTAACCATCTAGAAGAAGAAATGGGACTGTTCAAATTGTGACAAAAGTAGAAGTATTATCTCCCTCCTGGTGAATGCTTGCAAAGTACTAGCCAAGATAATGTTATCCAGACTGAAAAATCATCTGAGCCAACACATCTTGAAACACAATATGGAAGTGGTAGGAAAAAAGTTCCTGTGATAATTATGATCTTATGATCTTTATTGCCAGATAGATACAAGATAAATGATTTGAACAGAACTGTGAATTGTATATTTATTGCATTTAAGAGTGATGATCTTGCAAAAGTATTTGACATTGACAACAGTGAGCTTTTATGGAACACTCTTTCAAAATTCGGAGTTGAAAACAAATTCTTTACCATCCTGAAAAGTCTGCATGACAACATGAATGTTCGTGTGTCCATAGATGGGAGCAATTCTGAGCCCGTCAAAGTGGACATTGGGATAAAGCAAGGCTGTGTCCTGGCTCATGTCATTTTCAACATCTGTCTCACTGCAGTTGCCCATTTAAGTCACCAGCAAATGAATCCTGATGATTTAATAAAAATCCAGTTCCGTCTAGACGGTAACTTAATCTTGGACGTCTTCAGTCACAGTCAAAGACTTCTCTTCTAGCTGAGAGCTATGCTATCCTTACACATACCGTGGAAGCCCTACGACAGAGTATTGCCATCACTTATAATATACACCATGTAATGGGATTCTGAATGTCAGTAAAACATAAAAATATATCAGAGAAACAACCTAGCAGAGCCTCATACATTTCAGATAAACGGCTAAATGTAAAACAGGTGGAGATTTTACCTACCTTGGATGTGTGTTCACAGATAAATATATCATTGATGCAGAAGTCCTTGCACGAATTAACGTCTCAGCTTTTTCTGGACGTCTCAGACCCAGTGTCTTTGAATATATCAGCCTGAGAATCGAGAGAAAGGTGTCAGTATATACATCTTTATGCCTCTCCACTCTCTTATACGGAGCTGAATTCTAGACTACCAACAAGCTTCATATCAAACAGCTTGAGTCATTTCACATGCAGTACTTACAATGCATCCTAAGATTCAAATGGGATGATTAAGTTCCTCAGTTTCAAACCGTCCAGTGGGCAAAGTCAACCAGCATAGAAACCATGATGTCCTAAAATTATTATAGATGGGTCGGACATGTGTTCTGCATGCAAGAGCACCACTTCCAAGCCAGGTTCTGTATGGCCAACTTCCCGCAGCACGTCACAACCCAGGGGGACAGAAGAAAAGATAATTATAAAGATCATACAAGGACAAGGCTGAAGAAAGGCAACATCATACCAAAAGATCTTTAAACCAATACCTCGGACAAAGAACAATGACAAGCCCTCTGCAGTGAAGGAACAATTCATCCTGAAGAAGATCGGACACTGGCCTGAGAAAAGCGTAGATAATGGAGGCATAACCAAAACAGAGTTCTCCCATCAAACTAGCCCTTTCAGGCACAGTCACGCGATTCGCGTGATATCGGCTTGCATTCCGCCAGACACAGTCACGCGACTCGCGTCCTTAAGGCCCCTTCAAGGCCCAAAAATATTCGTAAAAAAATAACTTATAGGCCGATTTGCGTGATTTTTTGGCGCGTCTTAGGGTAGCCAAGGCCTACTGGAGGTAAGTCATTGGCAACACTGCTTTGCCTTATCAGCCTCAGCCCGCTCCCTCCAACCTCAGTGTTTGTTGAGCAGTCAGCCAGTGATGTTTGACAGCTCGTGGTTCCCTTTAAATCGTCCATAATTCTCCCCCTCTTGCCCAAGGCAAAGACCCTATTGACTCAGTGAGATAATACATTGTATGTGAACATATAGTGACGTGATATTGTTGATGGAACATTCATATATGTATTGAAAAGCAATTCTGGCCGTTAGCAATCGTTGGGCCTAGGAGCCAGACACATGGTCAGTGTAGCGGGGTTGCACCACTCCACCCCCCCCCCGTAAGCCGTATGGCGTGAGTGGAAATACGTATATAAATGAAGCCAAGGCATAAACATATATTGTGTGAAACATACTGTGGATGGCTCGGTGAAATTATGGAGCCAGGAAGCGTTATGTGTGGCATGAAACAGAGTGTTGTGAAGGGGCAAACCTGAAGTTGGGAGGGGAGAATTACCGGTGTTTTTAGGGCTGGAATTATTGTGATTCTGATAGTGTAAATGCGTATGGAATTGTATGAAATATACGTCAAACAAGCTGCGAGTTTCCGTGAACGAGTGTGGTGTGTGCTAAAAATAGCGTTGCCTCATACTCTCAGGGAGAAGCTGACTCACACTACATAACTCCTCATTTTCAAATCCCTGGTCTAACTGGATCAACACCCCTGGAGGAAGTGAGTTCTGCAAATTTTGTTGATATATGTAATAATCTATTACCATTACCTCTCACACTTTCAGACAAATAACCATTTTCTCCTACAGATTACACATATGAAAGAAAGTAAATCTCCACAGCAGTAACTATAGAAGAGTTATGTTTATGTGTAGTAGGTTATAACAATAGAAAAACATCCATGGAAGATGTAATAGTCTGTACAGATAGGGGAAAAAGAAAGTTAGTAGCATAGTCTTCAGGCCGGTGTGCGAGGAAGAAACAGTGTGTGTAAAAGTTGGTAGCGATCGGAAGAGTAACCTCACTTTGTCGGCCAATTACTCGAAAACTATTAGACTTATCGATTTCCTGTTACAACCATCATCAATACCACTAAATTCTACGTAAGATCAATACCAGAATGTAAGCCTTTGGTAGCGTTTTGGGGGGTAAAAGGCGAGAGAAATGTTTTTGTTCCTAGCGGTTGTTGTGTGACATGACATGCGCTCGGAGTAATTACATCATTTTGTCGGCCAGTTACTCGAAAACTATTAGACTTATCGATTTTCTGTTACAACCATCATCAATAACACTAAATTCTATGTATCATCAATACCAAAATGTAAGCCTTTTGTAGCGTTTTGGGGGGTAAAAGGCGAGGGAAATGTTTTTTTTTTTCCCTCGCGTTTGTTATCAGTGACATTCGCTCGGAGTAATAACCTCACTTTGTCGGCCAATTACTCGAAAACTATTACACTTATCGATTTTCTGTTACAACCATCATCAATACCACTAAATTCTACGTATAATCAATACCCGAATGTAAGCCTTTGGTAGCGTTTTGGGGGGTAAAAGGCGAGGGTTTTTTTCTTTTTCCTCGCGTTTGTTATCAGTGACAAGCGCTCGGAGTACTAACCTCACTTTGTCGGCCAATTACTCGAAAACTGTTTGACTTATCGATTTTCTGTAACAACCATGATCTATACCACTAAATTCTACGTATGATCAATACCAAAATGTAAGCATTATGTTACGTGTTGTGCGATAAAAGACGGTGGAAATGAGTGTCTCTTCCCGGCTGTTACCATTGAGAAAGGCTCGTAGTAATACTCTCATTTTCTCTGCCAATTACTCGGAAACTATTGGACGTATCGATTTCACGTTTGAACCATGATGAAGAGCAGGAAATTCTATATATGTACAATACATAAATATGTAATATTTCTCATAAGAATTCGTGGTTACGTAGACGGGAACATTGCGTACGCCATGCGCGCATCACGAAAGTCAATCACGCACGGAGTGCCTTGTACTTTTTTTCGATTTACTCGAGAACTATGAGGCGTATGGGGTTTTCCCGTCACAGTGGGAAAGCTGGATAATGGGGGCATATTACTATGTAATAAAAACGTTAGGTCCCTGGGAAAACTTAGCTCTCAGAGGTCAGTGAAAATTTTTCGAAAATGGCTCTCAGTTTTTGACCATTTCCTCGAAAAGTATACATCGTATCTAAACCAGGTTGGTTTCGTTAGAAAGCTGATGAAATTCTCTATAAAAAATTATTAGATCATTTTCCTGTAGGATGGAAAACATTCAAACGGCGATGTTGGGAAGTCAAAAATGTTTACTCGACATGCCTTCCAGGGCTCATAACTTTCTGTGCTGTTGTTTTCCTGTGTTTTGGTTATGTTTATCAGATAGAACAAACATCCATGCATACCTGGACATAGGTTTCATGGGAATACATTGATTTTTTGGGGGCGAAAATAAGGCAAGAATGTGTTTCATTCGCTCAAATTTGCTCAAATTTGCCGCGCGCGCGCTCACCGCCCGGGCGGCTTCGTAGTCGAAATTCCGGGATCAGAAAACTTATTGAAACTTATCGTGCGAGAAAGGGCTAGGATGTGATATGCCGACTGCGGGGTAAATTTTGTGGATCCAGCATTAGTCCGCACAGTCACACACGTTGGCACCAAAGACAGTGAGAAACACACCATCCTAGTGAGTATGGCAGGCGTTGTCTTCTATAGCAGAAGGACAGTTTTAAGTACGTAAGTGTGTGTGTGTGTGTGTGTGTTCTTACCTAATTGTATCTTTACAGGAATGAGTCAAGCTCGTACGTGTCCCGTGTCTTAAACCATATTTATCGTACATATCCTTAAATTTGTGAATTGTTTTGGCACACACTATTTCATCCGGTAGTGCATTCCATTGATCAATTGCTCTGTTTGGGAAACTGAATTTCCTTACGTCTTTATCACTTCTCTTCTTATGCAGTTTTTTGCAGTGTCCTCTTGCTGATGCTTCTCCATATGTTAAGTAATCATTTATGTCTATTTTCTCTTTCCCTGATATGCACTTATATAGCATTATCATGTCACCTCTTTTCCTTCTCTCCTGTAGTGTTGGTAGATTCAGTTTATTTAGTCGTTCTTCGTAGCTTAGGTCCCTTAAGCTTGGTATCCATCTTGTAGCGGCCCTTTGAACTTTTTCAATCTTGTCTATGTGTTTTTTGAGATGAGGACTCCAGACTACTGATGCATATTCCAGGGTTGGTCTAATGAATGATGTTATTATCCTTCTTAGCATGTCTTCATTTATGTATGTGAATGCCATTCTCATATTTGCAAGCAGTGTATACATGTTCCTTACCTTCTCGCTGATGTGGTCAGCCAGAGATAGTCTGTTATTGATAATCACACCTAGGTCTTTCTCTCTTTCTGATGTGTATAGGGTTTTATTTCCTAACTTATAATCCCAATCAGGTCTTTTTCCACTTTTACCAAACTTGATTACATGACACTTGTCCACATTGAATTCCATTTGCCATGTACTACTCCATTCATGAAGTTTATTTAATTCTTCTTGTAGCTCTTTACAAGAGTCTGTGTTAGTAATTCTCCTTTGTATTTTTGCATCATCTGCAAACATATTCAGATAGCTCTCATTTCCAGTGTTACTGTTTATATCATTTATATACACTAAAAACATGATTGGTGCCAGCACTGAACCCTGTGGTACTCCACTAGTCATTTTTTTCCATGATGAGTAGTTTCCTCTTAGTACTGTTCTCATTTCTCTTTTTATGAGAAAGTCTTGCATCCAACAAAACAGTTTGCCTCGAATTCCTCCTTGATGGTACAGTTTCCATAAAAGTCTTTG
The DNA here is from genome assembly GCF_032717465.1 of Coenobita brevimanus. Lineage (NCBI taxonomy): Eukaryota > Metazoa > Arthropoda > Malacostraca > Decapoda > Coenobitidae > Coenobita > Coenobita brevimanus. The sequence goes on from NC_136985.1 coordinate 12,576,187, forward strand.
GTGTGGTACTGTGTCAAAAGCTTTTTTGAAATCTAAATAGATACTGTCCATCCATCCTTCTCTTTCCTGTATTGTGTTTGTTACTCTGTCATAGTAGCTCAACAGATTAGTAACACATGATTTTCCTTTTCTGAAACCAAACTGTCTTTCTGTTGTCATACTGTGTTCTTCTAGATGATTTACCCAAGCTTTTCTTATCTTTTCTAATACCTTGCTCACAACACTGGTCAGTGATACTGGTCGGTAGTTGAATGGATTTTGTCTATTTCCTTTCTTGAATAAGGGGACAATATTTGCTTTTTTCCAAATATCAGGTAGTTTACCTTGACTCAAGGATTCCTTGAAAATTAAAAATAATGGTTTACTTAACTCCTTTGCACATTCTCATAGTACCCAACATGAAATTTCATCATTACCACTTGCTTTTCCTCTGTCTAATCTACGTAACTCCTCCTGTATTACTTTTTCTGCTATTTGTATATCTGGTAGTATGTGTGGACATGCATGTTCCACATAGTCCCTCTCAAAATTTTTTTCTTCTGTAAAAACTAATTGGAAATTCTTATTTAGTGCTTCACAAATATCTTTCTCTTGTGTATAAGTGATTCCCTCGTCCGTAATGGATTGTATTATATCTTTTACTTTGGTTTTGCTTCTGATGTAGCTGTAAAACAGCTTTGGTTGATCACTACTTTTATTATATCCTCCTCAAACTGTTTTTGGGCTTCCCTCCTTATTCTTGTATAATCGTTTCTTGCCTGTTTGTAATTATTATACGCCCTTTCACTATTGTGTCTTCTGTATCTATTCCACAACAAATCTCTTCTTTCTTTTGATTTTTTACACTCTGTATTGAACCATTTCTGTATTTTCATATCTGCTTCTTTGTGCTGTGGGATGTACTTCTGGACTCCTATTTCATAAAATTCACAGAATTTTTTATATACAGCATTTAAATCTTGTCCTCTAAGCTCATTTTCCCAATCAACTTCTAAGAAATACTTCTTTAGGTCTTGCTAATTTCCCTTTTTATAGTTTAGGCTCTTTTTGTAACTGTAATTGCTGTTAATTATGTCATATGCTATCCTGAAGTTATAATTTAGTATTGCATGATCGCTTTTGCCGAGTGGAGGGTGATATATTAAACTGTCAATATCATTTTCTTGCCTAGTAAATATTAGATCTAGCACTGAAGGTACATCAAGTCCTCTTTTTCTGGTGGTTTCCCTCACATGTTGCGTTAGGAAAAACTCTTGCACGAGATCCAGGAGCTTTTGGTCCCAACAGCTTTCTTGGCTAATTATATCTAGAGTATTCCAATTTGTATTTGTATTAAAATCCCCAGTTAGTATAATTCTTTCCGATTTCTCTTCCATTTTATGTAGTAATGATCTTAAACCCTGAACTGTACTCTCTGCCAGGTCCTCATATTCATCTCTTTCCCATGTGTGTGTGTGTGTGTGTGTGTGTGTGTGTGTGTGTGTGTGTGTGTGTGTGTGTGTGTGTGTGTGTGCGCCTGCGTGTCTGCGTGCATGCGTGAGAGAGAGAGAGAGAGAGAGAGAGCAAATATGCATCGCTATTACTCCAACATTACAAGATCGTACAAGAAATTAAGGATGGTTTATTTTGATTTAATTTTTGCATTATACCTTAGCACATTAATAACGCTGCATAAGTATTGTGTCTGACACTGTAAAGTAAATTCGTAAGCGCCTAATTCTATTCCCATCCGTGACGGCAGATCGTTTGCATATAGTGAGGATGTGGCTGGAAGGCGTATCGGTGAAAGAGATTGCCCTGGAGACTGGTGCAAGTGTCTCCTCGATTTACAGATGGATTCAGCGCTGGCAGCAGGAGAGAAAAGTGGATGCCAAAGCTTGTCAGAGAATACGTCAGCTCGGAACCACATCCTGGAGGACGAGCATAGTGACAGGAGATGATGCACCATCCCAGCAACGTCATTTCATTTCCTTGCCCACAGTTTTTTGTGCAAAATTAAACATTGTCTCTTGGGATGCATATCCTCTTCCTTTCCATGCTTGAGAAGCCAGTACTCTTGGAATCGCCAAATAATCATTGTGGGTCTCAAAAAATAGTGTAATACGAAAATCGCGGGACATCTCTTGGAGTCTAGTTCCTCGATCAGTTGCCAGCCAGTCTTGATTTGTGGTTACAGAAAAGCGTGACAGGACTAAACTGGCGGCGAAACTTGGGACGCAAGCCACTAAAAACTCTTCAGGAATAGCAAGAAAACACCACCATTGTGCTTTTAAAAATAAGGCAAAAGTTTGCATAAATAACAATATATCCTGTCTTATGTTTACGATCCTGAGTGTAAATCTGTTTACATTCTTCATATCAATCTTCATCTCATTTGACGATTATTGCTATTTTTTTTATTACATATTTTACGGAAGCAGTTTCATTGAGGATATTTCTGACGCCTTCACAGCAAGAGGAATTCTTGTCAGTCGGAAAAAAAAAAAAATCTGCAGTATATCACAATGTAATTATTTAGCAGTTTTGTATAGTGTGCATTAGTACCGGATTACTTTCCTTGTTTGGAAACAGGATACCACTGCGTATCTCTTAAAGCATTCACTGCGATGTATTAGTTACTCTGGCAACCCACAACCTATTTTATTCAACTGGGGAGACACTTCATAACGTTATATCGAACCTGTCCACTTTGAAGACAATGTGAATGAGTTCACTTTCAACATATAGTTTGCTCATCATCTTCAGAATGTGAACTCGTATACCAGTAGATGAAAATACATCTCAAGTGACTCATTAGTACCTTGTCCTAGTAACTGCTTAAACTGGTCCCTGATTTTCGGTATAATATATTGTCTAATTGAATAAAAGTACATACCTATGTTATTCGTATCAAAACATGCTTTCCATGTAATTGCGTTGATTACTAACGTGCTCAGATGGTGGAGATTTTGGCATTACGTTCCTCGGATTCTTTGAGACGAAAACAGCCAAGCTGTTTGTTGTCAGACACTCTGGCCTCTTGGCATAAACATATCTTTGTGAATATAACAATAATCCATGTTAATCATCTTGGAGGATCCTAGGAAGGTACCTGTAACCATCCTGAAGGCTCTACTGTAGGAGAACTAATTTCTGACCGGTCTCTCAGTGACACTGACTCTGTTAGATTGACTCCTGGGTCGGTCCGTCACGGAACAAAACTGTCATGAGATATAAAGGATTGGCGAACTCGAAAAATATGTCAGCGTTGTAAAGTGCTTGACAGACCAAGATCATTTCTGCAATATACTCTATCGGTTATAATAAGAAATGATCAGGATTTACCCCCCCCCCCATAAAAGACAAATTGGCAAAGGGTGATACTGATGAGCACTAATATTATTTTGGCACTTAAATACACTACAATCTCCGATAGTCCCGTTCCTCCTCCTGCCGTTCAGCAACTGGTAACCTAATATTAGTTGGATTAAGGTTCCATACAGTCACTATAGTATGTGTGGTTACTTACACAGTTTAGTTTTACCCAGTTGTTAGTTACAATTACTATAAATATTGATTGAGTTACAAATGGGCAGCAGAAAGAATAAAAATTTTGGAACACCCATATTGGACTTGTTTCTAACAACCAATTCAGATGAGTATAATTATAATGTCGAAAGAGGAAATTATAGAGGTATAAATCTTTTAGATCAGAGAATGAAGGTAATGGAGAAAGTTTTAGAAGGTATGATTAGAGAAAGAGTGAATATTGATGAGATGTAGTTTGGGTTTTTGCCAGGTAGGGAGACCACTGATGCCATATTCGTTGTTCGACAGCTTCAGGAAAAATATATTGGTAAGAAAAGGGATCTGTATTTTGTTTTTGTTGATTTGGAGAAGGTCTTTGACAGAGTCCCTACAGAGGTGAAGTGGGCAATGGGAAAGCTTGGCATGGAGGAGTGGCTAGTTAGGGTGGTTATGGCTATGTATGTGGGTGCTCGCACCCAGGTAAGAGTGAATGGAGATTTGAGTGATGAGTTTTCCGTGAATGTTGGTGTGCATCAGGGGTTAGTTTTGAGTCCCATGTTGTTTATCATGGTACTTGAAGCCCTCTCACGTGACCTCAGAAACAGACTCCAGTGGGAGATGTTGTATACTGATGATTTGGTGTTGATTGCAGAAAACGAAAGGGTGGCGGAGGAAAGGTTTAGGAAGTGGAGAGATGGTATGGGGCACAAGGGCTTAAGGGTAAATGCAGATAAAACAAAAGTGATGATATCTAGGGCTGGTGGCGGTACTGTCAAAGAAGAGGGAGAGTGGCCATGTGCAGTTTGCCACAAGGGCGTGGGAAGGAATTCCATCTTGTGCGGTGTTTGTGATAAGTGGTCCAGATGGAATTCCGCCAATTGTTTTGAAAAAGTGTTCCCCTGAACTTGCCTCTGTTCTAGCTAAATTATTCAGACTATGTATACGTACTTCTTTATTCCCAAATCCATGGAAAGAAGCCAACATGCACCCAGTTCTAAAGAAAGGAAGTTCGTCTGACCCCTCTGATTACAGACCAATAGCTGTCACCTCTTCTCTTGGTAAGGTATTTGAAACTTTAATTAATAGGCACATTGTTAAACATTTTGAATCCAACAACTTAATTAGTGAGGGACAATATGGTTATCGCCACGTAAGATCCACCATTGACATACTCAATCTCCTAACTCATACTATCCATCAATCAATTGATTTGCATGGAAAAACTCATGCAGTAGCTCTTGATATTTCTAAAGCTTTCAACAGAGTATGGTACCGTTCCCTGCTGTCCAAACTCCCTTACTATGAACTAACATCTTTTCTTCCTTTAATTTCTTCATATCTTAGTGAAAGAAAAATAAGAGTAAAAGTAGATGATGTATATTCCAATTTCTACTCAATTAACGCCGGCGTGCTGCAGGGGTCAGTTCTGGCGCCAATGCTATTCCTGGTTCATACTAATGATCTCTTATCTGTCACCCACAATCCCATCCACTCATAAGCAGATGACTCAGCACTACATAATTCATTCACACTCAGACACACATTTACAATGTCTAATATCTCCACCTCTCAACTCAGTACAGCCATCTCCATAAATCAAGACCTATTTACGATCAGTGAATGGAGACAAAACAACATTGTCTCATTTAATGTTAGTGAAACTAAATATATACAATTTAGTAATTGACAGATATTGCCAGATTCGTACATTATCTTTAGTGGTACTAATATTCCAATCTCCAAAAGTATTGAAATTCTTGGTGTCTCACTTAACAATGCCCTCAACTGGACCTCTCATGTTAGATCACTTGCTAAAACCACCTAAAAAAAAACTTGGATTATTGTACAGAGTCCGTAACTTCTTCGCTGATGAGCAGTTAGCTATAATTTATAAAAGTGATGTGTACTTTCAGCTTGAATATTGTTCACCCTTGTGGAATGGATGTGGAGAGGTTGCATTAAAACAACTAGACAAAATTCAGAACAAAACTGTTAAAATTATTAACAAACCTGCCATTACAAATAATCTACCTCCCCTGCAAGTAAGAAGGAATGGTGCCTCCCTTGCATTATTTTACAGATATTATTATGGCAAATGCTCAGACCAAGTTGCATCCATGATGCCACCTCTCCATGCCTTCCCTCCTGCTACACGGGCATCTGGTAGCGCTCATGACTGGAATGTCACTCAGCCATATTGCAGAACTTCTGCTTATCAGAATTCTTTCATTCCCCGAACTGCATCTCTCTTTAACTTGCTTCCCCAGAGTTGTTTCCCTCCAAACTTCAACCAACAGCAGTTCATATCCAGCTGTTACAGATATTTTATGAATAGAGAACACCAGTAATCTGGTGTATGGTTTATTTTTTTTTTATTCATTTGTGTTTCCTTCCTTCGTTCTGTTATTTAAAAAAAAAAAAAAAAAGAGATGTAGTGGTATCTAAGGCAGACTGCAAGATAATGCTGATTTTGTGTGTACAGCGTGTCGGGGAGAGCAGGTGCAGATTGCCAGGCGTGAAAGATTATGAACTTGCTGGTGAATCTCTTGAGTGTGTGGAAGAGTTTTTATTATTTGGGAGACATGTGTGCTGGAGGTGGGGCTGGAGCTAGCTCTGTGGCTAGGGTGAGAAGTGGTTGGAATAAGTTCAGGGAGCTCTTGCCTCTCCTGATATTGAGAGGACTCTCCCTACGTGCTAAGGGGTCTTTGTATGCAGCATATGTTAGGAGTGTAATGCTGTATGGTAGTGAGACCTGGGCAGTGAAGGAGGAGGATATTTGCAGGCTCAGACGTACAGAAATGACAATGATTAGGTGGATGTGCAGTGCATCCCTGTGTGCAAGGTCTGGGGGGGGGGGCTGGGTTTCCGATGGAAGAACTAAGAGGTAGAATGGGACTGGAGTATATTGGTGTTGTGATGAGGAGAGGTAGATTGAAATAGTTTAGACATGTAGAGAGGATGTGGGATGATAATTGGGTGAGGAAAGTGAGAAGCGTTAATATTGGGAGTGGGGTTATGAGGGGTAGACCAAGAAAAACATGGGATGTCATTTTGTGTGACCTCAAGGTTAAGGGACTGAACAGGGAGGCTGCAATGGATCATGCAGCATGGAGAGCCGCCATTAGGTGACCAAGGCCGACGCATGTAAGCATGTTGGAGCCTTTAAAAACGAAACGAAACGAAGTGAATTCCCCCCTTGGATCCTCGGAACATTGTCTGATACAAGCCATCAGTTAACACCTACCACACCCTCCCGCTCTGAACCTGTCATGGTGACTAAATGGCACTACGACAGGGCAGACTGGGAGGGACTCCAAAATTTTTTTCATCTATGTTCTTTGGACCTCCTTTTTCTCCTAGGATGCAAATTCCACATTGGGCCACATACAGGATTTCATTAAAATCGGCATGGAAACATTCATTCCCCATCGTAGTTACAGAAAAAAATGTAATTCTTCTAAATGGTTTGACCACATTTGTGCTAGAGTAACAGAACGTAAAACAATAGCCTATAACACACACAAGGACCAAAAGCAAAGAAGCCTTTAACTATTATAGAAATATCAGAAACCATGCCAAAACTATCATCAATCCTTCTAAATCAAACTTCTACATAGACACGGTAACAAACTACTAAACAACCCAAATGACAACAAAATATTCTGGTCAACCCTTAATTCATTCAAAACTAACTTCACTACCACCTCTTCCATTCCACCGTTACAGTCCGTCCCTCAATGGAAATCCAGTAAGTGACCCACGTGGAAAAGCCAACCTTCTTGTTTTTTTGTTTTTTTTCAACAAACTCAACCCTAAATACTGAAAATCACAATATTCCTGTACTTGATTTGATTCCCTTCAAATACCGCCTTACATGATTCACACCAGATATGTACAAGCTGTATTATAGAATCTCTCAGTAAAGCTACTGGTCCAGATGAAATTCCATCAATAGTACTTAAAAATTGCTCCTCAGTGTTGGCTCCTGTATTGGCAAAATTCTTCCGCTTATGCATCCGTACCTCAAGTTTTCCAGCCCCTTGTAAAGGAGCAAATATCCATTCTGTTCCTAAAAACAGGGAAACTTCTGATCCATCAAACTATAGACCAATGGCAATAACTTCCATTCTCAGTAAAGTTTTTGAGACATTAATTAACAAACACATAGTCAAGCATCTAGAAATCAATAAATTAATCAATGATCTGCAGGATGAATTTAGGCAAGAACGTTCAACTGTAGACATTCTTTGCCTTCTTACCCAGCAGATTAACAAACCAATAGACCAACACGATGAAACACACACAATAGCACTTGATATTTCAAATGCCTTTGACAGAGTATGGCACCTGGCCTTATTGTCGAGGATGTCACAGTATGACCTTGGTTCCTCTAACTTCTTCTTACCTTCATAATAGAGAAATATGGGTCATGGTAGATGGAATTTATTCTCAGTTTCATTCATAAATGCTGGAGTACCTCAGGGATCAGTTTTGGCGCCAACCCTCTTTCTCATTTATATAAATGGCCTCCTATCTGTCACTCACAACCCAATACACTCTTATGCTGATGACTCGACCCTTCATAGTTCTTTCACATTTAGTACCTCCTTTACACAATTTGATTTTATAAATTCCCAAATAAACACAGCAATTTCTCTGAACCAGGACCTTTCTAAAATTATTCAATGGGGACAAATAAATCTGGTCTCATTTAATGCTCAGAAAACTAAATACATTAATTTCTCCAACAGAAAGAATCCCTCAGACTCTCACATAATTTTTAATGATATCAGTATTCCCATATGCACTACAATTGATATCCTAGGTGTTACTCTAAACCCCAACCTAAGCTGGACAGCTTTTGTTAAATCCCTTGCTAAAAATAGTTATAAAAAATTGGGACTTAAGTACAGAATTCGTGAGTTCTTCACTGACGAGCAGATAGCCACAATATACTGTACAAAAGACGTGCGTTCTCAGATTGAATACTGGTCACCACTGTGGGGTGGATGTGGAGCAGTTGCATTGAGGCAGTTGGACAAAATTCAAAATAAAGCCATTAGGTTAATCATCCTGCCATTACGCAGGACCTTCCTCCATTATCAGTACGTAGAGATGTTGCTTCTTTAGCATTATTTTATCGTAAGTGCTGTAACGAACTGGCTTCAGTTGTGCCTCCCCTTCACATTTTCTCCCGAAATACTCGGGCAGCTGGGAGCCCCGATGAACGCACACTGTGTCCCCCGCAATGCAGAACCTCTGCTTATCAAAATTCATTTATCCCCAGAACTACTAATCTCTGGAATTCACTTCCTGGGAGTTGCTTCCCACAAACATTTAATCCACTTCAATTTAAATTCAGTTGTTATAAATATTTTATGAATGGAGGATGCCTTTAGGCACATGGACTTATTTCTATTTCCTTTGTTTTTCCTTCCTCCATTCATTATCCATAAAAAAAGTTTCAAATGTAAATAAAATTCGTTGTCTTCATGTTTTCCATCCTTTCCCAGTCTGCATTTTTTATGGGGATGGCAGATCCTAACCATAGTTCTTTAACTTACTAAGAACAAGTGAGGGGAATAATGAGGAAAGGTAATATGAAACAAACTTATCAATAGTGCTTTACGGCAATGAGTACCTGAAGGTCAGATGACAAAGGCTCGGATTTTCGTCCGTGAAGGAAGCTCCATACCACCACTTCCTTATGGACATCTTTTTGGATATAGTTGGTTACTTTATTGTCTAAGTTATTTGTGCAGAGTAAGGCGAAATTGGTAGGATTTATGCAACACAAAAGAGGACAGGAAGGTATAAAAAAAGTAAATATATAGCCGACGAAAAGGTACACCCGAAAGCACTAATTTCTCCCCCCTTGTAGCTGGAGTCGCAGCCAGTGAGCAACCAGGCGATCGAACACCCCACACCCCCCTCCCCGACCCCAACCCTAGTGTAAACGTTGTTGGATAGATGTGGAACGGCTAAAGCTGGTGATGTTATAATGTGATGTGATTGTTTTTATAGACAATCAAAACCAGTAGGGGTAGGTATATGAAGGCATTTAATGTATGTGCTATCAGCAACATATGAGAAAGGCACGAAAATGAAAGACCTACAGTATTACATCCTAAATTATGTTACAGTTATAGTATATTGGACTACATCTGTTGAAAGATATGATGGCTTTTCTCATCCATTCCTTCTATCACCTCCACCACCCTTCTCTCTGAGCTCCCGTCCCCACCAAACGTCTCACCTACCCTCTCCTGCCCTTTGTTAACTAACATAAACTAAGATAATGATGAAATGATCTGTCGCTATTATCATAATTATCATACACCTCTGTATTAAGCACCAACAAATCAATAACATACAATACTTCGGTATACCTGCCAATTATTTCATCCTGCTGGAAGCTGTCACTTGACATACCCACTGCAAGTCGGACCTTGTATTACAAGGACATATGGCTGTTTATCGTTAACACAGGCTGTGTGGTGTTGGACGTCCATTAATTCATGTTAAATTGGCAATTTAAGCCTTACATTATAAACACGAAGGTTTTTTTTCCTGTCATTATTGAATTAACGAAACGAATCAGGAATCGGCTCTAACGAACCGCAAACTCTTCTCTCTAACGAAAATATTCTGACCTCTTGTTACCATAGTACAGTGACACAATGTCATTATGTATACAGCTGACCCACATTCAGTTGTATACATAATGATATTGTGTCACTGTTTTGACAAGAAGTCGAAATATTTTTGTTAAAGCAGAAAGTCTGTGGTTCGTCCGAGCCGATCCCTGATTCGTTCCTTTCATTCAATAATGACATTTAGGCCTTATTTGTTTATAATGTAAAGCCTAAATTGCCACGTTTATATGAATTAGTGGGTGTCCAAAAACCACACAACCTGTGTTAACGAAAAACAACCGTATGTCCTTGTAACACAAGGTCCAACTTCCATTGGGTATGTCACGAAACAGCTTACAACAGGATGAAATAGTTGGCAGGTAACCCGAAGTATTGTGTTATTGATTTGTTGGTGTTTAATACAGAAGTGTATGGTAATATTAATATGATCAATACCTGACGGATAATTTCATCATTATCTTAGTTTATGATGGTTAACAAAGGGCGGGAGTGGAGGACGAGAGGGTAAGAGAGACGTTCAGTAGAGACAGAAACCCAGAGAGAAGGGTGGTGGAGGTGGGGCGAGAATGGATGAGAAGACACCATATCTTTCAACACATCTTGTCCACCATGCTCTACGTATTTGTGACATTACAGTATAAGACATAAGTATATAGACAATAACAATACATTGTCTTTCATTTTTGTGCCTTTCTCATATGTTATGGATAACAGCACACATTAAATACCTTTATATACTTACCCCTACTGGTTTTAATTGTCTATAACAACAGTTATGTCACATTATAACATCACCAGCTTTGGCCGTTCCACATCTGTTCAGCAACGTTTAGACTGGGTATGGGTCAGGGAGGTGGGTGTGAGGTGTTCGATAGCCTGGTTGCTCACTGGTTGCGACTCCGGCTACAAGGGAGGAGAAATTAGTGCTTTCAGGTGTACTATAGAGCATCCTCAACCAACGAGAGTATGCGACTGTGGGTGATAGACAAGGCACTTAGCCCGAGGCGTCCCGTCGACGTATGGGTACATCGCAACGTTTTGTCACAGCTAGTCCTGTCAACGTACTGGTACTTCACACAATTGCAAGGTTCATAATTTGCACAATTTTCAATTTCTCACGTGATTTTTGGTACGTATACATGGGACAACTTCCTTTACAAGATGCCAGACAGGGACAATGCCTTACCCCGCATGATCTCCTCCCCCCTGCACGCCATTGTCTTGGCAATTCACCTGTTACCAGTGACCTGGCCAATAAAGATATTCAGGGCCAGAGTGCTTCCCCAATTGATTACAATGTGGAGAACAAAATTTACGTAGCATTAGAGGAAGAAACAGTCAGAAATGATGATCATGTAATGTCGCCAAAAAAGGTTGGTATGTTGATATGTTAGTGAGTGAAACAATGCTTATATAAACCTATATTACTGTTTGAAAACCAATACACTCTCATACTACATATAAATTCGTACCAAATAAATAAATAAATACCGTTTATGAGTGGTGTGGAATAGTCACCCTCCCATAGAGCTCGTTTTCTTTGGAGCCAGCCTAATAGAAAACCCAGTAAGGTAAGGGGTACTCCTACCTGTATCGAGTATTTCAAACCTCAGGTGAGCGATTTCTCTTTATCACAATGCATTTTTCTTTCATCTATATAATTATTATGAGTGTCTGGGCACTTGTATGTATATTTTTTTCTTTATGCACGGAAGAAGGAATCAAAGGCCGGGAAACCACAAGTTGTTCCTTAAGGAAAAAACAAAAACAAGGTTAACAGATAGCCAAGTTCAAGATCCAATCATATTGAGATGCATGGACACACTGCGTTTGAAAGATTGGAGATCATAGGCAATAGGATACACAGACAGAGGGAGACAGTTCCAGAGTAGTCCTGTTGCATAAATGAAGGACTGCGAGTAGTGATTAACTCTCGCATTAGAAAGCTGGACAGAAAAGAGATGGGAGTTTGTTGCTAGACGGGTGTTACGTGCTCGCCATACGGGTGAAGGGATGCAAGCAGACAGCTCAGAGGAGCAGTGACCGTTGAAGCAGCGATAGAAAAGAGATAAAGATGCAACAGTGCAGCTAAGAGACAGAGGTAGAAGGGAGCCAGGAGGAGGAGAGTTAACCTGTTGAGAGCGACAGGCCTCATTTGGGACTTACCAGAGTCGAAAACGATAGGCCTCAAATGAGTGCGATTTTCAAAGGCGTACAAAAACCGCGCCACGAGGAGTAGGTGGCTGAAATTTGTATGGGAAAGAGGGGCAGGTGGCAACTCTCGATACCACCCACGCACTGCCCCATATACGCTCAGAATACGCGCGTGTGGACACCACGGAGTGCACATTAATTTTCCTCCCATGAGGCTGCCAACCCCGCACCAGGCGCTAAGGGATCTACACAAACACACACACACACACACACACACACACGAGAGAGAGAGAGAGAAAGGGGATCTGCACACACAGTAAGTAAGTAAGTAAGTATTTATTGACCACAATATCCAGTTACACATACAGGATTTCAAGCAACAATAAACCTTAGCATGATAAACAGTACATCAGATATTAGCAAACAATTATGGTCCACAAAACAAGCGAAGTATTAAAGGGATGATCAGTGCATCTATATAGCCTTAATGAAAGATGGAAATCATTACACTTCTGAGTAGTAACTTAACTACAATTTGACCAATCACCCTTTTTACGAAAAAAAAAAAAATCCCAATGATATATCATGGTTAGAATAAGAGCATACAAAATGAATTAAATACACTTTAAATAACATAGGTTATGGTAAACATTATAGTACACACTAGCCAAAACAGGAAAGGACCTTCTACACTACCATATCTCCTCAATAGGAAACCGAGCATCGTCACCAATGATTTGACTCCAGGAAGTAAAGTTATATCTTGTACGTATGTGCTGAGTCAGTGGACACACCTCCAGTATATGCAGCTCTGTTTCCACAGCACCATATGGACGAGCCGCTCTGCTACCGGGAGACGTCCCCATCCACGCCGATTCCAACGGCCCGTCTCAATCACCAGATTATGACTGATTACCCGCAGCCGACTAAATGCCATTCTGTGTACCTCACTAGTTTTACCACGACATTTATAGATCTCGTGAACTGTTAAGGTAGGGTTCAACACATTATAAATTAGCCTTCTAGAAGATGTTGAGTTAGAAATTGATTGCTTTAAAGATTCAATGCCGAATTTAACATCATCAACAGAATTATTAATTAAACTCTTAATGTGTTCACTTGTTGGTGTGTTAGCCCCCATGGTCAGCCTGACAGAGTGCACCCACGGGTCATCGGCCATACCGCGCCTCTTCCCCCACAGTCGCTGGAAAAGCTTCCTCTGCCTTGCTAGTACTAAAGATTTCAGTGGCGGGCACACGAGTTCCACGTAACAAACGTCCGTGCACGCCGTCATACGAGCTCCCAGCAGTTGTTTAATACCCCAGTTATACAGTTTTTCCATCGGCCTCAAGTTCCCATTGAACCAGGACTCACAGCCATATAGGATGGTTGACATTAAGGCTGCTTCAAATATTTTCTTTTTAACATAAAATGGTATGTCTATATTCTTTTCCAAAAATGACACACACACTCACACACACACACACACACACACACACACACACATATATATATATATATATATATATATATATATATATATATATATATATATATATATATATATACACACACAAACACACACATACACACGAGAGAGAGAGAGAGAGAGAGAGAGAGAGAGAGAGAGAGAGAGAGAGAGATGATCTTCACACACACACACACACACACACACACACGAGAGAGAGAGAGAGAGAGAGAGAGAGAGAACAAATAGAGCAATGGCACAAGAAGCGTCCCTTCGAATGACGAAATAACGCATAACATCTGTCCCTCTTCTCTCTCTCTTATTCTCCATTCCCTCCCTCCTTTCTATTCCGGAGAGAGAGAGAGAGAGAGAGAGAGAGAGAAAGAGGGTTGATGATACGGTAATCACGTGATCCTTGCCCAAGGCCATGGTAATAAATATTGGCCGCCGGACAATGCCCTTCCTTACCTCACTCACGGCGGGTGATACGTTGCTCGTGCCACCAGCTGTTCATCTGGCCATTTTATCTCACCACCACGTGATTTTCTGTGGTCATATATACCGGTATATATATATATATATATATATATATATATATATATATATATATAGCAGGATGCGTGCAAACATGTTCAAGACGATGATGTGTGCTTCATTCAGTTCTGTAAGACTCGATATTTCAGCCAAGTCGTTATTTGGCGCCAGGTACCTACAGAAGCATGGTCACTCTCCACGGGTTAATGAGATGACAAGCCTTTGACTTCACCATATTGAGAACAGCCGTATATGAGAAGCCTCCCCACGCATGAGAAGTGTACTCTACACAGACGAATAAAACCTGTGTATAAAGTCAACAACAGTGCACCGGTAAAGAAGGCACGGAGTTGGCTGAGCATACCCAATCTCTTTTACGAGAGAGGTGCTATGCTCTTTCAAAGATAAATCCAGGTATAATGAAACCCCAAGTATGTTTAAAGATGATTCAGGATTGAACCGGATACAATAAAATATTAGAGGGTACTCCTGTGGAAGATATTGTCTGGTTGAGAGATATAAGATCTGAGGTTTGATGAATTAAAAACAAGATTACGTTTACCCCACTCTGATATATGAGCCAAATCATAAATTCGGTGTGACACTGCCTCATCCCTTTGTTTTGTTTTTTATGCGAGGAAGAAGGAACCAAAGGCTGAGCCCACAAAACATTCCTTCAAAAAAAAAATACAGGAGAGAGTCAAATTCAAGATCCATACAATTTAATATGCCTGGACACACTGTGTTTGGAAGACTGGAGATCATAGGAAGTAGGAAATGCAAAAGGGGAAACAGTTCAAGAGTTGACTTGTTGCATAAATGAAGGACCGGGAGTATCAGTTAACTCTTGCATTAGAGAGTTGGACAGAAAAGGTATGAGAGTTTGTTGCTAGACAGGTGCTACACGTTCGTTGTAGAGGTGGAGGGATGCAAGCAGACAGTTTGGAGGAGCAGTGACCATTGGAGCAGCGATAGAAAAGAGATATAGAGGCAACAGTGCGGCAAAGAGACAGGTTGAAGGGAGCCAGTAAGAGGAGGAGAGTTGATGAGATGAATCGCCTTTGACTCCACCCTATTGAGAAGAACTGTATGTGGGAAGCCTCCCCACACATGAGAGCTATACTCTAAACAGGGGTGAATAAAACCCTTGTACAAACTCAACAACTGCGCAGGGGCAAAGAAGACACGGAGTCGGCTTAGCACACCTAATCTCTTGGAAGCAGATTTTACAAGCGATGCAATATGATCTTTCCAAGATAAGTTCCGTGTGAATGAAACCCCAAGCATGTTCAAGGATGATGCAAGATTGAGCTAGATATTATTAAACATTAGTGGGTACTCCTGTGGAAGATTCTGATGGGTTGATAGGTGTAAAAACTGAGTCTTTGATGCATTAAAAACAACAAGATTATTTTTTCTCCAGTCAGAGATGTGAGCCAAGTCAGACATTAGGTATGCCATAGCCTCAGCCCTTGTTTGTTGAAGTAACTGTTGAGATGAACGTTACGGGAGCCGAATGGAAAGGTGAAGGATGGAATCATCAGCATACTAGTGGACAGGGTTAGATATACAGGTTAGAAGATCATTGATGAATAAAAGGAAGAGAGCTGGTGATAGGACAGAGCACTGAGGAACACCAATGTTGACAGATATAGGAGAAGAACGATGGCCGTCTACAACAGGGGCTATAGAACGACCAGAAAGGAAGCTAGCGATGAAGGCACAGATAGAAGGATAGAAACCGTAAGAGGACGGTTTGGAAATTATAGATTTATGCCAGACTCGATCGAAAGCCTTTGAGATGTCAAGTGCAATGGCAAAGCTTTCGCCACAGTCCCGAAAGGAGGATGACAAGGAGTCTGAAAGGTAGGTGAGAAGATCGGAGCGTCCCTGACGGAACCCATACTGATGATCAGAAAGAAGGTTGTGATAGGAAAGATGCTTTAAAAATTTTCTGTAAAGAATAGACTAGAAAACTTTTGACACACAGGATATTGAAGCACTTGGACGATAGTTAGAGGGTTGGGAATGGTTACCCTTCTTGGGGACTGGCTGAATGAGAGCAAACTTCCAGCAAGAAGGAAAGGTACAAGTTGAAAGACAAAGGCGAAAGAGTTTACCTAGGCAGGGTGTAAGTACAGAAGCACAGTTCTTGAGGACAACAGGAGGGACTCCATCAGGCCTAAATGCCATGTTAGTATTGAGACCAGTGATGGCAGAAAGTACATCAGCTGAAGACATTTTAATGTCAGCCAAGAGGAAGGCTGAGGGGGGGAAATGATGGAGGAACAGCACCAGAATCGTCTAAGGTGGAGCTGGAGGAGAAGGTCTGAGGGAAGTGATCTGCTTTATCAGTAGAAGAAATCGCTACAGAGCCATCAGAGTAGAAATGAGGAGGGAAGGATGATGAGGTAAAGTTGTTAGAAAGGTTTTGGCATGGTGCCAGAAGGAGCGGGAAGAATTTGAGTTTGAGGGTTGATAGCATTTAGTATGGATGAAATTATTTTTAGCAGAGTGAAGAACAGACTTAGCATGATTCCGGGCAGAAACAAAAAGATGTGATTCAGGGATGGGTTGGCTCCGGTACCTTTTCTAGGCCCTCTCCTTGTTGCAGACAGCATTAGAACAAGCATGATTAAAAGAAGGCTTTCTTGCATTACTCAAAGGATATGAGAAAGGACTGTATGCTTCTATGCCCGAGAGAATAACCTCTGTAATGCGGAAGGCACACTCGTATGGCTCCCGGCCATGGAAGCAATACTCATTTCAGGGAAAATCAAAGAAGTACTGCTTGAGGGCCTCCCAATCCACAGCTCCAAAGTGCCACAGACGACGTTTCTTTGGAGGGTCCACAGGCCTTACCGGAGTCATAGTTCAGGTTAAGGTAATAAGGTGATGATCGGAGGAGCCCAACGAAGAGAAAAGATTAACAGTGTAAGAAGAAAGATTAATTGTAAGGAAGAGGTCAAGTAGTTGGAGCTCTCTCCAAGGTGGTCAGGGATACTCGTAGGGTGCTGTACAACCTGCTCAAGGTCATTAAGGATAGAAAAGATGTAGGGTTGTTCACCAGGTGGATCAGTGAAAGGAGAGAAGAGCCAAAGGTGGTGATGAACATTGAGATCTAGAATGGAGATTTCAGAGAAAGGAGAAATGAATAGAATGTGTTCCATCGTAGAAGTAAGATAGCAGAAGAATTTTTGATAGTAGAATTAGGAGATAAGTAAAAAATGCTGAAATAACTGCTGAAATGGAAGCTGCGGTAGGTGAATGGAAAGATGGAGGGTGGAGTTATCAGCATATAAGTGAACATGGTCAGATGTAATGTTTATAAGGTCATTGATGAATAAAAGGAAGAGAGTTGGTGATAAAACAGAGACCTGAGGAACACCACTATCGATAGGTCTAGGAGAATGACGGTGGCTGTCTACAACAGCAGCAATACAATGAACAGAATGGATGCTAAAGATGATAGTAAGATAGAGAAAGATAGAAACCGTAAAAGGGCAGTTTGGAAATTAATGAATTAAGTCAAAATTAATTATTTATGCCAAATACGATCAAAAGCCTTTTGATGTCAAGCGAAATGGCAAAGCTTTTTCCAAAGTCCCGAGAGGAGGACGACCAGGAGTCTGAAAGGTAGGTGAGAAGATTGCCAGTGGAACATCCCTGGCTGAACCCATTCACATGATCAAAAGCAAGGTTATGATAAGGAAGATGCTTAAATTATTTTTTTGTTAAAAACAGACACCAAAACTTTTGAAATACAAGATGTTGATGTAACTGGTCGATAGTTGGATGGCTGGTCACCATTCTTTGGGACAGACTGACTAAGAGTAAACTTTCCTTAAGAAGGAAAGGTATAAGTTTACAGACAAAAACAAAAGAGTCCATATAGGCAGGGTGTAAGCACAGAAGCACAATTCTTGAGGACAGGATGGATCCCATCAGGCCCATATGTCTTGTTAATATTGAGGCTGATGATAGCAGAAAATACATCAACTGAAAACATATTAATTTCAGCCATGAGGAAGTCAGAAGGGGGAAGTGATTGTGGAACAACACCGAAATCGTCCAAGGTGGAATTGGAGGAGGAAGTCTGAGAAAAGAGTTCTGTTTTATCAATAGAAGAAATAGCTACAGAGTAATCGGAATGGAAAAGAGATGGAAGGATGATGAGGTAAAGTTGTTAGAAGGGTTTTTGGCATGCTACCAGAAGGAGCGGGAAGAATTCAAGTTGGAGAGTTCAGAGCATTTAGTACAAATGATATTAATTTTAGCTGAGCGAAGAACAATTAGCTCAGTTCTGGGCAGGTACATAAAAGAGATGAGATTCAGGAGTGGGTTGACTCCAGTACCTTTTGTAGGCCTTCTCTTTGTTGTTAGAAAGAGCATGATTAAACCAAGCTTTCTTTTTAGCATTAGTCTGAGGACATGAGAAAAGAATGTATGCTTCCATGCCCAAGGGAATAACCTATGTAATGTGCAAGGCACACCCAGAGTTCTCCCAACCATAGAAGCAATAATCATTCCAGGGATAATCAAAGAAGTATTGTCTGAGGGCATCCCAATCTGCATCTCCAAAGTGCCACAGCCACCGCTTCTTTGGAAGGTCCACAAGTCTTACTGGAGTGATAGGACAGGTTAAGATGATAATGTTGCGACTTGAGGAGCCCAGTGGAGAGGAAAGATTAACAGTGTAAGCTAAAGAATTAGTTGTAAGGAAGAGGTCGGGTATGTTGGAGCTCTCTGCAAGATGATCAGGGATATGGGTAGGGTGCTGTACAAGCTGCTCTATGTCATTAAGGATAGAAAAGATGTAGGTTTGTTCACAAGGTGGATTAGTCAAAGGAAAGGGGAGACAAGGGTTGTGGTGAATATTTGAAATCTCCTAGAATGGAGATTTCTGAAAAATGAGAAATCGATACAATGTGTTTCATCTTAGAAGTAAGACAGTTGAAGAGATTTTCATAGTCAGTAGACTTAGTGGATAGGTAAACGGCATAGATATATTAACTCAGAGAATGACAATAATGCGGAAGCCAGAGTAGAGAATTCAGAAGATTAAAGTTCAGGAACACGAGAGCAAGATATGTCGGTGTGTACATCTACACAAAAACCACCTTTGGCTTTGAAATGAGTGTAGGAAGGAAGGAGGATACAGAGAAGGGTTTGTTATCAGTCGCCTCAGACAGCTGGGTCTCGGTTAGGAAGACAAGATGAGGTTTACAGGAGGAGAGGTGGTGCTCAACAGAGAGAAAGTTGGAGGAGAGGTCGCGAATGTTGCAGAAAGGAAGAAGTGAGTCAGACTGTGGTTAAAGGTATCTCACCGGGTCGTCACCGGGAGAAGGGAGGATGGTTGGGGTTTTGAAATTCCCTCCCTCCCTCGGGGACTTTGAGGCTTGGTAAATATTTACAATTTTTCGTTTGTAAAACTTTTAATAGGAAGTGAAGTGTGTAATATGCATGTAGTTTGGTGATGACAGTTAGAGGAACTTGTATTGGAGAGCATGTGGCCTATTCTATGTGTTACTGAAATACATTAAAAGTTCAGCAAAGGGGGATGGTCAGGAGCTAGTCCCAAGGGCTGATGAAATGGGAGCTCTAGAACTCCCTGTGTCTGCAATACATGCCAAGAATTTACAAGCTTCAGTGCTGCATTTGTTTGGTTATAGATAAAGACCTGAGGAAGGCCACACGCACCATATGGACATCGCTTTAGGTTTGGTAAACGGGGCGTGTGCTCAGTTTCACCCACCCACTAGAAATTTATTCACGTTTTTATATATATATAAAGTGAAACATTGTGTGCCAACAAAGAAATGCAAAAGAATTGACTGAACCACTGGAATGCACTTAGACTTCCAAGTGAAGAGGCACAGCCTCAGACACTAATTGTCCTCTTAGAAATATGCAGTGTTTTTAAGATAAAAGAATAGACTTTGGATGGATCTGCTTACAGGCTAAAGTAGGTATTTGACACGATAACATTTAGGCTTGAGGACGAAACACAACCTTAATCCTTGACCCCCCCCCCCCCGAAAAATAAAGATTAATAGATTTCAAGGTTCAGGAATGAAATCTCACCTTAAATGTCGGGACTGAGTATCCCAACCCCAGGATTGTAAAGTTCTGATGAACAGAAAAGGATTAGATGATTGGATGGAATGAAATTGTTAGGAATCTACATTATCGTAATATAACTCATAATAGATAGCAAAATAAATGTGTAGTCTTAAAGGTAACATGATAGTCAAGCCAGGTGTGGGAAAGGAAATGTGTTTGCAGATTTCAGTAAAGGAATGCCAGATGTGCAATGTGTCACCGGAAATGCTACATACACACAGACACACAGGCTTCTAGAAACTTTCACACATGTCCAGTAAGCGTGACACAAGCCCTCCTAGACAAGAAAGGAGGAATTCGACTGACAGAAGGAGGCTAGTGACAGGGGCGAGAGGTTGGAGAGAGAGAGAAAGAAGGGAAGAGGGGTCTTGTGAGAAGTTAGTTAGCATATAAATGCTCTTGTGTTACTCACCGTGCTCAACTTGATCTTTACCTTTGAAGATAATAAACTACAATCATGACCCAGTATCCATTTTTAACTTCTGTTATTGACTACGAGGGAACTGAAGTTGTTTCCCCATAAATCTACTCACTATTTACTAGATTTCGGCTACGACTACTATATAATCAGTCACAAGGCGGACATATTATTTTTGGTGGCGTGAATGTTCGAACCAAAACCTACGAGCCAAAACTTTTACATCAAATAACCACAAGCGAGTATACTCCAACAATGGGTAAATCACAAGAAGAAAGGACCAAGAATACATCGAGAAAGAAAAATAAAACAAGCAAATGAAGAGTGAGAAACGACTCACAACCACCTGACCCCACTATTCTGACCACCCCCCTTCTCTGTTTTATCACCACGCTGATATAGAGGTAAGGAGGTCATACAACCCAAGCAAAAAACAACATGCACCTCTCACCCACTACTTGTTACTCATCTTTACTCACACATTCCTACTCATACTCATTTATTCTCAACAGCTATTTAGTGGGAATTCGACGTTGTATGGTGAGGTTCGAGTAGGACTGAGGCTATTCCGCACTTCAATCAACCCTGATATATAACCAAGCCCTCGAGTTTCCGGGAGTGATATCATCTATCAACACAGCCCTGAGTTTCAGAGAGTGACATTTTCTATCAACACATCTTTGAGTCTCCGAGACTAACATCATCTGCCTTTCAAGTGGGAGATTTTACTGCTAAGAAGTGAGATTTGCCAGTTAGGTGTTCGAGAAGCATCTCGATATTTCCCAGTGTTTACGGTAGGCTGGGTCCGGTATGAGTCAGAGTAGCCAGTTAGTCTGCTGTTTGTGAGCGCAGCTACTTTGTAAGTTATGCACTAATTTTTATGCTCTTTTTCTCTATAATTATTTATGTGACTGCTTGTTAAATTATGTAATTTAACTTCGTATGGTAAATGATTTAGTGTTATGTAATCTAGGAAAGCACTGGCATGTTTTGGTTGTCCCTAGATTGGCAACTGTTATTCTCGTAGAATGTAGACTTTTCCAGTAAAATGCAAGCTATTATGACGTTGGCGAGAGGCTAGGGCAGGTTCAGTTGGGTGTCAAGTCAGTCTGGGTGAAGTGCAGTCGGTTTTGGTGTAGTGCAGTGTCAGTGAAGATTGTTTATTTTTAGTACTTGTGAAAACATTGGCAAACTTTGATGGGTTATTGAAGTTTGTATATCATTGGTTTTTGAGAAAACAGCGAAGTGTCAAGCATTAAGTGTAACAACTGTGAAGTGTTGTTAAGCATTAAGTGTAATAACAGTTAGTAAAGTGTGTATAGCTCCTGTGCTTGTAAGAGGAATGAAGTTGGAAAGCATTAAGTGGAATTATTTGGAAAATAAAGACAGTGAATTTTAAGAAGCCAGTGTTTATTTTCGCCTCAGCTGATCTTGTGTACCGCACACCTAAAGGCTGACCATACAGTAGGAAGAACAACTCACTGGGCAACGTCCTTCCTTTACTGAACTACTGCTGTTGAAGCCTGTGGCAGGGTGGGGTGCGGACGTAACACTGGTGTCAGGAGTGTGGAATTATTTAGGGCTGCAGTGAGTCTAACCTTCGACATGGAAGTAGAAGGTGTGAAGACAAGATCTCGAGCTGGCCAGGAGGAGGAAATTTCCCTGGGAACAATTGTGAAGCTAATACAAGCACAGAGTGTCCAAATGCAAGCACAGAGTGAAAAACTGGAGGCACAACGTGAAGAGCACAAAGAACAATTAAAAGCACAAAGTGAAAAACTCCAAGAACAGTTACAACCACAAAGTGTCCAATTACAAGCAAAACGTGTTCAACTACAAGCACAGAATGAAGGGCAGAAAAAACGTAAAGAACAATTACAGGCACAGAAGAAAGAAATCAAAGAACAATTGCAGGCACAGAACGAAGAACAGAGAACGTTATGAACAGCTTCAGAAGGTACTACAGGAGCAACGGAGGGAATTACAACTGAAGATGCAAGTACAGCTGGATGCTGTCATGGGGGAAATGAAGGAAGAACAGGAACAATTGAAGGAGGAGGTATATGCTGAGCTACAGCAGCAGAAGTATGAGGTAAGAAATAATGTGATACAGTGTAAACAACATGTAGACGAACAGTTGAAGACAGTTAGTGAGGAAATAGTAACAGAGTGCAAACAACATGTGGAAAACCAGCTGAAGATTAGTGAGGGGATTGTGATGGAGTTCAGACACCATGTAGATAGCCAGCTGAAGCATGTAGTTAACCATGTTAAGATAATTAGTGAGAAAATTCAGGCAGTAGAGAAATATTGCACTGCTGAGACTCAGGTTAGTGTACAGGGAGCATATGAAAGGAATGGACAGCATATGGTGAATCTTGAGGGATCCCAAGCATCTAAAGGTAGCATTACAGGGTTGAATAATCAGAATGCAGAAGGTTTAAGTCCTGGCCTTAATGATGATGTCCCAGTTTTTAGGCCCCAAACCAGTGAAGTGCATGGCTATAATGGAGGACTAATTAAAAAGAAACCTCAGGAATTTTATGATAGAGTATCTTAAGAAGCTTACCGTGCACAGTTTGAGTTACTTGCGGATCAGAATGGCTGGGATGATAGGCAGAGGGCAGTGCAGCTTGCTACTAGCCTTAAGGGTGCCGCAATGGAAGTGAAGGCTGGTGATGAGAGGCAACAACCAGCCAGTTTTTCCCAAAGCCCCACCACTAGGGAAATGCACACGTACAGCTCCGGACAGATGAAACGGCTACACCCCATCCACCAGTGACTTGGTTTGGGTCTCAGTGGTTCTGGTAACAGTTGCAGGTGGAGGGAGGGGGGATGTGGGAGGGTGAGGAGGGGAGAAATGTGGGCGGAGTTATATAGGGGGTAGTGTGGGAGGGTGAAGAAGCAGCACAGTCTGGCTGGTGGGAGGGGGAGACGAATGGTTGGGTAGCGGAGACGAGAGTCTGCTAGAGGGTAAGACAGGTGAGTGTGATTAGATGAAAAGAAATTACAAAAAATGAATTATTATAATATCTGCTGCATATATTGCATTTTATCTACTAAATAAAAACACTGTCTATTATTCATCACCGTATTTGGGTATCCTACTCATTATTATTATCCTTTGGATATTAGGCAATAAATAAAGATATTGGACGGTCTTTCGGACCCGAACCAATTTTTTCATAACTTTTTTCTTCAGCTATTTCCGTATTCCTATTATCCCTCGTGCTTGAAGTCCCCCTTTTTATCACTTTCTCCTACGCCCTACATTTTTTTTTAGGCATAAGGCAGTTTAACTTTCTCTTTAAATAACCATATTTGTCAACAAATATTCCTTTCATTATTCTATTTAATTACCTGTTTTCTTTCAATATGCATTTGTCTAATAATGGGTGTTACATCTTAATTGGCGCCGCTATTTGACGTTTTGAATAAATTTGGTCTAAATTTACGCATATATTGCAGTCTCTCTCAAGTAGGCTGGCAACCTCACACATCCTCCCCCCTGCTTTCTCCTTCTCTCGCTACCCGTTCCCTCCTTTCCTTTTGTAGTACTGTTTATCTATTCTTTCTCATATTTTTAACCTCATTCCTTCTTACAAACTTTTAGTGCTTTACAAATACCCTTCAATCACAGCAAGATTTACTCTATCAGGACAGATTATCATTACTATATCATACTTATCACGTAATATAGACGATAAGGATATCTCTCTACCCATTTATCAATTTATATCAGGTATATCATCTACCGAAATGTTCCGAGACGCAATAACGGCGACATGCAGATCTATAAAAATTATTGTCAATAAACGGGGTCTCGAATTATTACTGTCCATTAGAATTTACTTCAGGTAGAGAAAATTTTCCTTTCATCTCGTTCCCTTGCGACAATTATCACATTCGTCATCCCTGTTATTCCCTTAAGCGCTACGACATGGCATCATCCATATATATATATATATATATATATATATATATATATATATATATATATGATCAGGTATTTAATTTTTTTCAGGTAGCACGAAGGCAGTTTGAGCTTTGTTGTATAATAAATGATACTTTGGTTGTATATATTGTTTTTATTATCTTTGCCTATCATTGCCATGATGAGAACATAATTCTGAAGTTGAGCATAAAGCACTGTTTTCAATAGCCTATGGAGAGATTCATGAGAATCACGATGACTACCAGTACTGTCCTTGTGGTCCTTAATGTGTTATACATGCCGTTCTGCACAGTAATGCTGGACGTAAGGAGGTAATGCATGAAACCTATAGTCCTTCTGTTTTATGAAGGCGAAATGCTGTGGCTCCGATAATCACGTCAAGAATGCGTATTTGCCAACACTTTCATTCAAAATAACTAATATCGTAACCTTCGCCATAAACTTCCAGTTATTCTTTTCCCGATGGCAGTTTTTTCCACTTTCATGTAGTAGGACTGTAGGTGATAAGGGAGAAATTCCTATGGCACTAAAAGTTTGTAAGAAGGAATGAGGTTAAAAATATGAGAAAGAATAGATAAACAGTACTACAAAAGGAAAGGAGGGAACGGGTAGCGAGAGAAGGAGAAAGCAGGGGGGAGGATGTGTAAGGTTGCCAGCCTACTTGAGAGACTGCAATATATGCGTAAATTTAAACCAAATTTATTCACAACGTCAAATAGCGGCGCCAATTAAGGTGTAACACCCATTATTAGACAAATGCATATTGAAAGAAAACAGGTAATTAAATAGAATAATGAAAGGAATATTTGTTGACAAATATGGTTATTTAAAGAGAAAGTTAAACTGCCTTATGCCTAAAAAAAAATATAGGGCGTAGGAGAAAGTGATAAAAAGGGGGACTTCAAGCACGAGGGATAATAGGAATACGGAAATAGCTGAAGAAAAAGTTATGAAAAAATTGGTTCGGGTCCGAAAGACCGTCCAATATCTTTATTTATTGCCTAATATTCAAAGGATAATAATAATGAGTAGGATATCCAAATACGGTGATGAATAATAGACAGTGTTTTTATTTAGTAGATAAATTGCAATATATGCAGCAGATATTATAATAATTCATTTTTTGTAATTTCTTTTCATCTAATCACACTCACCTGTCTTACCCTCTAGCAGACTCTCGTCTCCGCTACCCAACCATTCGTCTCCCCCTCCCACCAGCCAGACTGTGCTGCTTCTTCATCCTCCCACACTACCCCCTATATAACTCCGCCCACATTTCTCCCCTCCTCACCCTCCCACATCCCCCCTCCCTCCACCTGCAACTGTTACCAGAACCACTGAGACCCAAACCAAGTCACTGGTGGATGGGGTGTAGCCGTTTCATCTGTCCGAAGCTGTACCTTGATGAATAGTGTGTGAGAAGACAGAACAGATGGTAAGGAGTGTAGTAGGAATGGGAATCACAGGAATAAATGCCACTGTACTGTTGTGACAGGGCCAGCGTCAAATGAAGACCTGAAGAGGATGCATATGGAGGACGCAGATTTACAACCAGTGCTCGAATGGCTGCAACGGAGTACAATGCGACAATCTTGGGAAGAAATTCCCAAGTGAAGCCCTGAGACCAAGATTTACTGGAGTCAGTCGGACCTTCTTCGTTTGAACAGTGGACTACTGGAGCATCAGTGGGAGTCACCTGATGGCCGCAGCAAGTATTGGCAACTGGTGGTTCTGAAAAAGATGAGGTCCGAGATCCTGGATGAGTCCCATAACCAGATCACTACTGGGCACCTGGGAATGAAGAAAACCTTAAGCCAGCTGCGACAGAGGTTCTTCTGGATTGGCATGCGTCAGGATGTTGAAGAGTCGTGTTGGGACTGTGATGTGTGCTGTGCCAAGAATGGACCCAAGAAACGTGGTTGCACCCCTCTCCAGCTGTACCAAGTGGGTGCACTGATGGAAAGAGTCACGGTGGACATTGCTGGACATTTGCCACTCACTGAGAGAGGAAACCGATATATATGTGTCACCATGGACTACTTCACAAAGTGGCCTGAAGCCTGTGCTATTCCTGACCAAGAGGCTGCGACTGTTGCTCAGATTAGTATTTCTGTCATTTTGGGATACCACAAAAGCTACATTCAGACCAGGATAGAAACTTCGAGTCTGCTGTGTTCCACGACTGCTGCGAGATACTGGGGATCAAGAAGACCAGGACGACCCCCCTAAGGCCAGTCATATGGGATGGTGGAAAAATTCAACTGGACCCTGGGACAAGAACTGGCCAAGTACTGCATTGATGTACAAACGAGATGGGACCGGAAATTACATGTGATGTTGATGGCATATCAGTCTCCATCCCATGAGTCAACCATCTACATCCCTGCAAAACTGATGTTGGGCCACGAGTTACGTTTACCCGTTGACTTGTTAGTGGGAAGACCACCCGGTGATGAGCTGCTTACAGACACCACCGGCTATGCAAAGCACCTTCAAGAAAGGGTGGCTGAGGTACATCATCAAGTGCGAGGACCCAACAAGTTTTCAGGAGAGGTGATCAAGTGCAAGTATGATGCCAAGGCAAGTGAGGTGAGCTTCAAGGATGGTGACCAAGTTTGGTTATACAATCCTCAGTGTAAGAAGGAACAGTGGCGAAAACCATATTGTCTATCACTAATTAGTTGTTGGATTCAAGATGTTTAACAATGTGCTTATTAATTAAAGTTTCAAATACCTTGCCAAGAGAAGATGTGACAGCTATTGGTCTGTAATTGGAGGGGTCAGACGAACTTCCTTTCTTTGGAACTGGGTGGATATTGGCTTCTTTCCATGAATTTGGGAATAAAAAAGTACGTATGCATAATCTGAATAATTTAGCTAGGACAGAAGGAAGTTCAGGGGAACACTTTTTCAAAACAATTGGCAGAATTCCATCTGGGCCTGGAGCTTTATTGGTATGTAAATTGTCTAGGATGGATTTTACGTCTCTTGTCTGTATTTTAAGTGGGGCAATTTCGGAAGAATCAAGTTCCAGTACTGGGACATTCTGGCTGGTATCGTCTATGGTAGAGTTTCTGGCAAAGGTACTGGCAATGATATCTGCTTTCCCACGTGGGTCATATGTAATGTTGCCATCTGAAGATTTTAGGGGGGGAATGGATGATGACTTGTTAAAGTTATTATTGAAAGAATTAAGAGTTGACCAGAATATTCTATTGTCATTAGGGTTGTTAAGTAGTTTTGATGCTTGGTTTTGAAGAAAGTTTGATTCAGATAGATTTAATACAGCTTTTGCATGATTTCTAGGAATTTTAAATTGGGAGAGTGTTTCAGATGTTTTTGATTTTAAGTAAAAGTTATATGCTAATAACTTTTGGGATGTTGCTCTGGCACAGTTGCCATCAATCCATTTTGGAGAGTTCGATCTTTTAGTGAACTATTGACTCGGTATGAATAAATCCATAGCAGCTAGTATTAAGTCGCAAATGTGGGACTGGGTAGAATTGGGATCACTAGAGAAGAAAGACTGCCATGGAACGTTTCGTTTTTTTTCGTTTTCGTTTTTAAAGGCCCCAATATGCTTGCATGTGTCGGCCTTGGTCACCTAATGGCGGCTCTCCACACTGCACGATCCATTGCAGCCTCCCTGTTCAGTCCTTTAACCCTGAGGTCACACTTAATGACCTCGTCCCATGTCTTTCTCGGTCTACCCCTCATAACCCCACCCCCAGTATTAATACTTCTCACCTTCCTCGCCCAATTATCATCCCCCATCCTCTCCACATGTCCAAACCATCTCAATCTACCTCTCCTCATCACAACACCAATACACTCCAGTCCCATCCTACCTCTCAACTCTTCCATCGTAAACCCAGCCCCTCCAGGCCTTGGACGCAGGGATGCACTGCACATCCACCTAATCATTGTCATTTCTGTACGTCTGAGCCGGCGAATATCTTCCTCCTTCACTGCCCAGATCTCACTACCATACAGCATTACACTCCTAACACATGCTGCATACAAAGACCCCTTAGCACGTAGGGAGAGTCCTCTCAATGTCAGGAGAGGCAAGAGCTCCCTGAACTTCTTCCAACCACTTCTCACCCTAGCCACAGAGCTAGCTTCAGCCCCACCTCCAGCACACAACATGTCTCCCAAATAACAAAACTCTTCCACACACTCAAGAGATTCACCAGCAAGTTCAATCCTTTCACGTCTGACAATCTCCACCTGCTCACCCCGACACGCCATACACATAAAATCAGCATTATCTCGCTGGCTACCTCTGATACCAGTACATCTCTTATGCACCCATTTATCACACACACCGCACAAGATGAAATTACTTCCCACGCCCTTGTGGCAAACTACACATGGCCACTCTCCCTCGTCATTGACAGTACTGCCACCAACCCTAGATATCATCACTTTTGTTTTATCTGCATTTACCCTTAAACCCTTGTGCCCCATACCATCTCTCCATTTCCTAAACCTTTCCTCTGCCTCCCTTTCGTTCTCTGCAATCAACACCAAATCATCAGCATACAACAACTCCCACGGGAGTCCGTTTCTAAAATCACGTGAAAGGGCTTCAGGTAACATGATAAACAACATGGGACTCAAGACTGACCCCTGATGCACACCAACATTCACGGAAAACTCATCACTCAAATCTCCATTCACTCTTACCTGGGTGTGAGCACCCACATACATAGCCATAACCACTCTAACCAGCCACTCCTCCAAGCCAAGCTTTCTCATTGCCCACTTCACCACCTCTCTAGGGACTCTGTCAAAGGCCTTTTCTAAATCAACAAAAACAAAATAAAGATCCCTTCTCCTACAAATATATTTTTCCTGAAGCTGTTGAACAATGAATATAGCATCAGTGGTTCCCCTACTTGGCATAAACCCAAACTGCATCTCATCAATATTCACTCTTTCTCTAACCATACCTTCTAAAACTCTCTCCATTACCTTCATTATCTGATCTAAAAGCTTTATACCTCTATAATTTCCTCTTTCCAGGGTATCATCCTTCCCTTTATACACATTTACAATTACAATCTTCAGCCAATCATCTGGGACAACACACTCATAAATAAACATATTTACCAGGTCAGTGACTAAACTCACCCCTATATCACCTGAGGCCTTCAACATTTCGGCAATCAACTCAGACACACCTGCTGCCTTCCCCACCCTCATCCTGCCTATTGCCTCACTCACAGTAGCAGCATCAATCAAAGGCCAAGGGCCAGACACTGGATCTGCTGGCTCCAAACCTTCCCTGTCCCAGTCAAACTCCGCACTCAACAACCGGTTATAATGCTCTCTCCATGCATCTTTAATATCCTCACTGTTCACCACTACCCTTCCTTCAAAATTCTTCACACACTCCTCACCTATAATATCTCAATTATCCCTCTTCACTTGACCTGCCACCCTAAATATCATATTTTTCCTTTCCCCATGAGTTAGGTTGTCAAGTAATAGTCTCTGTGACTCAGACTTTGCCCTGTATACCTCTCTTCTAGCCCTCCGCTTGGCAGCCAAATATTCCTCTTTGCAACCACCCTTCTTCCATTCCCAGAAAAGCCTTCTTTTCTCCTTAACTGCAGCTTCTACACCCTTATCCCACCACCAAGTAACTTTATGTCTTGGTGGTCCTCTTGTCCAACCGAATGTTACATCAGTAACTCTCAAGAAATTGTTATTGAGGATTCTGTACTGTTCATTAACTCCTCTATCTACAGCTCCCTGTTCAGCCACCACTCTCCTCAACTCGCTATAGAAGGCATCCCTTACTACTTGGTTTTTCAGCTTCCATATTTTCCTCCCAGGTACGTAAGTCCTCTTTTTCATCACTTGTTCTTTAACCCCTTAACCGCGGGGCGTCACTTTCGTGACGCTTGGGAGCAAGGGATCATACCGCGGGGCATCACTTTTGTGATTCTGTGTTAATTTGAATTCACCCGGGCTTCCAAGTGGGGGCTTGTATCATCTATCAGTACTGCCAATGTCCAACACTAGTCAGCACCCCTAATCTCATCTGTACTCCCATCTATTGTTGACAGTTTAGCCATTTCTCCCCGTTCTTGACTCCCCTCCCTACCCCCCCTCCATTACCCTATCCTCTCGCTTGCCCGGCCGTGCTACGCTAAGTAAATCTTCCCTGGAATTTTTCACTGATTTCATCCATTGAAATAAGCCCTATGCCCTATTCTTATACCAAATAATATATACAAGAAAGAAATAAGGTAAGTGAGAGTGCCATACACCTGGAATTGGATAATTATCACCTGACAACACCTCACGTGCACTCGTTCGCTAATTTTTGCTGTTTTTTTCCCCTTGAAATATGCATATAATCTATTTTCGTAATAAATATACATATAAGGAGGGAAGGGAGAAGCCTAAGTGATATTTACATTCACCTGGAACTACCTAATTTATAATGTATTGTCTAGATTTCCTGCCAATCATTTCAGTGAAATACATAGCTGTTTCAAGAGCTACGTTGGTAGTGCTGAATAACCCTCAAGTAGGCCTCAACCCGGGCCGGCCCTCCTTATCAGTTCTCTCTCAGATTCCGAAGAGGAGGTACGGCTCATCCTCTTGCTGACTTCAGGGCCTTTTTTCACCCCCATGCAAGGGCCCTGTGACCTTTACCCCCTACTAAACCTCGTGTGGAAAGAGGTAAAGGGCTGACAATTGATAAAAGAGTGACTACGATCTTTCTATTGAGTAAAACAGTGCAAGTGGAATTGTAAATAATGTGTAAATAATGTGTAAACAGCAAGTGAAAGTAATGAATGTAAATATACGTGAACAATGGAAAATAGTTTTATAAGTTACTTCAAGTGACAGTGCATAACACAGTGTAAATAAAATAGAAATGTAAATAACGTAAATAAAATAGAGAACGTAAATAGAAATGTAAATGAGTAGTATTATAAGAATACGAGTATATACCCTAGGAGTAATGAAAGTGAAAGTTTCACTCTAGCATGTCTGAATACTATGAGTTATGAGAGTGAAGATGAAAGTGACATTCACTCTCAATGCCAGTATACAGGACGAGAAAGTGAATGCTACGTATTTTACTGAAAGAAATTGAATCCCTACGGTGGCAATAAACTAATACTACTGAAGGAAACTTATGGATAAAGACTGTAGATATATATAAGTGTTATATAGTAATAGAAATATAAAGTGTGAGGGGTTTTATGAATAATAAATGACAGAGTACCAAGAGCGAACTAGCGCAAGTGCGGCGGTCAGACGCGTTCATAATTTTCATTGCTTTCACAGTGGTTTTTTTTTTGGAGTATGGATCCCAAACTACTTGAAAATCATAGAGTAGTATTTATAGTGTTAATATCTGGCTGTGGTAATCATATTACGGGTTGTCGGGAAGTGTAAAGTGGAGACTTCGTTACCCAACTTCAGAGGTCTCCACAAGTCCTACGGTAACTGACGAAGGCTCAACAAACATTCCAGGAGAAAGCTGAATGTATGTGCCATAAGCATATATAATTTTAATATTCTAGGACTAATAACTGATTTTTGGCAAATATTTTTTGAGAGTCTGTCGGAGCCCGAATAACCCCGCGGCACACGCAAAACATCGGTAAACATGCCCACGGTGTAGGGGTTAAACACCATATCACAAATTAATAGTTTGTGCTGCTGCACACACTCCTCACTTCCTATAACTTCAACATCCCTCACTAAACTCCTACTGGCCCTGCTAACCAGAAAATAATCTATCTGACCGCTATTTCCCCCAGACTCATACGTAATTAACCTACTGTCTCTTTTCTTAAAATATGTGTTGCACACAATCATGTCCGTTGCCTCCCCAAACTCGAGTATCCTTTCCCTTTCTGCATTTCTTAGACCATACGCACATCCCCCATGCACTCCTTCATAACCTTGTTCTGCTTCACCTACATGACCATTTAAGTCCCCTCCCAAAATCACTATCTCATCATCCCACATACCACCCACTACACATAACAAATCATCCCAAAATCTATCTTTCTCTGCTTCATCCAATCCTGCCTGTGGAGCATATGCTGATATAATCGCAGCTATCTTTCTACTCAACAGAATTTTCACTACCAATATCCTATCGCTTACTCTCAAAACATTCATAACATATTCCACCCATTTCTCCGCAACCATCACACCAACATCTCCATATCCGTCTGTCCTCCCCTGTCAAAACAACTTATAGCAACAGTCCTTCCCAACAATCTTTCTGGCTGATCCACCCTTGTACCGGATTTCCTGGAAACACGCCACATCCACCCACCTCCTACTGAATGCCTCAACGACTTCCCCCGCTCTTCCCCTCAAAGTACCCACATTCCACGAACCCACCCTCATCCCCATGGGTGATTTACTGTCCTCAGGCTTGATTTGAAACTTATTTTGTTTTGTCATCTTCAGTATTAATTAAAGGGGGACAGACATAGCACAGGTCCCACTCACTGCACAGTCCCAGGTCCAGGCAATGGATCTGGGACCCCTAGCCCACCAGCTTACCAGTGGTTGTGGTAGTGGCCTCGGGGCACCCTGCCAGGACAGCTGCAGGGACACCCTTCCAACGCGCCTTGGCACTGCAACTATCCCGCCATTATACACCCACTGATAGGACAGCCTCCCGGGGCACTACTCCCAGGTTCGGGCCCCTCTCTATTGGGCGGAAGCAGCAGACTGGGAACCGCAATTCCCTGTACCCTCTAGCACAGGCCCGAGCCCCATCTCGCCCTGGACCCACGATCTATGCCGGCGGAACCCCCGCCACGCCTTCCCCCAGAAGTCCGCCACTAGGTAGTTGGGGCAAAGTTGTCTGGCCACATGCCCTTGCTGGCGCCAACCCCTGTAAATGATACATTGTGTGAAATGTAAAGTGCATGTGGTGTAGTGCATAGATAGTTAAAGGAAATGTTTGGGAGAGTATGCTGGTCTACTCTCCATGTTACTGTCACACTGAAAAGGTCAGCAAAGGGGGATGGTTAGATAGCTAGTGAGACAGGAGCTCCAGCTCTACCTATCACCAGCATTCCCATTCCCCTCGGGAGTACTACCCTGTTCGGCCCGTGCTACAGCACATCAGCAAGATAATTTCTAAATCCATCCCAGTCTGCCCTATCAAAGTGCCAACGGTTCACCCTGACAAGTTCGGAATGGGGAGGTGTAGGAGGGTTAACTAATGATGCTTTGATGAGATTGTGGTCAGAGGATCCAAGTGGTGACAGTACCTCTATCCTGTATTGATCTGGATTATCTGTCAATAATAAATCCAAGAGATGGGCATTATGGTCAGGATTATCAGGTATTCTGGTTGGTTGCTTTACCAACTGGGTAGGATTAAACGATTCCGCAAACAGCTCGCACTCTAGACCAGCATCGTCAGTCTGGGCAGAATGCAATAACCATTCAACATTGTGTATGTTAAAATCACCTAAAATGGTAATTTCGGTGCCAAGGGCAAG
Source organism: Coenobita brevimanus (assembly GCF_032717465.1). Lineage (NCBI taxonomy): Eukaryota > Metazoa > Arthropoda > Malacostraca > Decapoda > Coenobitidae > Coenobita > Coenobita brevimanus. Next base: position 12,610,508 of record NC_136985.1, read on the forward strand.
GTCAAGATTACTCAACTAAGTGGATATGGAATCAAATACACTGGGTTCCGAAGAAGCATTGGGGGAACGATAAACTACACAAATATATTTGGTAATGTTTTGACAATTTAATTTATATAATGAGTAATCAAAACTGGATGAAGTGAAGTTTAAAATAGTGTCAACTGCATATTGGGATTTGATATAACAACAGGTGCCGCCCTTGTTCATATTAATGATCTCTTATCTGTCACCCACAATCTCATTCACTCATATGCAGATGACTCAACACTACATAGTTCATTCACACTCAGACATCCATTTACAAAGTCTAATATCTTTACCTCTCAACTCAGTACAGCCATCTCCATGAATCAAGATCTATCTACAATCAGTGAATGGAGTCAAAACAACCTTGTCTCTTTTAATACTAGTAAACTAAATATATACAGTTTACTAATAGACAGATATTGCCAGATTCGTACATTACCTTCAGTGCTTCTAACATTCTCATCTCCCAAAGTATTGAAATTCTTGGCGTCTTACTTAACAGTGCCCTCAGCTGGACCTATCATGTCAGACCACTTGCTAAAACCACCTCAAAGAAACTTGGATTATTGTAGAGTCCGTAACTTCGCCGATGAGCAGTTAGCTATAACTTATAAGAGTCATGTATGCTCTCAGCTTGAATATTGCTCACCCTTGTGGAATGGTTGTGGAGAGGTTGCATTAAGACAACTAGACAAAATTCAGAACAAAGCTGTTAGAATCATTAACAACCCTGCCATTACATATAAACTACCTCCTCTGCAAGTAAGAAGGAATGTTGCCTCCCTTGCACTATTTTACAGATATTTTTTTGGCAAATGCTCAAACGAAGTTGCGTCCATGGTGCCACCTCTCCATGCCTTCCCTCGTGCTACACGGGCATCTGGTAGTGCTCATGACTGGAATGTCACTCAGCCATATTGCAGAACTTCTGCCTATCAGAATTCTTTCATTCCCCGAACTGCATCTCTCTGGAACTCGCTTCCCCAGAGTTGTTTCCCTCCAAATTTCAACCCACAACTGTTCAAGTCTAACTGTTACAGATATTTTATGAACAGAGGACATCAGTAATCTGGTGTATGGATTATTTTTTTTTTACTCATTTGTTTTTCCTTCCTCCGTTCTGTTATTTATAAAAAAAAAAAAAGTCCCTGAAGCTGCAAAGCCGATGGGATGGGCCTTACACTGTGTTGGACCGCCTCTCAAACGTAATGTATCGGATTCGGGGAGGCACGAAGTCTCGTCCAAATGTGGTACACGTGAACCATCTGTGGCAGTACCATGCACCATGACAGTACAGCTGGGACGTCTCCAAGGGACAGTGCTCACCCGCGGCCAAGGGTGTTGAGGAAGACCAAGGAGCTGAAGTGCAAGAGGATGGTGACAGCTTCCCAAGAGGAGATGCGAATCAAGAAGAGGACCAGAACCTTCCTGGAGGAGTGAACTGTGTGGAGGAGCGAGGACATCGCCAGAAGTGGCATAGAAGACCTGATAAGTTGAAGGATTATTATGTGTATAGTTAGATGTTCCATTATGATAAAGGTTTGTGTTTGTATACAGTATACTGTGTAGTTTTGTCAGGACAACAAAGAACTAGGGAGGGGATAGTGTTAAGAAGCGAGATTTGCCAGTTAGGTGTTCAAGAAGCATCTTGATATTTCCCAGTGTTTACGGTAGGCTGGGTCCAGTACAAGTCAGTGTTGCCAGTTAGCCTGTTGTTTGTGAGCGTAGTTATTTCATAAGTTGTGCATTAATTTTTGTGCTCTTTTTCTCTATAATTATATATTTATGTGATTGCTTGTTAAATTATGTAATTTAAGTTCGTGTCGTAAATGATTTAGTGTTATGTAATCTAGGAAAGCTTTGGCATGTTTTGGTTGTCTCTGAATTGGCAACTGTTGTTCTCGTAGAATGTAGACGTTTCCAGTATAATGCAAGCTATTATAAAGTTGGCGAGAGGCTATGGCAGGTTCAGTCGGGTGTCAGTCAGTTTAAGTGAAGTGCAGTCGGTTTTGGTGTAGTGCAGTGTCAGTGCAGTGTCAGTGAAGATTGTTTATTGTTGGTACTTGTGAAAACATTGGCAAACAGTGATGGGTTATTGAAGTTTGTATATCATTGGTATTTGAGAAAAATGTGAAGTGTCAAGCATTAAATGTAATAACTGCGAAGTGTTGTTAAGCATTAAGTGTAATAGCAGATGGTAAAATGTGTATAGCTCCAGTGCTTGTGAGAACAGTCAAGTTGGAAGGCATTAAATGGAATTATTTGGAAAATAAAGACAGTGAAGTTTAAGAAGCCAGTGTTTATTTTCGCCTCAGCTGATCTTGTGTACTGCACACCTAAAGGCTGACCATAGGAAGAACAACTCACTGGGCAACATCATTCCTATACTGAACTACTGCTGTTGCATCCTGTGGCAGTGTGGGGTGAGGATGTAACAATACTTTTACTTATTTCTTCCCAGTGCTTTAAATTAGGTACAGTCACCACCTTTACTTAGTTATGTATATATATACATTTATATACTTAATACCTTTCACTTATTACTACTCATTTATTCATCTATTCAGTTAACATATACATAAAATAAGTGTTCCATAACACCATATCCTAGCAAAATGAGTTTATTTTAGCTGAGTGATATGACTAACATTTTTGACACCACCAGTATTAGTGACGGAGGACATACAGTTAGCAGCGACTGCCGATTCACAAGTAGAACAAGAAAACAAACATAACATACAAAATTTTCCATAATGTAAAGACAAAGAAACAAATACTTCATTTCTAGATGACACTGATGATCATTGGGAAACTCCCTCTCATGTAGCAAGTGAGGACTTTAGCTCTGCCTGACATATTTATGAAAATTTACTTAACAGAGTTCAGAGGTCAGGTAAAACATATTCCACTATTCCTTCAGACAACAATAAAAAACTTCAAGTGAACCTAACAAAACAAACAACCAAAATAATAACAAAGGCAATGGCACAGAGGAGTAGACTGTAGCATCAGTCGAGCAGGGCAGTACTCCCGAGGTGGATGGAAAGCTGATGACAGGGAGTGCTGGAGCTCCCGTTTCATCAGCCCTCAGGACTAGTTCCTGACCATCCCCCTTTGCTGAACTTTTTCAGTGTCTCAGTTACACAGAGAGTAGGCCAGCATGCTCTCCAGTACAAATTTCTCTAACTATCTACACCAAACTACATGCACAGTACACACTACACTTCCTATTCAAAATTTACCAACATGGCGTCGTCTTATCAAGCCTCGGAGTCCCCAGGGGGGGGGGACCATAAATGCCCCCACCATCTGCCCGTCTCCCGGTGACGACTCAAGGTGCCTGGAACCACGGTCTGACTCTCTTCTTCTTCATTTCTGCAACATTCACGGCCTTTCCTCTAACTTTCGCTCTGTTGAGCACCACCTCTCCTCCTCTAAACCTCACCTTCTTTTTCTAACGGAGACTCAGCTGTCTGAGGCAACTGACAGCAAACCCTTTTCTGTATCCTCCTACTTTCTCTATACTCATTTCAAAGCCAAAGGTGGCTGTTGTGTATATATACGCAACGACTTATCTTGCTCTCGTGTTCCTGAACTTGATTCTTATGAATTCTCCACACTCTGGCTTCGGCTTTCCTGTCATTCTCTGACTAAATATATCTGTGCTGTTTACTTATCCCCTAATTCTACTGACTATCAAAAATTCTTCGACTATCTTACTTCTACGATGGAACACATTCTATCCATTTCTCCTTTCTCTGAAATCTCCATTCTTGGAGATTTCAATGTTCACCACCACCTTTGGCTCTCCTCTCCTTTCACGGATCCACCTGGTGAACAAGCCTACATCTTTTCTATCCTTAATGACCTAGAGCAGCTTGTACAGCACCCTACCCGTATCCCTGACTGCCTTGGAGAGAGCTCCAACATACTTGACCTCTTCCTCACAACTAATCCTTCTGCTTACTCTGTTAATCTTTTCTCTCCGTTGGGCTCCTCCGATCACAACCTTATTACCTTAACCTGTCCTATCACTCCGGTACGGCCTGTGGACCCTCCAGTGAAACGTCGTCTGTGGCATTTTGGAGCCGCGGACTGGGAGGCCCTCAGGCAGTACTTCTTTGATTTTCCCTGGAATGATTATTGCTTCCATGGCCGTGAGACATCTGAGTGTGCCTTGCGCATTACGGAGGTTATTCTCTCGGGCATGGAAGCATACATTCCTTTCTCATATCCTTTGACTAATGCAAGAAAGCCTTGGTTTAATCACGCTTGTTCTAATGCTGTCCGCAACAAGGAGAGGGCCTACAAAAGGTACCGGAGCCAACCCACCCCTGAATCACACCATCTTTACGTTTCTGCCCGGAATCGTGCTAAGTCTGTTCTTCGCTCTACTAAAAATAATTTCATCCATACTAAATGCTCTCAACTCTCCGACTCGAATTCTTGCTGCTCCTTCTGGCATCTTGCCAAAAATCTTTCTAACAACTTTACCTCATCATCCTTCCCTCCTCTTTTCTACTCTGATGGTTCTGTAGCTATTTCTTCTACTGATAAAGCAGATCTCTTCGCACAGACTTTCTCCTCCAATTCTACCTTAGACGATTCCGGTGCTGTTCCTCCATCACTTCCCCCCTCTGACTTCCTCATGGCTGACATTAAAATTTCTTCAGTTGATGTACTTTCTGCCATCACTGGCCTCGGTACTAACAAGGCATATGGGCCTGATGGGGTCCCTCCTGTTGTTCTCAAGAACTGTGCTTCTGTGCTTACACCCTGCCTAGGCAAACTCTTTCGCCTTTGTCTGTCAACTTGTACCTTTCCTTCTTGCTGGAAGTTTGCTCTCATTCAGCCAGTCCCAAAGAAGGGTGACCACTCCCAACCCTCCAACTATCGTCCAATTGCTTTAACGTCCTGTATTTCAAAAGTTTTCGAGTCAATTCTTAATAGAAAAATTTTAAGGCATCTTTCCTATCACAACCTTCTTTCCGATCGTCAGTATGGGTTCCGTCAGGGACGCTCCACTGGCGATCTTCTCACCTACCTTTCAGACTCCTGGTCATCCTCCTTTCGGGACTTTGGCGAAAGCTTTGCCATTGCACTTGACATCTCAAAGGCTTTCGATCGAGTCTGGCATAAATCTTTAATTTCCAAACTGCCCTCCTACGGTTTCTATCCTTCTATCTGTGCCTTCATCGCTAGCTTCCTTTCTGGTCGTTCTATAGCCGCTGTTGTAGACGGCCATCGTTCTTCTCCTAGATCTATCAACAGTGGTGTTCCTCAGGGCTCTGTCCTATCACCAACTCTCTTCCTTTTATTCATCAATGATCTTCTAAGCTGTACATCTAACCCTATCCACTCATACGCTGATGACTCCACCCTTCACCTTTCCATTCGGTTCCCGCAACGCCCATCTCAACAGTTACTTCAACAAGCAAGGGATGAGGCTGTGGCACACCTAATGTCTGATTTGGCTCGTATCTCTGACTGGGGTAAAAATAATATGGTTGTCTTTAATGCATCTATGACTCAGTTCTTACACCTATCAACCAGACAAAATCTTCCACAGGTATACCCACTAATGTTTAATAATATTCAGCTTAATCCTGCATCATCCTTGAACATGCTTGGGGTTTCATTTACTCGGGACTTATCTTGGAAATATCATATTACATCTCTTGTAAAATCTGCTTCCAAGAGATTGGGTGTGCTAAGCCGACTCCGCACTTTCTTCACCCCTGCACAATTGTTGACTCTATACAGGGGTTTTATCCGCCCCTGTGTGGAGTACAACTCTCATGTGTGGGGAGGCTCCCCACATACAGCTTTTCTCAATAGGGTGGAGGCAAAGGCTTTTCGTCTCATTAACTCTCCTCTTACTGACTCCCTTCAACCTCTGTCTCTTCGCCGCACTGTTGCATCTTTATCTCTTTTCTATCGCTATTTTAATGGTCACTGCTCCTCTGAACTCTCTGCTTGCATTCCTCCACCTCTACGACGGGCGCGTAGCACCCGTCTGGCAGCAAACTCTCATCCTTTTTCTGTCCAACTCTCTAATGCAAGAGTTAACCGTTACTCCCAGTCTTTCATTTATGCAACAGGTCAGCTCTGGAACTGTCTCCCTCTGTCTGTATTTCCTGCTGCCTATGATCTCCAGTCTTTCAAACGCAGTATGTCCAGGCATCTCAAAATGATCGGATCTTGAATTTGGCTCTATATTGTATTTTGTTTTTCTCTTGGAGGGAACTGTTACTGCGGGCTCATGGCCTTTGGTTCCTTCTTCCTCGCATTAAAAAAAAAAAAAAAAACAATTCAAACATCCCCACCTCATGTTTACGTTTATCATGAGGATAAGAACATCCCAAAATTCTCAGGCACAGAAAAGACCACTTTAATGTAATGTCACTCATAAACCAATGCGAACAACTATTTGTTAAGAGACATGTAACAGCTGAACAGGAGAAAATAGCAATATTTGACTCATGGATTAAACAAGAGAGATGTCCAGCAGGTGATTTTCTTAGATCAGATAAGCTCCTTCAAGCTAAGACATTTGATGAGTTTAAAGCAGAATTCCTGAAAAATTCTCTGGAGGTATAAACTTCTTGCCAGGTATAATTCCAGAATTACATAAGACTGTGAATCTCGTAAGAGAACATAAACAAATTATGTATTAAGTGAAATAACAGCAGATGTTTCCACAATTAAGAGAACATTATTAGCTACTTTAGAAAACTCAAACTGGATAACAGATGATGGAATGATTTCACCAATGCTTGTCATAGACATCACTGGTTATGTAGCTGCTCTGTGCAAATTGCCTGATAGGGTCCTTAAGATCGCTAAGACGGTTTCTTACACCCCAGGAATGTGCTTGCTAGATTTTATGAACGAGGTAGAGATGAATTGTTGCAATGCAGGGGTGACCGAAGCAGAGTCAAATTCTACTACAATGAGAATGACAGACGCAGTGTCGGCCATAAAAACAGATACAACTACCCCAAACAAAGAACAGAATCGGTCAAAACCCAAAAACAAACAGAATAGACAACCACAAACTTCGAGGCAGCGATCTCAAACACCAGGGCAGAGGCAGTCACATAAGTTTGCACGCAGTCTGAGCAGAAGCAGCACCAGAGATACCATTAAAAATGGGAGGTCATCTCGAGGATCACATTCGGGAGATAGATCCACTCTCTTACTATTGTGCAAACCCTGGACACACAAAGAATGAATCTATCTATCTATCTATAACCCAACGCCATAATCCCCCAAAGGGTGGTCGCAGACAAAACGCCTCCAAGTCGCTCTGTCACCCACCATTTGACTACCCTCCCCCCAACTCATCCCCCCCTCCCCCATATACCTCTCAACTCCATCCCTCGATCTCATCCTCGGTCTACCTCTCCCTCTCCCTCCCTCCATCTCACCTACATACACCCTCTTAGTCAGTCTTTCATTCTCCATTCTCTCCACTTGTCCAAACCACCTCAGTGTATTTCTCCTAATCTTCTCAACCACATCCACATCCACCCCACAACGTTCCTTCACTTCTTCATTCGTCAACCTGTCCCTCCATGTCACTCCACATGCTTCTCTCAAGTAACTCATTTCCACTGCTCTCACTCTTGACTTGTTCCCCTCTTGGAAGGTCCACGCCTCGCTTCCATACGTCAGGGTAGGGATCACAATACTATCATGCAGCGACTTCTTAACTTCCATACTCACCTCCCTATTTCTCATCACTGCTTTCAGTGAACCAACAACCTTCCTTCCCTGCTGTACCCTTTCACGCACTTCATCCCCCAAAGTTCCATCCTTACTCATCACACTACCCAAGTACTTGAATGCACTCGCACTCTCCATATCGTCACCATCCAACCTCACTGTACATTCTGTGACTTCATTCCTCTCAAACACAATAACTTTACTTTTGTTTACATTAACTTTCAGTTTCCTCCTCCTACACACTGTCCCAAATTCATTCACCAAACCTAGCAACTCCCATTCATCTTCACTCAACAGTACTGTATCATCAGCAAACAGCAACACCGGAATCTTCCAAATCTCACCCTCATTCATTAGAGCCACCCCCACATCCACTGCCCTACCCTGCACCTCCTTGCCAACCCCATCCATGTATATATTAAATAGCCATGGAGACATCACACAACCCTGTTTCAGTCCCACATTGAGATCAAAGAACACACTCAGCTCACCATCCACTCGCACCATAGCCTTAGCTCCTTCGTACATACTCTTCACAGCATTCAGCAAATTCCCATCCACTCCACATATTCTTAATACCTTCCACATACCTTGCCTATTTATTCTGTCATAAGCTTTCTCGAAGTCCATGAAGGCAGCATACACTTTCTTTCCCTTCTCTAGATACTTCTTCACTTAACATCTTAGAACAAATATCTGATATACACACCCTTTTCCCTTCCTAAATCCCCCTTATTCTTCTCCAAGTAGCTCCTCTGTCATATGCCTAACCCTATCAATGAGTATTCTATCATATATTTTACCAGTCACACTAAGAAGGCAAATACCCCTATGGTTACCACATACTTCTCTATCCCCTTTTCCTTTATATAATGGAACAATTATACCTGATTTCCAGTCCTCTGGCAGCCTTCCCTCTTCCTAAGCCAATCTATGCAACTTCCATATGTACTCCACAACAATTTCACCCCCATAACTCAGCATTTCGCCACACACTCCATCAATTCCTGGGGCCTTTCCCAACTTGATCTTCTTCATTGCTTCTACTAGTTCCGTCCTACTGATCTCTTCCTCCCTCCCCTCATCCCTTCTTCTCCCAGCCAGTCCCCAACCACTTATACTTGCACTGGTGTCACTCTCTACATTCAACAAATCCTCGAAGTGCTTCTTCCATCTCCTCAATTCTCTCTCTTCTCCACCAACAATCTATTAATCCTATCCTTCACTCCCCTACTATTTCCCCTTTCACACTGCCTTGTTTTCTTTACCTCCTTCCAAAACAATTTCTTACTCTCCCTCCATTTCACGCTCAGATTTCGCCCAAACTCTTCATCCACTTTCTTCTTACTCTCCTTCACCAGTCTTTTCACCTCCCTTCTCCTGCTCATATATACCTCTCTCTTCTCTCTCTCATCTTCTCCCCTACCTCTACTTGCTAACCATTCACTATATTGCCTTCTTTTGTTCCACAGCTCGTTTCACCTCATCATTCCACCATGCTGTCCCTTGCATTCCCTTGCATCTCCTCCTCACTCCACAAACCATCTCACATGCTGCACCTATCTCTTTCGTAAATGTCTTGCATAAGTGTCATGGGGTTTTTAAGAGTATGTAATATTAAAGAATAATATTCAATAATACTTGAGAACAAGGACAATGAACTGACTTGTGAAAATCAGGCAATGATTACTTAATTCCGGCTTATGTCGCCGATTCTCTAAGGACGAGAATTTATAAACTTTCTCAACAGTACACAGCAGAGACTAATTACTCACACGTGCTGTTTATTAGTTCTGTTGGCCTCTGGAGAATGTGACTCCACCCCTGACAATCAATAACTAGTGCTATTAATGATAAGCAGGTTCTTGCTGATGCATTAACTCCTGGTTGCACAACGGATTTTAAGCTTAATAAAAAAGGACTGGCCTAAGTACCAGTTATGAATAATACAAAGAGTTTATGCAAACTAGGAGCTATAACTATAATAAGCTTAATGGAGAAATAAAACACGAGTTTACATTACATTAAGCTCAAGAGAAAAGAACTGTAAATTTATTGATTACAATGAAATAAATTTACGTTACATGCGTCTCAAATGACTTCAAAATAAGGAGATTGCACTCACTCGCTCACTCAAAAACTAAACTCTTAAACCTAGAAAAACGAAAACAAATACTGGTCAGAGAGTGGACTAAGCGGATGACTTGCCGTCGTTGCTGAGGAAAGACACTGCACACGCTGAGCCTCTGATTCACGCTAAGTGGGGATCAGGAACTCGCTGTACACACGCTGCTCCAAGCTGGGCCAACGACCTAGTCCCACGGTGCTCTAATCATGACTGAGTTCAAATTGTGAGAGAGAGGCTAGTGTCGGGTTGCACTTGCTAACGGCTAGAAGTGAGCGAAACATGCCCATAACAAATCACTCAGCGGAGGTGCTAATGTCGCCCACTTAGACAATCACTTATGAAATAGTGAAAAATGGTTCTGAAAACACTCTCGATCGGGTGAATACTAGGCAGTTGACTGAGTGATACATACTGGGATTCCACTAGAATTTGCAGTTTCCCACCAAGTTCAATGTCACGAGTTTATTTAAATATATAATCGCACCAACTTGTGACATTATGCCCCATCAAAAATGATTTTTTTTTCTCTGGAAAAAAATTTCAATATACATACATATAAATCTTACTCAGTCACACAAGATTCACACTGTGGTGTGTGTGTGCTATCCTGCTACAGGAGAAAGTCACAGTCACCAGTGAGTGAAAAACCTTGTATTTACGTTAATAGAAGCAAGCTTGAGGGAAAAACTCCGTGACAACGGTGAAAAATCCTATACTCAGGTCAAACTGAGCGAAAAGTTCACCACAATTACATTAATAACTAATTGTTATGTAGCGTGATGTATGTAATACATGGTGTAGGTGTGACAGTTGTGGTGTAACTGTACCTACGTGTAAAATGATATAATACAAATCAATAGTAAATAATGACGATGAGGCAGAAGAGAAGGGGCGGCAGCATGCGACAGGGATGACCAGCTGATCTGCATGACAATGCTGCACCCGCCACCAGCACCTGCGAAAGGAATCAAGGTGGAGCATCAAAAGTGTCATTTCTCTCTCTCTGCCTAGCAATCAGTACTTATGTCATTATTAACCAGGAAACGTAGTCTTAGGATTTACAAATCTCTCAGGACCCTTATAGTTTACTGGTTAAGCTAACTTATTAAGCAGGAAACATGCCAGTTCTTGAATTGCTCAAATCTCTTAGAACAGGCGGTTTACTGTTTAACCTAACATTATTAACCAGGAAACGTGTCAGTTCTTGAATTGTTCAAATCTCATAGAATGGGCAGTTTACTGGTTGACGTAACTCTACATTTACGATTAATGACAGGAAGCTGAGAATCGCTATGCAATCTCAGGCAGGTCACGTTTTAACGCCCACCGTGGGTGTGAACACTCATGTGGATAATATGCATTCTCCGGGAATCCTCAGAGAGGCCTACAGCTCAAGACGTTCCACAAGGTAATTCATACACAGCCTCGGATTTTCTCTGCGGGGTTCTCGAACTCCCCCCTTTAACTTACGGTATGTATGTATGTACAGACCCTGGACATACTGTGTCCTGTGGGGTCAACGGGCGAGACGTCAGATCTGCACCCACATTACCACTGCCCTGTCTCTCAACTGCTTCAGAGATTATGGGTGTGGATTCACATGGCACAGAAAGAACGTGTCCCTGATTGGTATTATGTGGACACACAATGCAGGAACGCATAAAGTTTTCTATCTCTCGTCCCATCCCTGGCCAGAAAAAGTCAGCACGGATACGGCCCTGGGTTTTCCCCCAGGTGACCTCCTGAGGCTGAACAATGACCCCATTCTAACACTGCTTGGCGGTACTTAGCGGGAACGACAAACTGCAGTCGAACCTTGCCCTCGGGTGTTCGTGACTCACGGTAGAGCCATCCTTGTTTGCGAAGGAACTTGGCTTGACCTCCCCGTGAATACTTTATCACTCTACCCTTTTGTTTCTTTCACACGGCAGCAAGTGTTGGGTCAAAGTGTTGTTCTTGAACAACAACTTGGCTACACATCAGATCTTGCGGCGATTCAATGGTCACCGGGGTGACACAGTTTGGAGCCTCAGCCATGGCTCGTGTTACTGCAGCCAAAGTCTGAGTAGCATAATCTTCGGTGCAACTATACTTGGCACTGGGAATATTGCCTATGATTAGGTCAATCAAAGGTTCTGGCATGACAACTGCGAGTGTCGTACCAGTGTAAAATGGAGATGCCACCTGAATACGTGCCTCAGGGAACAATCTCACTGATCCATCTATAAGATTATCTTGGATCTGTCGACCTGTGTACTGCTCAGGCCGAACTAGACTCTGCCTGACAGAGCAACCTGAGGAACCCTTGTCTCTCAGGACCTTCACAGGAATGTCTCCCACAAACCCTGGCTGAACAAGGAAGGCACTGTCACCTGTGGGAGGGCCTGTGGAGGAAGAAGCTAGCCACTGATTAGGCTGCTGAATAAATGATGCAGCAAACATGGTGCCCTGAGAATTAGATACTTGAGGGGTCATACTCACTGTCTGGGGAGATGGAGCATTGGCCATCTATGGAGGGGAGTTCACTGTTGCTGGGGGACTAGAGAACTGTGGGGAAGTACCCGTACTGCTAGGGACGACACCACTGTGCTGCTGCTGAGGAATGAAGGCTGCATTCTCCTCCTGCCTCCGATACACTGGGGCTGGTGGGGAAAAGATTTGTCCCGTCGGTCGATTGCGTGGCTGATACTACTGCTGGTTAGGGTACCTGTTGTACCGCTTCCACTCAGGTTTCTGAGTGTTTTGCCCCTGGTCCTTCCTCTGCGGTTTTGGACCTTGGCCATTATTCTGAGAACGGCCTTGTTGCTGGGGTTTAGTCTGAGACGGTTTCCCAGATTTATCAGGTTTCCTTTTCCAGGTATGCTGCTTGCGAGTTTGATACCCATATGCAGTGAAGAATGCATCAGCCTTCATCACCATTTGGCTGGCATCTCTTACCTGGCAGATCTTAAGCTAAGCCATAAGTTCAGTAGGCCACGACTTTTCCAGCTGCGTGTGCAGCATAAGGTCAATTATCCCCTCATATGTGAAAGGAGTTTCTTCTTTCTCCATCCACTTATCTAAGTTAACAGTAAGGCAGTCAAGAAACTGAACGGCAGTCTCTTTCCTAAAAACGCGCCCTCATGAACTGACTCTTGGCGTCGTCAACTGTGAGACTGTACGCTTTGACGAGTGTGGCCTTCATCATCTCATATGTGAGATTGTCTCCACGAATTCTGTGGAGAATATCGAGGGCAGGGCCCTCAAACAGGCTAAGAAACTGAAGCCGCTTAGCTGCATCATCCAGCTGGTACAGTTGAGCCATGTCTTCAAAACGAGCTATGTATGGCTCGATTCGGTCGCCTTCCTTGTATGGGGGAAGCTTGACGTGTGGGGTCGCCATAATATGTGCAGGGATAGCACTTGTGGAGTTTGGGCCAGCTGCACCAGATGTGTCTGAAGCCAAGGAATCTCGCTTGAGCTTCAACATTTCAAATTCATGTTTTTTGCGTACTTCTCGCTCGGCACGTTTGTGTTCTCATTCTCTCTCTCGTTCCTCACGCTGTTCTCGCTCATGTTCTAACTCGAGTTCGCTTTGTTTTCGCTCGTGTTCTAACTCGAGTTTGCGTTGTTTTCGCTCGTGTTCTAACTCGAGTTCGCGTTGTTTTCACTCGTGTTCTCGTTCTCTCTCGCGTTCCTCGCGCTGTTCTCGCTCATATTCGCACTGGACTCTATGCTCTTCATGAGCATCATTCTCGCGTTGCTCCTCGGAATTAAACCGAGAGAGGACGTAATCCTTTACTTCTTTGGGGTCTGTAAGCCCCATATCTTTAGCTTCCTGTACATAGACGTTAGTCATGATGCTAACTCAATCTAGGTGAACTAGAGACTCAGTACTGACTGCAATTTTGCAGAGAAAGATGCCAATAATCGAGAATAAAGAATATAGGCACAGGTTAGTGGTGACCAGTTTTATCTAATTAAACTGGTAAAGAAAGAAAATTAAACAAACAACTGACTGTGAAATCTATTACATAAATTAATAGAACTGAATCAATAATGACCAGTAAGATAGTGCCTATAGACTTTAATGATAAATACCTAAGTATGAGTGAGTGAGTATTATCTCGTGAATAGCTTTAGAGCTAGGAGTTAATATCCTGGAATTAGGTCGCCAAATGTCACGGGGTTTTTGAGAGTATGCAATATTAAAGAATAATATTCAATAATACTTGAGAACAAGGACAAAGAACTGACTTGTGAAAATCAAGCAATGATTACTTTATGCCGGCTTACTTTGCCGATTTTCTAAGGACGAGAATTTATAAACTTTCTCAACAGTGCACAGCAGAGACTAATTACTCAAACGTGTATATTTATTAGTACTGTTGGCCTCTGGAGAAAGTGACTCCACCCCTGACAATCAATAACTAGTGCTATTAATGATAAGCAGGTTCTTGCTGATGCATTAACTCCTGGTTGCACAACGGATTTTAAGCTTAATAATAAAGGACTGGCCTACGTACCAGTTATGAATAATCCAAAGCGTTTATGCAAACTAGGAGCTATAACTAAAATAAGCTTAATGGAGAAATAAAACACGAGTTTACATTACATTAAGCTCAAGAGAAAAGAACTGTAAATTTATTGATTACAATGAAATAAATTTACGTTACATGCGTCTCAAATGACTTCAAAATAAGGAGATTGCACTCACTCGCTCACTCAAAAGCTAAACTCTTAAACCTAGAAAAAACGAAAACAAATACTGGTCAGAGAGTGGACTAAGCGGATGACTTGCCGTCGTTGCTGAGGAAAGACGCTGCACACGCTGAGCCTCTCGCTGATTCACGCTAGGTGGGGATCAGGAACTCGCTGTACACACGCTGCTCCAAGCTGGGCCAACGACCTAGTCCCACGGCGCTCTAATCATGGCTGAGTTCAAATTGTGAGAGAGAGGTGAGTGTCAGTCTGCACTTCCTAACGGCCAGAAGTGAGTGAAACACGCCCATAACAAATCACTCAGCGGAGGTGCTAATGTCGTGCACTAAGACGATCACTTATGAAACAGTGAAAAATGGTTCTGAAAACACTCCTGATCGGGTGAATACATGGCGGTTGACTGAGTGATACATACTGGGATTCCACTTGAATTCGCGGTTTCCCACCAAGTTCAATGTCACGAGTTTATTTAAATATATAATCGCACCAACTCGTGGCAGTACGTCTTCCACCCCTTCCATCTGCTCTAGCTCATACCTTCCCAATCTTTCTTCCACTATGCTCTTATACTCTGCCATTTTCTCACTATCTTGCAAATTCTGCACTCTTCTCACAGAAACTGTTTCCTCCTGTCTTCCCCTTCGTCTCCTCAACCATTGTCTTTGCAGTTTCACCTTGGCCATCACTAGGTGATGGTCCGAGACTCCATTCCCCCACCCTCTCCACACTCTTGCATCGAACACTTGGCTTCTCATTCGCTCATCCACACAAAGGTAGTCTATCATTGCCTTTCTTTCAACAAGTCCACCATCCATCCTCCTCATTACTCTCCATGTATACCGGTGGATCATCTTATGTCGAAAGTAGGTGTTGACTATTGCCAACCCCTTACCTGCGCATATGTCCACCAAAGCACTACCATTCCCATCTACGTCAGCTGGCACACCCCACTGACCAACCACTCCATTCACTCATACTTTCCCAACTTTGCCATTCATGTCTCCAATCAAAAGCACTCTCTTGCTCCTCTCAAATTTGTCCATACATGCTTCTACTCTCGCCCAAAACTCATCTTTCACTCTTGCCACTAGGTCCTCTGTCGGAGCATACACACATACAATCGCCCACGCTTGTATACCTACTTTCATCCTCACCCATACAATCCTTGCACCCACTGTTGCATACTCTCTCATATTCTCCTTCCACTTCTTGCTTATCATCAGACATACTCCTTCTCTTGCCCTCGCAATCTCGTTAACTCCCTCACATATACCTAAACCATATTCCCATTCTCTCACCCTTTCACCTCACCATTTAGTTTTAGTCAGTCCACATATATCCACTCTTGCATCCTCAAGCACCTGAACAATCTCTCTCTCTTTCACTTTATCATTCACTCCTCTCACATTCCATGTTCCCACCCTCAGAATGTCCTTTGTCCGTTCCTTGGTCATCAACGTATGATCCGTCCTGGTCCGAGGCGCTTTATTTGCATGTTTAGTTAGTTCTTTTTATGGGGTGGGGCACTAACCCACCAGCAATCCTTTTAGTCGCCTCGTACGACAAGCAGGGATACTGGGGGAGTGTTCTTGAAACTCCCCTACCCCCAGGTAGGGGGTGACCCATATTGTAGACATCACAAGTCCCAGGGACACTGGACCTCCAATTGCAAGACAGTAGAAAAACTTATTTCCATATTTAAATTGGGGGAAGGACAAGTCATGACAAAAAACGACCAATCATAGAGAAAGCCAAATCTAAAATTCACATAGGAGGCATTATGGGAAGTGAGTGCATCTTTATACTAGCTGTATGTGAAGGTCAAAGCATTTCTTTGTTCTTGGATACAGGCTCTCCAGTGAATTTAATAACACAAGAAGAATTAGATAGGGTTTTTAGAAATAAGAAAGTAACTTTTCTGGAAGAATATGATGCAGACTTATATGAAGTAGATGGCAAACAAATTACAGTGAAAGGCATGATACGGTTAAACATCAGTTTTACAGAGACTACAAGACCAATTTCAGCATTTATCTAAATTGTTGAAAACTTAGCAATAAAAACTAGTATGTTGCTATGTTTAAGGGCAATGAGAACAAAGAAAAAATTTTACTTCCACAAATGAATGGGATAGACTTTACTAATGAATTCATAGAAGAATTATCATCAGATTTCTTACCAATCAATAGTGGAGAACCAAAAGGAGTTAGAAATATTAAAACCCTAAACAGAAATACACAAACAGATGAGTGTATAGATCCACTCACACCACCCTCCACAGCTTCCCGGACTAGAGACCTAGGTAACCGTACTGACTCATCAGTTTTCCCCGCCCATCTCACCAATGATTTAGTTGTTGTACCTGTCCATAGAGTTCCACAATCACAACGTACACTTCCAAACCAGTATGTTGATGAAGTGCTAAAAATGGGTATTAATGAACCATCAGTCTCCCCGTCGAATGCCCCAATATTTTTCGTGCGAAAACGAAATGGAGAAATGCATGCGGTAGTAGATTACTATAAACTAAAAAATCACGCAATTCCAGACTGGTTTCCCATGCCATTGCTAAGTGACGTCCTGCAAAATATTGGACCAGAAAACATGTATTTTCCACAATCGATTTCCTTAATGGCTATTATCAAATACCATTAGATGAGGAGTCATATAAATACACAGCCTTCTCCACAAATACAGGACATTTCCAATACAGCAAATGCCAATGGGACTGAGGACAGCACTGGGCACTTTTCAACACTTGATGAATTATGTATTGTCCGGAATTCTAGGAAAAGGAATATTTGTCTATCTTGACGATATAATTATTGCAACTAATGACATAAAAGAACATCTCCAAAAATTAGACCAACTCTTACAAAAGCTTGGTGATGCTGGTTTAAAAGTTAAGCTAAATAAAAATTTTGCTTTAAGGAAATAAAATTCTTAGGCCATAAACTGAATCCAGAAGGAATCCATACATCTGATGACAAACACAGTCAGTGAGGGACTTCCCTGAACCAACTAATATAGAGGAAGTTAGACAATTCTTAGGTCTAAAAGGATATTATAGATCTTTTATCCAACAATTCTCTCACATAGCTTTTCCTCTATTCCAACTACTCAAAAAAGATGCTATATTCCAATGGGAAGAAAAACAAAAACAAACATTTAATGAAATAAAAGATAAACCTACAGGTGCACCATGCTTGGATTATCCCGATTTCACGAAACCATTTATAATTTGCAGAGACACATCTGTTAAAGGATTAGGGGCTGTAGGGATGCAAGAAGATAAGAGAGGAAAGAATCAACCATTTGCATTCGCCAGCAGACAAATAAAAGGAGCAGAGAAAAATTATTGCACTACTGACTCAGAGGCACTTGCATGGTCTTTGCATTATGAAAGTTTCGAGATTTGGTATATGGTTACGAAATTCACTTATTCACCGACCATAAACCACTTGTGGTTATGTTCAAAGAAAAACTCCCCTCTGGGAGGAGAGCAAGATGGAAATGTACAGTCGAAAACTACAATGTACATTTTCACCACATACAGTGCAAAATAAATTTAGTAACTGATGCATCATCTCGGAACCCGACGACAATTCATGACGCTGCATTAGATCTCAAAGGAAACATCCCAAATCATGATGAAATCGAGAAAGCACAGAGACTTGATCCAATGTGGTTTAAAGTTATATACAAGTTAGAAAGTGGAGACGACATACAATTGCCAAAGCTACATACACCACTCGAACAATTCACAGTAGTCAATAATGCCTTACACAGGATCGACCAGGACAACTGAAATGCCGTAGAAATAACAAGAATTAGTGGTACCTAATAGTCCACATGCAGGACATCCTGGAAAAGATAGGACATTTAAACAAGCCAAGCTGTTATACTACTGGCCATTATTACGAAAAGGTATAAATAATCATGTAGACAGATGCGAATCATGTGCAAAACACAAAGGCTACCCGATGACACTTGCATCTATAGGTAATTACCCTGCACCGTATCAATCGCGAGACGTTGTCACAATTGACTTACTCAAGTTACCATTATCATAATAACCAATAATAACCAATAAGTATTTGTAGCATAAGGATAAGACAGCAGAAACAGTAGGAAAAACAATAATAGATAATGTAATATGTCGCTTCAAGACCCCAAAGGTACTAATAAGCGATAATGGAGGTGAATTTAATTTTGATACCTTACAAGAAATATGTAAACACTACAATACCAAAAAGGTTAATGTCTGAGCCTGTCACCTAGCATCTAATGGGTTAGTAGGGAGACAACACAAAAAGGTCCTGGATGTACTACGACACATTCTCAATGAAAATTATGCAAGCTGGGATGATTGGATTCCCAGAGAAGAAGCATCAATTAATGGATCTATTTATAAGTCTATAGGAGACACATCACATTTCATTATCTATGGGACAGAAAAAAAAATACGGAATGAAATTCAGGAAGGTGGAAATCTGCCCATATACAACTACGATGATTATCTTAAACCCCGTTTATGTGAATTACAGGATATATAAGAGTGAAAAAATAATTATCGATGTCCAAGGAAGAAATGTCGGAGGCATTCAATAAAAAGGCAAAAGAATCACCTATCAGTTTAGGAGACATTGTCTATGGTATCATTCATATGAAAGACAATAAATTATCCCTGAAATTTGAAGGCCCATACAGAGTAATTAAAAAGACAGCGAACAAAGTAGTAATTAGGTCACTGTCAAGTGGCGAAGAAAAACAAATTCATGTTGATCATTTAAAATGGGTCCCAAGGGAATTAGCCAGCAATTGTACAACCTCAGACATCACCAAAAAAACGAACTAAAAGACAGCAGGATATGAAAGCAGACAGCAACGACCCACCACACTGATCAACGGTGGAGTATACGTGATGCGAATGAGCTCCGGGCGGAAAAGGCGTAAGTCCACCAGGGCCGCACGCCCCTATGACACGGAACTCACCCTCTTCCACCAGAGCAGGAATACAAGACTACCTGCCGGGCAAACTGCCCATCAACCAGACTTGGGTGGAACTGTTTCTCCAGCTCCAAACAGCACCCCTGAGATGGCCGGTAGCCCCTCACCCTCCTACAGGAGACGGCCTGAAGTCACTCTGGAGGAAATCAGGAGACGGTCTGTAGCCGCTCCTGCCTTCGTCAGGAGACGGCCTGAAGCTGCTCCGAAGGTGCCCTTTGGAGAGACGGCCTGTAGCTGCTCACCCTCCTACAGGAGACGGCCTGCAGCTTCTCCGGAGGCTAACTAGGAGATGGCCGGTGGCCGCTCCTGCCTTCGTCAGGAGACGGCCGGTAGCCGCTCTGAAGGTGCCCTTGGAGAGATGGCCTGTAGCTGTTCACCCTTCTACAGGAGATGGCCTGCAGCTGCTCCAGAGGCTAACCAGGAGATGGCCTGTAGCAGCTTCCGCGTTTGTCAGGAGACAGCTGGTAGCCACTAACCCTCTTACAGGAGACAGCCTGCAGCCGCTCTGGAGGCTAACCGGGAGGCGGCCAGTAGCTGCTCCCACCTTCTTCAGGAGACAGCTGGTAGCCACTCTGAAGGTGCCTTTGGAGAGACGGCCTGTAGCTGCTCACCCTCTTACAGGAGATGGCCTGCAGCCACTCCGGAGGCTAACCAGGAGACGGCCGGTAGCCGCTCCCGCTTTCTTCAGGGGACGGCTGGTAGCCGCTCTGAAGGTGCCCCTGGAGAGATGGCCTGTAGCTGCTCTACCCTCCTACAGGAGATGGCTGGTAGCCACTCCGAAGGCGCCCCCAGACAGCCACGGCCAGTAGCTGGGCCCTGCAGCCAGAGATGGCCTGAAGCCACTCCTTCATCAGGTGCTGAGCCCGGTCCACCCACCTACGACTTGGAGGGAGCTCCCAGCCTGAAAGAGTGTTGGAGAGGCCCTGTGACTCCCACCGGGCTCTTTGTCGTACAGGCAGTGGAGACACCCCTGATGGACCCCGACAGCAGCCAATGCAGAAGCTCAGTCCTGACGGCATCCCCGACCCTCGGGGACCACAGATCTTGTGCCTTCTGGACCGTCCCTTGGACTCCCGGGTGGGACCTCCCTGCCTCCAGACGCCGGAGATCCTCATCCTCCATCAGGCGCCTGACGCGGAAGTTCAGGCGACTGTTCGGCCCCAATCCAGAGGGCCGGGCTCCCACCCTGAGCCCAGAAGACTCGGGTTCCTATGCCCCAAGCAGCCCGGAAGAGAACGGACGCCCATGCGCGCTGCCCCCTGCCCGCGGGACCTAGCAGCCCCTGGCTGATCTCAGCCCCTCCCGTAGGGGGCCTGAGACTCCGCTGCCACCCCTGCACCTGACTGTGACACACCCAACCTAACAGTGAGTGAAAGTGAGAGTGAACGCATGCACCATAAAGACAGTGTAAGAGTGACAGGATAAAGTGAGCCAGTGGTTAGAGCATAAAAGGTAGTGGTGGAGACAGCAAGGAAAGCGTATGCACGCAGTGAAAAGACCGTGCCTAGTGAAGCAGTGCAAGGTGATTTTTTTATTTTTTTATTTTTTTTTATGTGTCCGACTCTGGGCAAAGGCTTCAGGGCCTATTTCTCGGGGGCAGTTGCCTATCCCAAGGCCCAGTAGTCCTCCTACACCTCCACATGTCATCACTTCGGCACTAACACCCACCATCTATATTGAATACATGCTAGGGCTGTCTCATACAGAACTGGTGTATTGGTATTAGCAGGGGTATTTTTACGACATATTGGTGGGTCATCTGGTAGATCAGGAAAGTCTGCATTTAGGAAATTCAAATCCTTAAACTGTTCCCTGCCCCAGCCGGGATTCGATCCTGGGTCCATTAGGACTGCAGGCCTCCTCTCTACCGATTCAGCCACAGCTTCCCCCCAATTTACAGTGAACGCTCTATCCAACTGCGACAGCACATCCTGGCCCAGTGCAAGATACTAACGCTACCCAGAGAAATCAGACAACCACCACTACCGGCCTAAAGAACCTAAACCCCCCCACCCAGCAACACAAGTGTCTAGCTCAAGTGTCGTTCATCCTAACCAATCAGGTCCTGTACGGTATCCTGTGGATACTATCTATCTATCTATCTATAGCCCGACGCCCTAATCCCGCAAAGGGTGGCCGCAGACAAAACGCCTCCAAGTTGCTCTGTCACCCACCATTTGACTACCCTCCCCTCAACTCACCCCCCCTCCCTCATATACCTCTCAACTCCATCCCTCCACCTCATCCTTGGTCTACCTCTCCCTCTCCCTCCCTCCACCTCACCTACATACACCCTCTTAGTCAGTCTTTCATTCTCCATTCTCTTCACATGTCCAAACCACCTCAGTGTATTTCTCCTAATCTTCTCAACCACATCCACATCCACCCCACAGCGTTCCTTCACTTCTTCATTCGTCAACCTGTCCCTCCACGTCACTCCACATGCTCCTCTCAAGTAACTCATTTCCACTGCTCTCACTCTTGACTTGTTCCCCTCTTGCAAGGTCCATGCCTTGCTTCCATACGTCAGGGTAGGGATCACAATACTATCATGCAGTGACTTCTTAACTTCCATACTCACCTCCCTATTTCTCATCACTGCTTTCAGTGTACCAACAACCTTCCTTCCTTGCTGTACCCTTTCACGCACTTCATCCCCCAAAGTTCCATCCTTACTCATCACACTACCCAAGTACTTGAATGCACTCACATTCTCCATATCCTCACCATCCAACCTCACTGCACACTCTGTGACTTCATTCCTCTCAAACACCATAACTTTACTTTTGTTTACATTAACTTTCAGATTCCTCCTCCTACACACTATCCCAAATTCATTCACCAAACCTTGCAACTCCCATTCATCTTCACTCAACAGTACTGTATCACCAGCAAACAGCAACACCGGAAGCTTCCAAATCTCACCCTCATTCATTAGAGCCACCTCCACATCCACTGCCCTACCCTGCACCTCCTTTACAACCCCATCCATGTATATACTAAACAGCCATGGAGACATCACACAACACTGTTTCAGTCCCACACTGAGATCAAAGAACTCACTCAGCTCACCATCCACTCGCACTGTAGCCCTAGCTCTCTCGTACATACTCTTCACAGCACTCAACAATTTTCCTTCCACTCCATATATTCTTAATACCTTCCACATACCTTGCCTATCTATTCTGTCATAAGCTTTCTCCAAGTCCATGAAGGCAGCATACACTTTCCTTCCCTTCTCTAGATACTTCTCCACTAAAAATCTTAGAACAAATATCTGATCTACACACCCTTTTCCCTTCCTAAATCCCCCTTGTTCTTCTCCAACTAGCTCCTCTGTCATATGCCTAACCCTATCAATGAGTATTCTACCATATATTTTACCAGTCACACTAAGTAGGCAAATACCCCTATGGTTACCACATACTTCTCTCTCTCCTTTTCCTTTGTATAAAGGAACAATAATACCTGATTTCCAGTCCTCTGGAACCCTTCCCTCTTCCCAAGCCAATCTACACAACTTCTATATCCACTCCACAACAATCTCACCCCCATACCTAAGCATTTCACCACACACTCCATCAATTCCTGGGGACTTTCCCAACTTAATATTCTTGATCGCTTCCACTACTTCTGCCCTACTGATCTCTTCCTCCCTCCTCTCATCTCTTCTTCTCCCAGCCATTCCCCAACCACTTATACTCGCACTGCTCTCACTCTCCACATTCAACAAATCCTCAAAGTGCTCCTTCCATCTCCTCAGTTTCTCTTTTTTCTCCACCAACAATCTATTATTCCTATCTTCACTCCCCTACTATTTCCCCTTTCACACTGCCTTACTTTCTTTACCTCCTTCCAAAACAATTTCTTACTCTCCCTCCATTTCACACTCAGATTCCTTCCAAACTCCTCATCCACTTTCTTTTTACTCTCCTTCACCAGTCTCTTAACCTCCCTTCTCCTGCTCACATACACCTCTCTCTTCTCTCTCTCATCTTGTCCCCTACCTCTACTCGCTAACTATATGCCTTTTTCTTTTGTTCCACAGCTCGTTTCACCTCATCATTCCACCATGCTGTCCCTTGCACACCCTTGCATCTCCTCCTCACTCCACAAACTGCCTCACACGCTGCGCCTATCTCTTCCATGAATATCTTACATACGTCTTCCACCCCTTCCATCTGGTCTGTCCGAGACTCCATTCCCCCACCCTCTCCACACTCTTGCATCCAACACTTATCTTCTCATTCGCTCATCCACACACACGTAGTCTATCATTGCCTTTCGTTCAACAAGTTCACCATCCATCCTCCTCATTACTCTCCATGTATACCGGTGGATCATCTTATGCCGACAGTAGGTGTTGGCTATTGCCAACCCCCTACAAGCACAGATGTCCACCAAAGCACTTCCATTCCCATCTACGTCAGCTGGCACACCCCACTGACCAACCACTCCATCCACTCGTACATTCCCAACTTTGCCATTCATGTCTCCAATCAACAGCACTCTCTCGCTCCTCTCAAACTTGTCCATCCACGCTTCTACACTCACCCAAAACTCATCTTTCACTCTTGCCACTCGATCCTCTGTCGGGGCATACACACATACAATCGCCCACGCTTGTATACCTACTTTCATCCTCACCCATAGAGTCCTTGCACCTACTGTTCCATACTCTCTTATATTCTCCTTCCACTTCTTGCTTATCATCAGACATACTCCCTCTCTTGCTCTCTTATTTTCATTGACTCCCACACATATACCTAAACCATATTCTCATTCTCTCACCCTTTCACCTTACCATTTAGTTTCAGTCAATCCACATATATCCACTTTTGCATCCTCAAGCACCTGAACAATCTCTCTCTCTTTCACTTCATCATTCACTCCTCTCACATTCCACGTTCCCACCCTAAGAATGTCCTTCGTCTATTCCTTAGTCGTCAACGTATGGTCCGTCCGGGTCCGAGGCGCTTTGTTCGCTTTTTTAGTTAGTTCTTTTTATGGGGTGGGGCACTAACCCACCACCAACCCTTTTAGTCGCCTCGTACGACAAGCAGGGATACTGGGGGAGTATTCTTGAAACCCCCCTACCCCCAGGGGGCTGAGGATTCGAACCAGCGCTTGCAACTGCGTGAGTACAGCAGCTTACCAAGTGAGCCCAGGGATTATAATTGTCCAGTTTTATTGTATTTCTGATGTCCGTTCGTTCTTGTGTGGAAATTAGTAATACACATGTAGGGTGTTGCCCTGAGTTTTTGTATTCTGTCTCTCTCTTATTTGTCTAAGCTCTGGTCTAGAAAAATAACCCAGCTTTTTCCCCTGTGCCCTAGGGACAGGAGGCCGACCCTAAAACACCTAGCATGACACGAACAATACCTATAAAACCAATCAAGGAGATAACAATACTTACAAAAATAAATTGAGGTCGCATAACAAACAAATATAGGTGCAACTGTTACTAAAAATGCTACAATACAGCATTTACATGATGTAGATATCGATTTAAACTCCTTCTGTCAGTGAAACAACAAGCAAGTTGCTGTTCTCCATGAGCCAACCATAAGGCACATCACTATCATCGACCACAGCATGATTGGATTAGCAAATTAATAGACTTTTTTTTTTCGGTAGTTAAGGATGAAGGAAATTATACCATGAATTCTCCCCTACATAGCAAGAGGATATGCTCACTTAGACCCTCAACATATAGTACGGCAAGGATGCATCATAGCTCCAACGGCCTCGACGTCAATCGTGAAAGATGTCATGAGTACTGACATCAGTTTGGATTATTTGTACGAATTACCGAATTATTTGGAAAATATTGACTGAGGACCCTAGACTTTATGTCAGGAGGCTATGTTTCACAAGCTCATAACACAAAGGAAGTGACTGAAATCGTGAAGTTAGTGAAATGGAAGATAGAACAGGCCAAATCAATAATGCTCATCATGGTCCAAGATCTCCCATCTCATGGAACGGAGGCATTGATTGACACGAGCAACATCACACGTACTCGCCAAAGGCACGGTTTGTTTGACCTGGGTGGTGCAATTCTGGGGAGCATATTTGGACTGGCTACAGAGTAAGACTTTCAAGAGATAAACAACAAATTTAATAAAATAGC
This sequence comes from Coenobita brevimanus, assembly GCF_032717465.1. NCBI lineage: Eukaryota > Metazoa > Arthropoda > Malacostraca > Decapoda > Coenobitidae > Coenobita > Coenobita brevimanus. The sequence goes on from NC_136985.1 coordinate 12,636,238, forward strand.
TCAGGTACTACCATATCAAAACAAGTTCGTTGCCGGTCAAAACACAGCAGTGAAGACAATCGTGGATAATCTAAAAAAGGCAGAGAGTATAACTCACCAGAGTGTGGAAAAAATAAATGCCATGGAAGGAAACATGACACTTTTCCAACACTTCTCAGTCGTCACGGAACATATTGACACAATTATACTCCAGTTAGATAATACTAGAGTTCGTTACAGGGCACTTATGCAAGGAATTGCAAATGCTAGTAATGACAAGATCAAAACTGACCAACTTCCAGTTCATGATCTACGTCAGATAATTAGCCAAGGCATACATAAACATGGTTTGAAAGCTTTGTTCCAGGATAGGAATTTCATGTTATATTATCCACATTTAGAAGCAACCCTAACTCCAACATCAGTGATAGTTCATGTACCATTCATAACTGACGATCTGTTCACAGTTTATCAAATATACCCCTTCCCTTCTAAGAATAATGACACTTTGGTCACCATCAACATCGACACAGACACTGAACTCATCATGGTCTCCAAGAGACAGGACACTGTCACTTTCGCCAGTGAATCAATGATTAAACGAAAGTGCTGTACATCCTTACATGCTGTTCACCTTTGTCCTGCATACATTTTCACGTTTCAGCCTACTGGAGCAGTCCCTTGTGAAATGGCTATCATAAGAAATCACGACATTCATCACCATTGCAGCTTCACATTTCCTCCAGATAAACCTATACATCATTAGTGCATTGGACATTCACAGTTTTTTTTTACTTCACTCATAACACATCAGTTTACATAATTTGTCCAGATATACCACCATCCAATACTTCAGCATCAGGATTATACATAGCACCAGACTACTGTGCGGTACTTACACCATCCATATCCATTTTATCTACCATCAATCATTATGCCATCCTTAGTCATAGACACAAATATTTCCACTCTCTACCTAAGATGGATTTATCCATGAGCACAAGTATTAAGTTGACTTCACCTATGTTTGAAACTATGCAACTAATCAAAGAAATAATGAAGCCCTGGGAAGAATTAAGCTTGAGTATATTCATCCCGTATTGTGTGTATAGCCCAGCACCTACTGTCTTTGTAATCTCCTCTATTATATTTGCAGTAGTGCTGTTGACAATGCACAAAATGTAAGCATGAACTGCAAACTTGGAGTCAGAGTGAACATTCAAGTAAGACCCCCAAAATAAAGTGTATATATTATGTGAATAGTGTAAAATTCACATATAGAAAAAAATGCAGAAAATTGTGGGACGACACATGAATTAATATTCCATAATATACAAGTATCCAAATCTTATAACAATATCATTATATCTATAAGAAATACAAATATATTAATAACTCTTTCTATAATCTTGGTATCGGACTACTTTTGCAAATATGAATTTGTCTGGTATACATACACATTTTACAATATGTTATACAATATTTTATAATCAGTTTAACTATAGTGCTGTAGCTCCATTATGTATACAATATGTTTACACTGAATTATGTTTCTAGGATATTATTAATTCAGTGCAATATTATCATGAATATTATGTCTATAGAATACAATCAGTATTATGCATTAATTGATTATAGTTTATCATGAATACATGCTGTCGTAGGTTCTCCAGCTGGCGTGACCGAGCGATGATAGGAATCTACATTATCATAATACAAATCATAATTAATAGCAACATAAATGTGTAGTCTTAAAGGTAACATGATAGTCAAGCTAGGTGTGGGAAAGGAAATGTGTTTGCAGATTTCAGTAAAGGAATGCCAGATGTGCATTGTGTCACCGGAAACACTACATACACACAGACACACAGGCTTCTAGAAACTTTCACGCATGTCCAGTACACGTGACACAAGCCCTCCTAGACAAGAAAGGAGGAATTAGACATGTGGCAGGAAGCTAGCGAGAGGTTGTAGAGAGAAAGAGAGAAGAGAGGAGGGGTCTAGCGAGAAGTTATTTAGCATATGAAAGCTCTTGTGTTGCACACTGTGCTCAACTTGAGCTTTAAATTTGAAGATAATAAACTGCAGTCAAGACCCAGTATCCATCTTTAACTTCTCCTGTCATTGACTACGAGGGAACTGAAGCTGTTTCCCTACATATCTAGTCATTATTCACTCCATTTCGGCTACGACTACTATATAATCAATCACCAGATGGATAAAATCCCTTGTGTGCATTAACCCCTGCGTGCTGGCTAGCCATCACGATTCAGGGCATGGAGTGCCACCGGCTGACCAGATGTGCTGGAAGCACCTTCGAGGCACCCTTTGAACTCAAGACCATTTTCTATGACAACCATAAGGTAGGCAGGTACCCAAGGTAACTACTGATACATGGCTCAGAGTGTACACAGCACTGGTAGAATGTAGAGTGATGTCTTCCTTATCTTCCTCATCCGATTCTGACTGCATCATCGATCCCCGCGAAAGTTCTGTCTTTACCGCCAGGGAAAGGGCTAAGTGAATGAGTAGGTGTGTGGGAAACTGTAAATAGTAAACAGATATGCATAAGTGTGTTTTTTTTTTTAACATAAGTGAAATATAAGATATAAGTTATATCTAATGTTATGAAATAAGTGTTTTATAGTAAGTTTTGCAAGTGCATTGCAATAAATGTTACTGTTTATGGTTATCTGTGAAACAATGATTGGAATTACCTTGAGTAACCCTATCTAGTACAATGAAAGAAAACCAAAAGTGCACTGGAGAGAAAGATCACCTGGTTGGCTGTAACAAAATTTTTTCCCTCGTTACTCTGAAAATAATGATGAATATGTGAGTATTAGTGTGATTAGTACAAATTAGTCACAATTTCTGTACAAGTAATTACCTTATACTCAACCATACTTCGTGAAACAACCAGAACATTTACTTCTCGAAGTGCAATTACCCGTAATCATGATATCAAGTGCAAATATAAGTGCCGTAGTAAGGGGAAATTATTATAATTGACACAAGAAGTGAGTACAGAAAATAAAGAGGTATTCTTTTCCTATACATCTACGGGGCATAGTGGCACTATGAAAAGGGCAGGAAAAACTATGGGGTGCCACATGGACAGGGTGATGACTCATTCTTTCGATGGTGAGTAAGGAAACATCAAAAGAATGAGTGGAATATTCCGAAAGGCCAGGCAGTTTTACAATCACCACTCCAGTCAGTGTTGCCTTTGCTAGCCAGCGAGTCCAAGGTCACTGGCAGTGGCGCGCACCCGGATTAGCCCGCCAAAACACGGAAAACCAGTCATCTTTAACGTATCCTTACTCACTGAAGGGACCACCTGCAGACTTTGAGATAATTTAATTTGAAAAATGAAGAGTTGAAAAGTCTTATGAATACTTACTTTCTTCTCTAGTTTTAATAATTTGGAAGATATCAGGGTTTGAAATAAGGGTACTTTTCCCAAAATCTCGAAAATTCTCCATGGGGAGGAGAGAGCAATGGTAGGAACGTCCCAGTGGATAAGGGTTAATACAGACTAAAATAGGTCATGGAGGCCAATAGATGTAAATACTGATCTCCACTTCAGTTTCTCGATCCCTCATCACCCCCCCTCCCACCAAAAAAGTTCTCCAAGAGCAGCAGATGAATTAGTGGGTGTGTTATTTGGTGAAGAAATGTGTGTGATTGCTGTTTCGTCCATCCACGAATTTGTCCACCTTTTAAGGATTTATAAAATAACATCATCAATTTTCCATAATATGGCTAACTCTAGCAAAGATGGGTTGCACTGCTAGTTACATGTAAACCCAATTGGGCTTAACATTACAAACAGAGGGAGGCTTAATGTTAATTTCGTTGTCAAGGCTCATCTTTAGGTAAGTCCAATGGACTGCAGAGTGAAGGTGCCCTTCTCTTGTAGTCCACAATCTTTCTTCCTGGAGAAAAGGAGTGCATTGCAAGAAATTGTATAAACAGAGTGTGGATCCTCAGTGCCAGTGTGTGAATGTGCCACTCTCCATTTTCTTTTGATAAAATAATATTAATGACGAGGTTGGCGTGTCAGCATTTAGTTACCTTTAGAGTTAGCTCCTTTTACTTCTGCTGGATGCAGCAGGGAACTATACCCCCAAAACCGTGGAAATAAATGCAGCCTAACAAAAAGTGAAAGCTGGCCAACATGAGTACAATCCTCCCATATCCTTACCCCATCACCCCTTCTCTGTCCTTCCTTTGCTCAATACTGGTGTCGGCAAGGCAAGTCATTCTCTCTCTCTGTGCAATGCATGAGCAACCCGTGCACCAGCATCTTCTCGAGTCTGTGCTACTACTTTCACGGTTGCATCGTAAGCTTCCATCTTGCAGGAAGTGCCCTTGTTTCATTTTTTTTTTTTTTGTCATTTGTCTTTCCTGGCTTCAGTATATTAATTTGTGGTTTGCAGCCCCACCGGTGCGATATGACTGCCGCGGTTTGCTTCTGCCATGCTAGGCTGTCGGGGATTGGACTGCTGTCTTAATATACGACATCTGAAAATATGTCTTTTAGTTTGGCTGCTGGTTCCTGACAAAGCACAGATTTAACCAAGTAGGGCAAGCTTCCTCTATTGCTCATCCTAGACTTTTCTCCCATGGAGCTACGACATGTTTTGTTCCATTTGTGTTATTTTTTGTAGTTACAAGCTTTTGGGTTTAATTCCCTTAAGCCCCAAGATCCATACAGTGTTCTGTCTGTCCAAGCATGGTAAGCTATTTCCATCACGCTATACTTTTCCTCTCAGGCCAAATTTTGGTTTTTTACTTTTCATAATGTCAATATTGTGTAGTTTTTAGTATGCTGTTTGAGAATGAGGTTCACAACTTTTTTCCTGTATTCTAGTTAGGAAGAATTCTTCTGTCATTCTATGTTTACTGAGGCCATAACTGGTCTAGTATAGTATGCAGTGTGTGGCTTGCACAATTGTACACAGTTTTCAGTCTGAATGGGCACGACGTGCTATTTCCATCATATGATGCTGTACTGTCACCTCTGCGATACAGACTTTTACGTGGTCAAAAGGGACAGAAATCAAGTCACTATTGATGACCACTGTGTGCTGGAACAGTCGGGAACTCAGATTGATGGAGACTCTCTCCCATTAGCGGCCTCTTCAGTTGCATTTATTTCACTTGGTCAAGGTAAGAATGGTAGCATGCCAAAATGACAGGGCCAGTCTCCAACTAGGCCAACCCAAGCCCGACCCTCGCAATTTCCCAAAATGCTTCTAAGGTTTCACATTAACAACTAGTAGGTAATCTCTATACCACCAGTTCTCAAGGGTTACAAACAATAATGTTCAAGTGGGAGAAAATGTTTATTTACCTGCCCCGTCCCGTCGACGTATGGGTACGTTGCAACGATTTGCATTTGCCAGTCCCGGCGACGTACCACTACGTCGTGCAATTGCAAGGTCCCTAATTTGCACAATTTTCAGTTTTCGCGCGTGATATTTCGTATGTATACACAGGACACCTTCCTCTATTCCTCTACAAGATGCCAAGCAGGGACAACGCCTTACACCGCATAACCTCCCCCCTCCCCCCCTCACGCCATTGTCTCGGCAATTCACCTGTTACCAGTGACCTGGCTAGTAAAGATATTCAGGGCCAGAGTGATTCCTCAATCGATGACAATGTGAAGGACAATGTTTACATAGCATTAGAAGAAGAAAGAGCCAGAAATAATGATCAGGTAATGTGGCAAAAAAAGGTCTGGTATGGTGATTAGTTAGTGAGTGAAACAAAGCTTATAATGCCTTTATTACTGCTTGAAAACCAATATACTCTCATACTACATATACATCCGTACCAAGTAAATAAATAAATACCGTTTATGAGTGAATAAAATAGTTACCCTCCCATAGTACTCGTTTTCTTTGGTGCCAGCATGTTAGAAAACCCAGTCAGGTAAGGAGGAACTCCTACCTGGATTGGGTATTTTAAACCTCAGGTGAGCGATTTCTCTGAATTTTCGATGTTTCTCACCAAAAGCGAAGGTTTTAGCCAAAAAAAAAAAAAATCGAAAATACCTCGGGACTGGGGGATGTCGGAGGTGCGGAAAACCTCGGGACGTGACGGGTTAACAAGACCAAAAGGTAGAAATCTTCCCCAGCTACTTGCTTTACAGATTAAGCCTGAATTAGTTGGCATGTTGTTAAAAAAAATATATATGGTCCTAATATCAAATCCACAAAACTTAGCTCCTTTGTCCCAGTCCAATATGTTTATTCATAATCGTCCCTCTGAGCACACAGTTCACTAGTCCAGTCCTCTGTTATTCCCGACCTTGATCTCCACACTGGGACCTTGACTCATGCACTGGGACCTTGACTCACTCACTGGGACTTCAACCTCCACACTTGGACTTTGACTCACTCACTGGTACTTCAACCTCCACACTTGGACCCGCTACAAGTCAATATGTATAATGAATAACTATTCTCCCCAATGCAAGTAATCCCTTCACATGATCAAGAAAGTCTCATAATAAAGAAACATGAATTACAACACTCGGCATCTCAAGTAATAACAGAATAACACATGGCACTACAGACACATAGGTCTGCTCAAAATAATACTTATTGTAGGGATAACATGGAAGAAAAAGTACTATAACAAATACAGTAAGCATGAATATCTTTAACTCTAACCATGAAATTCATCACTGCATCAATATCATTGTGCCTCACAAAGTAACTACGTGAACATTAACTCACAACTCAGCCGTAATAAGTACTGAATTGTAAAGTCATCTTAACACATGTTAACAGTTTACAGTTCCAGGGCACCTGATATTTGGCCCACAAAAAAAATCACACACTTATCTGAGGCTCAGACAGAACTTTGTAGCTACCATTCTCCTACTGTAGTTACTAAATAATAATATAAAGTACATTACACAAATATATGGGAAATACCTCACTATTCAGCTCACAGGGTACCAGAGTGGTGAGCGGGAAACTCAGGACTCTCTTTTCCAATGGCTAATGGCATCACCGATTCACACTTCCTGAGGAATGACAACACTTCATTCTACCTGAGTCTATTTCTTTATTTCGTCACTATTATCACTCGTGGAGTATCACTGTTTGTGCTTCAACATATCAGACATAATATCAAATTACTTAAAGAATTCCTTGGAGGGGGGGAGGATGACGACAGTGCCGACCATCTGCCACCTATCACGGCCGGTGAGCGAGTGAAACACGCCAAAACTGCATGATGCAAAGGGGGAGGGGGGGATGATGGCGTACGGTATTTAAAATGTTTATTATTACAGACTCGTGATAGACTCAATGTGATTTCTTTCCCCTTAGAATCGATTACCTGAAAAAAATGACATTCTCTAGTTATAATAACTACTCTGCAATACCTTTCTCTTTATACTTTTACATCGAAAAACAATAAAAATAATAGTGCCTTACATCAGTTTGTGCATGCGTATATTATGCTGGATTATGTGGACACAGGCACATGTTCCCATCCGCTCGAGATTTTATATTATAAAGAGACTTAATACTAGTAACTTATAGTAGGAAAAAAATGACTTAGCAACTAGATAATCTATGTTCATGTCACGTCCGCATGGTAGCAACTATGTCTCAGCTACACTCACTATACCGAACTTTTGGTCATATAAAATAAACTAGATACAACTCATTATCACTTCATGGCACTACATCCGCCCACGGTTAGGGAAGACCAAAAGTTCAGGCGACTGGACCTGAACTCATCAGATATACCCAGTACCCACACGTAACACACACGGTAAGTTAATTCACCTACTTGATCAGTCTCCCTCAATACTGCTACTGTGGGGGTGTTCCTCATGCTCCTTGCTCGTGAGGGGAAACCAGTTTACACGCCTCCAAAATACCATCCAACGGGTCCTATACTGCGACTGTGAGATATTACATAAGCTTCATGCTCGAGAACAGTCGGTGGCTATCATGTCCACACACAAAAAAATCCTCTACCATGAGTAAATTTTCTCCTGCTACTCACTGTATGCAACTGATAACGTATGCCACTCACCAGGCATATTACTCACAAGGAGAATGTCCTGCTATGAGGAGAAAGTTTGTGCTTCGCAGAGAGTAACACGAGTCATTCCACTGCATTCCGTCCAGAGAGACCGAGCGAAACCTACCTACTTCTCCTAACACGCGAGAGCCCCATAGTTCAACTTCTCCAAGCCCTATAGAGAAACTAGAAACTTCCCCTCTCTCTCTGAGCAATCCTATACTGCGGTTTGGGTATTACATACACTCAGTGCTCGAGGTTCTCAAAGCAAGTGGGGACCTTCAGGTAGAATTGCCCCTCACTTGAACAGTTTCCTAACTCTGGGGGAAAAAAAAAAAAAGGGTCCTAACTGTGAAGTCTCGTTATCCTTAACTAAGCCTAAGAATCTAACCTAAAGAAAAAAAAAGAATCGAAGTAAGGCAAGAACGACGGTCTAATACATCGTGGTGCACTCGATTTGACAAGCACGCAGCTTCCACGCCTCATCTCTCCAAAAGCTGGACATACTCTAAATAACTACTCAACCCTATTAATCAACCCAAAATTACAACTCATAGGTACTGGTAGAATACACAGGTACAGTCTGGAGAGACTTGGAAGGGCATACCTGACTCCATGTTCACAGCTAGTTAAGGCAAGGACAAGACGTGCTCAGAGAGAGAACATTAAAATGAATATATACAATATATACACCATACACCCATCATCTACGTGCACTGCAACCGCTCAGGTGGTCTCCGGGATCTTACACTAGGCAGTATCTCTTCCTCTTCCTCACTGGTCAAAAATTTGTGATCCACCCTACTCGATAAGGCATCTCTTTCAACATATCTTTTGACCTTTTCAGCTGCCCTACTCAAGATGGTGCCATCAGACACATTTTCTGACTCATAGGCTTTACCCTGATCGATAACTTTGACAATCTTGTAAGGACCCTGCCTTTTTCTATTTAGCTTTGATGCCGTACAAGGCAAGCACTCTTCAACACAGATCCAAACTAATTCACCTGCTTCTAGAGCATGATTCCTAAGTGCCTCATTTGCCCTGTTAAGGTATCCTGCTGTTATCCGACGTTGTGTCTCCTTGAGCATCTGTTTGACATCTATTTTCTCTACACAGTCTTCATCAGTAGGGAACTGCAAATCTCTTACCTCGCGATTTTGATGACGACCATAAAAAGCAAAGAATGGTGATGTACCTAGGGATGTATGCACTGCTTCGTTCAATGTTTTCTCAGTGTCGCATAGGTGCATGGGCCACATATTCAGGTGTTCTTGGCTCAAGATTGCCAGCACTGTCTTTAAGGTCCTATGTGTTCTCTCAATAACTGAATTTCCTCGGGGATTGTAGGGTAGACAGAATCCTTGCTTAACCCGTACAGCGTCGGCCGATTTGGCTTATATGTACACGCCCAGCGTCGGGACTATGGAAAAAAATTTTATTGGCTAGATGGGTCAGAAATGCTGAAAAAACATGAGTTTCATTCATGAAAACGTTCGTTTTCAACTCGAAGATTGTTTTTTTTTTTCCCATGTCGGGCATTGCCGAAAATTACGTTTTTTTCCCCCAGAGAGTTTTACAGCCCTTACGTACTTCGGTCGCGGCTAGTCAACAACGATTTTCGTAAGCCTTATCCATTTACTACACATGTCTAAGATACCAAAATATTTACAATAGACTAAACTATTCACAAAATATACATATCTTGATATATTATATATTGTAGGCATAAAAATGTAACATAAAATGAAGATGAAAGGTATAGAAATTAGAGAAAAGTTACTGTAACAGAAAAGTAAGGTATTTGGAAAAAAAGAATACTAATAAATAGGTAAAATAAAATAAAAAACATGAGTTTCACAGATCAAGTCACTCAAATCCACAAGGAAATACTTTTTTTTTTCGTATATAAGAATGCTTATTTTTCATTCCCATCCCGTAGACTTCAGAGATTTTACGTGTATTTGGTGGGGGAAAATAAAAATGCAGTTATGACAATTCTAGGCTTACATTTTCGTATTCAATGCTTACATAAACAACCCCTGTTACTGTTGGTAAAGTTATTTCACCTTTCATCAGTTCTACTCGTTTGCCAGTACCACTAGATTCTGATGTTTCACTTTCGTTATTAGGAGGTAAATACTCATCCTCACTATCACTATCCACTAATGATGCATCGCTATCAGCATATACCACACTTTCACTCATCTTAGACGATACAGTATCGTCTAGAGCTTTGTCTATTTCTTCTTGGGAGAGACCGGAACGACGAGCTTGAGACATCTTGACAGCGTAAAAGCTCAACTCAGAGTGATGGCCTAGGTAGGCCAAGGAGGGGGTAAGGGAGGCCTGGAGGGGTCAGGTTGTACAGTGAGACAGTGGAATGAAACAATGGTGTTCATAGAAGGTCGCGTTCACACTGTCACGACATGTAAAGACTTACTACAAGTGCGCGAATATGAGGTGGTATATATACCACCGCAACGCTCTAGTCACTGGGAACTCAGGTGGTATATATACCACCGCGACGCTGTACGGGTTAAACCTGGCTCTCTTACAAAAATCTCTAAACTCTGCACTGGTGAATTCTCCGTTGTCCATGATGACTACCTGTGGCTTGCCATACCTACAGATGTCCTTCTTAAATTTTTCAGCTTCGGCTTTCTGCAACATTCGCGGCCTTTCATCTAACTTTCGCTCTGTTGAGCACCACCTCTCCTCCTCTAAACCTCACCTTCTTTTTCTGACGGAGACTCAGCTGTCTGAGGCAACCGACAGCAAACCCTTTTCTGTATCCTCCTACTTTCTCTATACTCATTTCAAAGCCAAAGGTGGCTGTTGTGTATACATACGCAACGACTTATCTTGCTCTCGTGTTCCTGAACTTGATTCTTCTGAATTCTCCACACTCTGGCTTCGGCTTTCCTGTCATTCTCTGACTAAATATATCTGTGCTGTTTACTTATCCCCTAATTCTACTGACTATCAAAAATTCTTCGACTATCTTACTTCTACGATGGAACACATTCTGTCCATTTCTCCTTTCTCTGAAATCTCCATTCTTGGAGATTTCAATGTTCACCACCACCTTTGGCTCTCCTCTCCTTTCACGGATCCACCTGGTGAACAAGCCTACATCTTTTCTATCCTTAATGACCTAGAGCAGCTTGTACAGCACCCTACCCGTATCCCTGACCGCCTTGGAGAGAGCTCCAACATACTTGACCTCTTCCTCACAACTAATCCTTCTGCTTACTCTGTTAATCTTTTCTCTCCGTTGGGCTCCTCCGATCACAACCTTATTACCTTAACCTGTCCTATCACTCCGGTACGGCCTGTGGACCCTCCAGAGAAACGTCGTCTGTGGCATTTTGGAGCCGCGAACTGGGAGGCCCTCAGGCAGTACTTCTTTGATTTTCCCTGGAATGATTATTGCTTCCATGGCCGTGAGCCATCTGAGTGTGCCTTGCGCATTACGGAGGTTATTCTCTCGGGCATGGAAGCATACATTCCTTTCTCATATCCTTTGAGTAACGCAAGAAAGCCTTGGTTTAATCACGCTTGTTCTAATGCTGTCCGCAACAAGGAGAGGGCCTACAAAAGGTACCGGAGCCAACCCACCCTGAATCACATCATCTTTACGTTTCTGCCCGGAATCGTGCTAAGTCTGTTCTTCGCTCTACTAAAAATAATTTCATCCATACTAAATGCTCTCAACTCTCCAACTCGAATTCTTCCCGCTCCTTCTGGCACCTTGCCAAAAATCTTTCTAACAACTTTACCTCATCATCCTTCCCTCCTCTTTTCTACTCTGATGGTTCTGTAGCTATTTCTTCTACTGATAAAGCAGATCTCTTCGCACAGACTTTCTCCTCCAATTCCACCTTAGACGATCCCGGTGCTGTTCCTCCATCACTTCTCCTCTCTGACTTCCTCATGGCTGACATTAAAATTTCTTCAGTTGATGTATTTTCTGCCATCACTGGCCTCAGTACTAACAAGGCATATGGGCCTGATGGGGTCCCTCCTGTTGTTCTCAAGAACTGTGCTTCTGTGCTTACACCCTGCCTAGGCAAACTCTTTCGCCTTTGTCTGTCAACTTGTACCTTTCCTTCTTGCTGGAAGTTTGCTCTCATTCAGCCAGTCCCAAAGAAGGGTGACCACTCCCAACCCTCCAACTATCGTCCAATTGCTTTAACGTCCTGTATTTCAAAAGTTTTCGAGTCAATTCTTAATAGAAAAATTTTAAGGCATCTTTTCTATCACAACCTTCTTTCCGATCGTCAGTATGGGTTCCGTCAGGGACGCTCCACTGGCGATCTTCTCACCTACCTTTCAGACTCCTGGTCATCCTCCTTTCGGGACTTCGGCGAAAGCTTTGCCATTGCACTTGACATCTCAAAGGCTTTCGATCGAGTCTGGCATAAATCTTTAATTTCCAAACTGCCCTCCTACGGTTTCTATCCTTCTATCTGTGCCTTCATCGCTAGCTTCCTTTCTGGTCGTTCTATAGCCACTGTTGTAGACGGCCATCGTTCTTCTCCTAGATCTATCAACAGTGGTGTTCCTCAGGGCTCTGTCCTGTCACCAACTCTCTTCCTTTTATTCATCAATGATCTTCTAAGCTGTACATCTAACCCTATCCACTCATACGCTGATGACTCCACCCTTCACCTTTCCATTCGGTTCCCGCAACGCCCATCTCAACAGTTACTTCAAGAAACAAGGGATGAGGCTATGGCACACCTAATGTCTGACTTGGCTCGTATCTCTGACTGGGGTAAAAATAATATGGTTGTCTTTAATGCATCTAAGACTCAGTTTTTACACCTATGAACCCGACAAAATCTTCCACAGGTATACCCATTAATGTTTAATAATACTCAGCTTAATCCTGCGTCATCCTTGAACATGTTTGGGGTTTCATTTACTCGGGACTTATCTTGGAAAGATCATATTACATTTCTTGTAAAATCTGCTTCCAAAAGATTGGGTGTGCTAAGCCGACTCCGCTCTTTCTTTACCCCTGCACAATTGTTGTCTCTATACAGGAGTTTTATCCGCCCCTGTGTGGAGTACAACTCTCATGTGTGGGGAGGCTCCCCACACACAGCTCTTCTCAATAGGGTGGAGTCAAAGGCTTTTCGTCTCATTAACTCTCCTCCTCTTACTGACTCCCTTCAACCTCTGTCTCTTCGACGCACTGTTGCATCTTTATCTCTTTTCTATCGCTACTTTAATGGTCACTGCTCCTCTGAACTGTCTGCTTGCATTCCTCCACCTCTACGACGTGCGCGTAGCACCCGTCTGGCAGCAAACTCTCATCCCTTTTCTGTCCAACTCTCTAATGCAAGAGTTAACCGTTACTCCCAGTCTTTCATTTATGCAACAGGTCAGCTCTGGAACTGTCTCCCTCTATCTGTATTTCCTGCTGCCTATGATCTCCAGTCTTTCAAACGCAGTGTGTCCAGGCATCTCAAAATGATCGGATCTAGAATTTGGCTCTCTATTGTATTTTGTTTTTCTCTTGGAGGGAACTGTTACTGCGGGCTCATGGCCTTTGATTCCTTCTTCCTCGCATAAAAAAAAAAAAAAAAAAGGTACCTAGAAAAATGTTCTATCACCATGAGACAATACCTGTGACCACTCCTACTATTATGCAAATGTATGCGATCTATCGCAACTCTCTGACCATTATCATCTACTGGTGGCAACTCCTTAAAATGGTGCACAATCTTCCCGTGACCCTTGAACTGCTGACATGACTTGCATGATTTAACAAAATGTCGCACATCAGTCAGTAGAGACGGCCAATAGAAAAACTGTTTTGCTTTGGCTACCGTCGTGCGTTCCCCTAGGTGTGAAGGTTTAGGAACAATTGAACAGGCAATAGCAACTAAAGACTTGGGTACTACCAGGCACAACCTCGACTTCCCCATTTCTTCTCTTCAGACATACAGAATCTCCACATTCATTTCGAAAGCGTAAATGGGACGATTACCAGACAACCTCCTGGGTAACTGACCTCCTTCTAAATGCTGAATTACCTGCCTCCACCTTGGGTCTGCTCTCTGGGCTTCCCGGACCTTGTCTACTGTAAGGCCATGCAGCCGAAATTCAGCATTAGACTGGGTTATATCTGAGGCCTCCCCGATTGCTCCTACTGATCTACTCAAAGCATCTGGGACATAATGATTCACACGCTTTTTATATCTTATCACAAAATCGTAGTCTCTCATCTCCAGCAAATAATGAGACATATGTGGGCATTTAGTCTTTCTCTTAACCCGTCACGTCCTGAGCTATTTCACACTTCCGACACCCCTCAATCCCGAGGTATTTTCGAAAGCATTTTTTTTTGGCTAAAACCTCCACTTTTGGTGAGAAACATCGAAAATTCATAGAGAAATCGTTCACTTGAGGTTTAAAATACTTGATCCAGGTTGCAGTACCTCCTTACCTGACTGGGTTTCCTAACAGGCTGGCACCAAAGAAAACGAGTTCTATGGGAGGGTAACTATTTCACACCACTTATAAACATTATTTATTTATTCATTTGGTACGAATTTATATGTAGTATGAGAGTATATTGGTTTTCAAACAGTAATATAGGCATTATAAGCATTGTTTCACTCACTAACTCATCACCATACCTGACCTTCTTTTGCCACATTACCTGATCATCATTTCTGACTGTTTCTTCCTCTAATGCTATGTAAACTTTGTCCTCCACATTGTCATCAATTGGGGAATCATTCTGTCCCTGAATGTCTTTATTGGCCAGGTCACTGGTAACAGGTGAATTGCCGAGACAATGGCGTGCGGAGGGGAGGGGGAGGGGGAGGTTATGCAGTGTAAGGCATTGTCCCTGCTTGGCATCTTGTAGAGGAATAGAGGAAGGTGTCCTGTGTATACATACGAAAAATCATGTGCAAAAATTGAAAATTGTGCAAATTAGGGACCTTGCAATTGCACGACGTACCAGTACGTCATCGGGACTGGCAAATGCAAAATGTTGCAACGTACCCATACGTCGACGGGACGCCTACGATTAAAGATGGTGGTTAATGGTCTATGGTCAGTGATGATGGAAAAGGGTTTGCACCATACATAGTGGCTGAAAAATCTACATGCACTCACTAATGCCATAGCTTCCTTGTCTGTTACTGAGTATCTTTTTTCTGTCGGGGTAAGTTCCTTTGAAAAGTATCCAATAGGTCTCAAATCTTTCTTGCCCTCCAGCTGCAAAAGAGCTCTGCCAATGTGCAAGTCACTAGCATCTGTGTGTAACTCGAACGGTTTAGTTAAATCTGCCTTTACTAGTACTGGAGCTGACAGTAACTTTTCTTTGAGAACTAAGAATACATTCTCACACTCCTCTGAACATTCAAATTTTGATCCTTCCTAAGCAAATTAGTGAGAGGACTGGCGATGTTAGGAAAGTCAGGAAGGTGTTTGTGATAGAAGTTAGACATGCCCACAAAGCGTCTCACTTCCTTGGCCTTCGTTGGTTGTGACATCTGTTCAATGGCTTCGAGATTTTTAATGTCAGGGCATACTCCTTCTCCGACACTACATGTCCCAAGAACTTAATTTCTCGCTTTATGAAAGAGCATTTACTAACATTCAGCTTCATTTCAAACTGGGTTAATCTTCCAAAGGTAATCTTCAGTCGGTCTAGCATCTGATCAAAAGAGTCTGCCCAAATCACAACATTGTCTAGGTAGTTACAGCACCAACCTTCTCTATCTAAAGGGGCTAACACTTGCTGCATTTTCCTCGTGAAAATTGCTGGAGTCACAGACAATCCAAAAGGTAAGCGCTTGTATCTGAACAAATTATCTCCATCAGAAAAAGTTGTCAAATCTCAAGAGTTTCCATCCAACTGAACTTGGAGGTAGGCGTCCTTCATATCAAGAGTGCAGTAAAACTTTTTCCCAGCACTTTCCTCTTCTATTTCGTCTATTCGAGGTAGGGGGTGGATATCTATCTTGACCTTCTTATTAAGAGCCCGATAATCTATACATACCCTTTTACTGCCGTCCAGCTTGCTGACTAAGACCATGGGGGCTAAATATGCAGCGTTCGATTCCTCAATCACATCCTTTTCAATCATCTCGTCAATCATCTCGGAAATTATCTTCCTTGCTTGGTCAGGATGCCGATACAAGGGGATATGCACGGATTCTGAGTCGATGGTATCAATGTGGGCTTCATGTACTTTATGGGGTACCAATTTCCGTCGGACCAAGAATGAACAGTGCATTATTATCCAATATCAACTTTCTCAATATGTCCCTCTGTGACTGAGACAAATGTGCCCACTTCGGCTCTCTGAGAATTGAATTAAGCACAGCACGTCGGTCACTCACAACCTGTGTCTGATCCATGTTTGGTAACAAAGCATTATCTACCCGAACTACTGGTGCCACAAGGTCATCTTCTGCCTCGCCTACTGGTTGCACTAATTCAAGTGGACTTCTGTCCTGTTCCTTGGGGCTAAGGAAATTCGACTTGTCAACAACATGGTACGTCCCCAACACTTGTCCTGGGTTTAGCTTCACTGGTTCCTTGGTTACATTGGCAATGGGTAAATAGCATGCCCCATTCTCACTAACTCTCATGAAACAATTTGATCCTAATGAAGGTTTACCTCTGGCCTTCTGAAATTTACTAACATGTAAGACACCTCTGGGTTTTCTATCTTTTAACGCAATGGGTACTGACATAAATGTCTGTGCAGGTACCATTGTCCTACACTTCAATGATACTAGCTCTCCTTCTGCTTTTCTCGTATGGTTAGTCTGGAACTTTATTCTGTTCACTGTCTGGCAAATCTTATTTCGGACCTTGTACTGCTGACCACCTCAATGCATCACATGACTTTCTCCGTCCCAAGTGAAAATCGACCTACCAATTAAGTCCGCACCCATGAGCACTTCGGTTGACAAATAATAGTCTGGGACCACTACAAATCGCTGCACTATGCTTGTCTCGGAGGCAATATGCACTACCGACGAAACCTGGCCAACAACAGTTAATTTATGGTTGGATACTGAAAGCAATGAACGTCGGCACTTGCTAATCTTTAATCCTAATCTATTTGCTGTACTTTCTTTCATCAATGTTGCCACACTACCAATATTTACAAAAGTTGAAACCTGATACTGGCCCAAAATCAAGCGTATCACTGGAGTGTCTACTTCACCTCAAACTTTTCAAATTTCCTCCACCTCACTATCTGAAAGGTTCTGACAGCTCTCATTCTGTTCTACATCCTGTACTCTACACACAACATAACTGACAGCCTGCACTACCTCAGGGGCCTCTAGTCATTCCCTAGGTGGTTGGAAGTCTGAATGTAACTGAGAATCCTGCTGTGGGAGGGAACTAGCTGTTGTGGGAGGTGTACTTGGCTTGCTCCTTTCCTGTTTTCTACTCAAGTTAAGTCTACCAGGGCATCCCTCATGTCCCCTTCTAGAGTTCGCCTTCAAGCAATGAAAACAACTTCCTCGCTCTGGTTTCATTAGACAGTTCGCCCTGTCATGTTTACTGCCATTTGAACACCACCCACAAGGCCACATCATAGGTCTAGGTTTAAAGGATACCTCACATGCAGGTACTCGAGTCACTGGACGAGCATTGTCACTAACAACTGGAGGTGTGATTCTAGTAGGGGTTGGAACCTAATTAACATCAGACCCTTGTTCATCCACAACTTTTGCCACTCTATGCCACTGTCTATAACCTCTTCCTCTCTCTAATTCTGAAATAAAAGTCTCCTCCATTCCCAGATCTTTAACCCATCACGTCCCGACCACTTTCTCACCTCCGACATCCCCCAGTCCCGACCCTTTTCGGAAATTTTTTTTTTTGGTTAAAACCTCCGCTTTTGGTGAGAAACATCGAATATTCATAGAGAAATCGCTCACCTGAGGTTTAAAATACTCGATACAGGTAGGAGTACCTCCTTACCTAACAGGATTTTCTATCAGGCTGGCTGCAAACAAAACGAGTTCTGTGGGAGGATAACTATTCCATACCCCTCCTAAATGGTATTTATTTATTTATTTATTTATTACGAATTTATATGTAGTATGAGAGTATATTGGTTTTCAAACAGTAATATGGGCATTATAAGCATTGTTTCACTCACTAACTCATCACCATTCCTGACCTTCTTTGCCACATTACCTGATCATCATTTCTGACTGTTCTTCCTCTAATGCTATGTAAACTTTGTCCTCCACATTGTCATCGATTGGGGAATCACTCTGGCCCTGAATGTCTTTATTGGCCAGATCACTGGTAACAGGTGAATTGCTGAGACAATGGCGTGTGGAGGGAGGGAGGTTATGTGGTGTAAGGCATTGTCTCTGCTTGGCATCTTGTAGAGGAATAGAGGAAGGTGTCCAGTGTATACTTACGAAAAATCACGCACGAAAATTGAAAATTGTGCAGATTAGGGACCTTGCAATTGCAAAACATACCAGTATGTCGATGGGACTGGCAAATGCAAAATGTTGCAACATACCCAAATGTCGATGGGACGTCTCAGGTTAAAGAACTCTAATTGTTCCCTACCTTCCTGTGGTACATTATGTAACACAGCTTTCTCCCACAACTGCTCCACATTAGGAGGGTTAATATGGGGATGTTCTCTACAAATTGCCCTAAAGTTACTCTTGAACTGTCTAACAAATCTCTTAGGTAGATCCTCAAAGTTATACACCATTTGGGCAAGCTCACGGAATGCATCAGCGATCCCATCGACACCTCTGAACTCACATTGCAACAATGTCTTCATGTCCCCATAAGTATCACCTGCCTCACATAAGCTTAACTCTCCCAGAACATATGTACGCAACTCTGTGTCCATACATGTGAGCACTACCGCCTTCCACTGTTCTAAGTTAGCAGTCACTGACTCCACCTGCATTAAAAAGTGATCCACCAGGGTTCTAGTATGTAAACCATACATTTCACTCATCCTTTGAACTTCAACATCCTTACACTCTAGTACTATCGAATTTCCCTGATAGCTCTGCATACATCCAACTGGCAAATTTGACCACTGTGGAGTTGACTGCCTAAATGGATTTCCAGACTTTACGGGGGTAGATTGTGATGGGCCTTCAACCTTGGTTGGGGTGAGTCCAGGTGGGCCTAACATCTCCTCCAAAGCTCTAATACGTTCAAAACACTCATCAATTGCGGAGGGTTCCTCTTTCACACCTACTCCCTCAGGCATCTGTCTCAGTGTCAATCAATTTTTCAACACAGGACTCAATCATGAATTATACAAACGTGAGCAACCCCAGGTGAATGCTCAACTATTAAAATGCCCAACTGCAACTTGAGCAACCCCAGGAGGTGAATGCTCAACCGCAACACCAAAATAATACACACTACAAATACACATACCTTATAATTCTTCATATAATGCCAAGTACATATACCTTTGAGAACTGGTGGATGAGCAATTACCTTAATTTTATTTAATGACAGTCGTCTAAATGATCTCTCAATTATTGCTTACCAGTTTAATTACGCTCACATTAATAGGTCATCCCACCGCTGCCACCACGTGTACTGTCACCTCTGCAATCCAGACTTTTACGTGGTCAAAACGGACAGAAATCAAGTCACTATTGATGACCACTGTGTGCTGGAACAGTTGGGAACTCAGACTGATGGAGACTCTCTCCCACTAGAGGCCTCTTCAGTTGCGTTTATTTCAAGTGGTTAAGTTAAGAATGGTAGCATGCCAAAATGACAGGGCCAGTCTCCAACTAGGCCAACCCAAGCCCGACCTTCGCAATTTCCCAAAATGCTTCTAAGGTTTCACATTAACAACTAGTAGGTAAGCTCTATACCACCAGTTCTCAAGGGTTACAAACAATAAAGTTCGAGTAGTAGAAAATG
Organism: Coenobita brevimanus; assembly: GCF_032717465.1. NCBI lineage: Eukaryota > Metazoa > Arthropoda > Malacostraca > Decapoda > Coenobitidae > Coenobita > Coenobita brevimanus. Next base: position 12,656,200 of record NC_136985.1, read on the forward strand.
TGTATTAAAAAGATCAAAAGGTAGAAATCTTTCCCAGCTACTTGCTTTATAGATTAAGCCTGAATCAGTTGGCACGTTGTTAAAAAAAAAATTATATGGTCCTAAAATCAAATCCACAAAACTTAATTCCTTTGTCCCAGTCCAGTATGTTTTTTCATAATCGTTTCTCTGAGCACACAGTTCACTGATCCAGTCCTCTGCCATTCCCGACCTTGACCTCCACACTGGGACCATGACTCACTCACTGGGACTTCAACCTCCACACTTGGACTTGGACTCACTCACTGGTACTTCAACCTCCACATTTGGACCCACTAGAAGTCAATATGTATAATGAATAACTATTCTCCCCAATGCAAGTAATCCCTTCACATGATCAAGAAAGTCTCATAATAAAGAAACATAAATTACAATACTTGGCACTACAGACACATACGTCTGTTCAAAACAATACTTATTGTATGGATAACATAGAAGACAAAGTACTATAACAAATACAGTAAGCATAAATAACCTTAACTCTAACCATGAAATTCATCACTGCATCAATATCATTGTGCCTCACAAAGTAACTATGTGAACATTAACTGACAACACAGCCCTAATAAGTACTGAATTACAAAGTCATCTCAACACATATTAACAGTTTAAAGTTCTAGGGCACATGAAATTTGGCCCATAAAAAAAATCACACACTTATCTGAGGCTCAGACAGAACTCTGTAGCTACCATTCTCTTACTCTAGTTACTAAATAATAATATAAAGTACATTACACAAATATATGGGAAATACCTCACTATTCAGCTCACAGGATACCAGAGTGGTGAGCGGGAAACTTGGGACTCGCTTTTCCAATAGCTAATGGCATCACCAATACACACTTCCTGAGGAATGACAACACTTCATTCTACCCGAGTCTACTTCTTTATTTCGTCATTATTATCACTCGTGGAGTATCACTGTTTGCGCTTCAACACATCAGACATAATATCAAATTACTTACAAAATTCTTTGGGGGGAGGGGGAGGATGACGACAGTACCGACCATCTGCCACCTATCACGATTGGTGAGCGAGTGAAACACGCCAAAACTGCGTGATGCAAAGGGGGAGGGGGGGATGACGGCTTACGTTATTTAAAATTTTTATTATTACAGACTCTGGATAGACTCAAAGTGATGTCTTTCCCATTACAATCGATTACCCGAAAAAAAATGACATTCTCTGGTTATGATAACTACTCTACAACACCTCTCTCTTTATACCCTTACATCGAAAAACAATAAAAATCATCGTGCCTTACATCACTATGTATACGCGTATATTATGCTGGATTACATTACCAAAGGCACATGTTCTCATCCACTCGAGATTTTATATTATAAAGAGACTTAATACTAGTAAATTACAGTAGGGAAAAAAAATGACTTAGCAACTAGATAACTTAATCTATGTTCTGGTCATGTCCGCATGGTAACAACAGTGTCTCAGCCACACTCTCTCACTAAACCGAACTTTTGGTCATATAAAATGAACTAGATACAACTCATAATCCCTTCCGGGCACTACAGTGTTCTCCTTTGTTTTCCCAAGGCTCCACTCATTGTTTTCTCCTGACGAGTAATACAGTATTTAGCATTAGTTTCAAGTTCATTTGGTCTTTCTGGCCCATGTGGCACACAGTATTTACACTGAGCAAGTACTGTAAACTGCTGTCACTGCTTTACCCTGGGGCTCAGGCCAAAGCTATCACAGACGCCTACAGCGGTGAGGTAATTGCCGCACCTTCCACTGAAGAAGACAGCATTGTGCAACGAATGATTTCAGCATTGATGGTGATGTCAAGTGGGAACTTGACAACCACGACATTTGGAATGGGGCAATGTTCTGAGAGTAGTCATTGTCACAGGCCTACTTCCTGCCATGCCTGGAGGAATGGACTGACTCTTACTAAGTTCCTTATAGGGTCATGCCTATTCAGTTCTCAGTGTCAGTGAAGAGCAGTGAATCTGTCATCTAACTACTCAGGTTCTGTGCTAGTACTCGCATCTCAGTTTCAACAATAGTTTAAATGACTTGCTATTAATCTCCACTGCAGACAGTGACAAACTGCATTAACCCCTTAACCACGGGGCGTCACTTTCGTGACGCTTGGGAGCAAGGGATCATACCGCAGGGCTTTCAAGTGGTAGGTTGTATCATCTATCAGTACTGCCAATGTCCAACACTAGTCAGCACTCCTAATCTCATCTCTACTCCCATCCATTGTTGAGAATTTAGCCATTTCTCCCCGTTCTTGACTCCTCCCTACCCTCCCTCCATTACCCTCTCCTCTTGCCTACCCGGCCGTGCTATGCTAAGTAAATCTTCCCTGGAATTTTCCACCAATTTCATTCATTGAAATAAGCCCTATGCCCTATTCTTATACCAAACAATATATACCAAAAAGAAATAAGGTAAGTGAGATTGCCATACACCTGGAATTGGCTAATTATCACCTGACAACACCTCACGTGCAGTCGTTCGCTAATTTTCGCTGTTTATTTCCCCTTGAAATATGCCGTATAATCTATTCTCGTACTAAAAATATATATAAGGACGGAAGGGAGATGCCTAAGTGATATTTACATTCACCTGGAACTACCTAATTTATAATGTATTGTCCAGATTTCCTGCCAATCATTTCACTGCTGTATATTAGTAGCTGTCAAGAGGCTGATGTTGGCAGTAATGCATTTCCCTAGGTAAGCCATCCCGGCCCACCCTTATCAGTTCACTGTCATCTTCCAAGGTGAAGGTACGTCTGTTTGCTCCTGCTAACTTCCGCCGCTTTCTACCCCCATGCAAAGGGCCCTGTGACCTTTACCCCCTACTAAACCTCGTGTGGGAAGAGGTAAAGGGCTGACAATTGAAAGAGAGTGACTACGATCTTTCTGTTGAGTAAAACAGTGCAAGTGGAATTGTAAATAATGTGTAAATAATGTGTAAACAGCAAGTGAAAGCAATTAATGTAAATATAAGTGAACAGTGGAAAATAGTTTTATAAGTTTCTTCAAGTGACAGTGCATAACATAGTGTAAATAAAATAGAAATGTAAATAATGTAAATAAAGTAGAGAACGTAAATAGAAATGTAAATGAGTAGTGTAATAAGAATACGAGTATATATACTAGGAGTAATGAAAGTGAAAGTTTCACTCTAGCATGTATGAATACTATGAGTTATGAGAGTGAAGGTGAAAGTGACCTTAACTCTCAGTGCTATTATACAGGACGAGAAAGTGAATGCTACGTATTTTATTGAAAGAAATTGAATTCCTACAGTGACAATAAACTACTATTACTGAAGGAAACTTATGGATAAAGACTGTAGATATATATAAGTGTTATATAGTAATAGAAATATAAACTGTGAGTGTTTTTATGAATAATAAATGACAACACCAGCGGCGAACTAGCGCAAGTGGAAAGGTCACACGCCCTCGTAATTTTCATTGCTTTCACAGTGTTTTTTTTTTTTTTTGGCATATGGATTCCAAATTATTTGAGAATCATAGAATAGTGTTTCTAGTGATAATATCAGGCTGTGGTAATCATATTATGGGTTGTCGGGAAGTGTAAAGTGGAGACTTCGTTACCCAACTTCAGAGGTCTCCACAAGTCCTACAGTACTCGACGAAGGCTCAACAAACACCCCAGGAGAAAGCTGAATGTATGTGCCATAAGCATATTTGATTTTAATATTCTAGGACTAATAACTGATTTTTGGCAAATATTTTTAGAGACTCTCCGAGCGCGAATATCCCCGCGGGTGCCGCAAGAAAAAGCAAACCAAGCCCATGGTTAAAGAGTTAACCACGGGCATTGTTTTGACCCGACTGGCACCCCCCGGGTGGGTTCCAGCCAAAATGTAAACAAACTTTAAACCTTTATAACTCTGCACAGAATAAATCTAGAGCGAAAAATAAGGTACAATTAGAAAGTACTAACCTTCGGCTTTGCAATGATGTAGGTTTCATGATTTCGTTGACTATCACTGGATGGGCAGTGCCATTAGAAGTGAGCGATCTAAAATCACTATTTTTTGCCTCACACACCATTACCAAATGCCAACCTCATTCTGATAATAATAATATAAACATATATCAACACTGCACATACGATAAACACTCACTCTGTATTACTGAGGCAGGTAAAAGGCACTGTAATTGCCCGCACTTCACTGCCACATCAGCGCTGTTGTCACTCACAAAGCTGGACAGATACTGATGCGTGTTTGGTCAGGGGTGGGGTGGGGGGCCCGTGGGGTGGGAGGTGGGGGCCCAGGGTGTGGGAGGAGGGAGGTGGGGGTCAGCTGGAGTGAAAGAACTTAATAGCTACTCTCCCTTGAAACAATTGGCGCGCGGAAAAAATGCGCGGTATTCAAAATATTCACAAACATTTCAGAATGACACCCGCGGTTTGGTCCAGTTTTTGCAATGTCATTCTGGAATGACACCCGCGGTAAAGGGGTTAAAGGGTTAATAGCAGAGGCCCAGGTCCTGTCATTAACTCCACCAAGGAGGTTATGTTTTACCCTGCATTGGTTTGTTGGTTTGTCTGTCTGTCTGCCTGTCTATAAGCAGGATTATTCTAAAAGTTATTAATAGATTTTGACGAAATTTTGTGGAACTGTGTGCCATGGGCGAAGGATTAAATGATTAAATTTGGAGCCAGATATGGATCCAGAGTATCCCATACAAAATTCTCCAAAAGTTCTCAATGAATTTCAATGAAATTTTGTAGAAAGGTGCACCAAGGACCAAGAAAGATTTGTTTAAATTTGGGGTCGTATCCGGATCCTGTTTCCACAGATCCGGATCCAATATTACTCAGAAACTTGTGAACAGATTTTGATGAAATTTAGTGGAGGATGGGCCATTGGTCAAGGAAGAAATTGTTAAATTAGGGGCGGATCTGAATCCAGATCTGGAGTATCCCGCACAGTATCTCCAAACGTTCTCAGATATTTTCAGTTAAATTTTGTGGAAAGATGAGCCATGGACCAAGAAAGAACTGATTAAATTTTTTGGCAGATTCAGATCCGGATCCTATATCCACGGATCCGGATCCAGATCCTTTTTAAAGCAGTGGCACTGGCGAAGGTGTGTGATTTGTGAGCGCTTTCTAGTTTCTATCGAGTTTGGTGCAGACAAAAGGCAGGGTGGGTACTGTCTTAAATTCATACACTGTTCCTAACGTGCACTATCTTTGCACAGGATGGATTGATGGTGTCCCTAGTGCCGTCTCCAAAGACGCTTGCAAAAAACGAGGAAGAACACTTCAGGCTTGCTCCTATCACAATCCCAGCCTGTAGGATACATACTGTCCACCATCATCTATGTCTCATAGCAGCGCTTATTAAGTGCCCGGAAGTTTCAGTAGGCACGGACTAGAGAGAGACAGTGTTCTGTGCAGATTCGGGTGCCCCCTTTTTCAGTGAGGGCACTCTCAGCTTAGCAGAGAGTCTATTAGTAGAGTCCATTGTCACCCATGAAATAACAGTGGAAGTAGACTTGGTAAGTGATCCATGAACACATGGTCTTCGGGGAATAGCGGCATCCCTGGCATTTCTCTATACACACACTCACTCTCACTTGCACAAAGAAGTGGCCGGTGAAGTTCAGCATCGTCCTTCATCATAACATACATAAATCACGCCCTGGGGGATGTCTCATGCATAGCAGTAAGCGTTTTCCCAGGCAATAAACAAGAAAAATATCACTGTGCTCCATACTCTTACAGAAGTGACGCTTACGCTTTCTGTCGCTGTCACACTACTCCATACCAGTTAGGAGACGCCTGTGCAATGTTCTCCAGCCTACCACTGGGTGAGGAGGGCAGCAGGCATCCAGTCATCACCAGAGGTAGCGAGGTGTACCTCCCTTGTGAACCCTTATCACAATATTATTTCTCTTGTTCGTTTGTGATCTTGGCAGACAAAGAAAAATGAATTAAATCAGTGCAAGCAAATGACAGTGAAAAAATAAAAATAAAATATGGGTGATATAATGTGAAAAAGTGAAAATTAATGTGTACCAACGTCTCTTGTGTGCTATGCGATCCATCAATATGATGACTTGGCCCTAGGACCCCTTACCATGCACATGCCTTGTGTCAAATCAGGCACTGAAAAATTTATCTTTTATACACGTTGTCCACATAAAAAAAAAAAAAGAGAGAAACAGTGAAAAAAAAGTGAATGTGTCAGATGAAATGTCCAGTGTTATACCTAGCCTGCGAGCTATAGTCTGTGATCCTCAGTGTACAGTATATGTTCCTGTCAAGCACTAAACTTTACAAAAAAGACACTATGTTGTTTTATTACCTCTTTCCATCCTTTTGGTATGGAGCTACTGTAACTAAACGCAAACTCCCCAGCCTTGTCTTAACACTAGCTTTGAATATGAATGTGAAAAGGCTCTTTATGTCGGGGCAAGGGGGTGTTCTCATTCATCATGATTACCCACCCCACTTCATATCCTCCCCAAAGGTGCTCTGGTGTTATGACAATGACCTGTCTTGCAAACAGCTGCATTGAGCAAGCGAAGGGCAGAGATGGGGTAAGAGGGTAAGAGTATGGAGGGGATTTTACACCCCTTTGTTAGTTTTGTCAATGTTTTGGCATAAATAGGGATTTCGTCTTCAGCTTCAAAGCCAGTATTTATATAAGTGACAGCAACTAGAGGGAAAGGCAATTATTAAATTATTATAGAAGTGCATTACATGGATATGAACCTTTACTTAATATACAACAACCGTACATTAATATACATTTGGGATCCCTTTGAAATGTTTCTTATTACATTTCCAATGCGATATATATTTTTTTACAAACTATATGGTAGGTGGGCGTGGTCACCATCCACTTCCTCCACGTAATGCATCTTTCTGGTGACTCTACCCGAGTGACAAGCCAGATGGTTTCTTCTAATCTAGAGAAACATATACCATGATGGGTGGTAACTGTTTAACCAAATCGACTCTTTCTGGTCTATTGGATTTTGGACAAAAACCATAAGGGTTTCTGTCTGAGGGTTGTTTTGGGATCATTGCTAAAATGATGCCTCTCGGGCTGATCAGGGTTTGTCACCCTTGCCTTAAATGTCTGTACTTAGTATCGTGGAACCAGACCCCTATCTACTGATGAGGAAAGGAGTATTGTATGACAGATATATGACTTTCCACATTGTTAAAAGGCTGATTGCCCTCACCGATATTGGCCTGAAGGATGATAAAGCTTGGTCTGCCGCTGACCATCATCTTTGACGCTGCATGTGATGCAAGGAGCTCTTTGCTTACACCTCTTGCAGGTACAGTTTTTTTTTTTTTTTTTTTTAATAAGAGAACAGAGGAAGGAAAAACAAATGAATAAAAAAAAAAATCCATGCACCAGATTACTGGTGTCCGCTGTTCATAAAGTATCTGTAACAGTTAGACTAGAACAGCAGTAGGTTGAAGTCTGGAGGGAAACAACTCTGGGGAAGCGAGTTCCAGAGAGATGGAGTTCGGGGAATGAAAGAATTCTGATAGGCATAAGTTCTGCAGTATAGCTGAGTGATATTCCAGATATGAGCACTGCCAGCTGCCCGTGTAGCACGAGGGAAGGCATGGAGATGTGACACCATGGACACAACTTCGTCTGAGCATTTGCTGTAGAAATATCTGTAAAATAACGCAACGGAAGCAACATTCCTTCTTACTTGTAGGGGATGTAGTTTATTAGTATTAGCAGGGTTATTAATAACTCTAACAGCTTTGTTCTGAATTTTGTCTACTTGTTTTAATGCAACCTCGCCACATCTGCTCCACAAGGGTGAGCAGTATTCAAGCTGAGAGTGCACATGACTCTTATAAATTATAACTAATTGCTCATCAGTGAAGAAGTTACGGACTCTGTACAATAATCCAAGTTTCTTTGAGGCGGTTTTAGCAAGTGATCTGACATGAGAAGTCCAGATGAGGGCATTGTTAAGCAAGACGCCGAGAATTTCAATACTTTTGGAAATGGGAATATTTGTAGCATTGAAGATAATATACGATTCTGGCAATACCTGCCTATTAGTAAATTGTATATATTTAGTTTTACTAGCATTAAATGAGACAAGGTTGTTTTGTCCCCATTCACTAATCGTGGATAAGTCTTGATTTAAAGAGATGGCTGTACTGAGGTGAGAGTTAGAGATATCGGACTTTGCAAATGGATGTCTGAGTGTGAATGAACTATGAAGTGTTTAGTCATTTGGATATGAATGGATGGGATTGTGGGTGACAGATAAGAGATCATTAATATGAACGAGGAACAGGGTTGGTGCCAGAACTGATCCCTGCGGCACGCCAGCGTTAACTGAGTGGAAAGTGGAATACACATCATCTACTTTTACTCTTATTTTTCTATTGCTGAAATATGAGGAAATCAAAGGAATAAAAGAGTTTAGTCCATAGCAAGGGAGTTTGGACAACAGGGAACGGTGCCACACTCTGTCGAAAGCTTTAGAAATATCCAGGGCTACTGCATGAGTTTCACCATGTAGGTCAACTGATTGATGGATGGTATGAGTTTGGAGGTTGAGTATGTCAATGGTGGATCTTTCTTGGCGAAAACCATATTGTCTATCAACAATTAAGTTGTTGGATTCAAAATGTTTAACTATGTGCTTATTAATTACAGTTTCAAAAACCTTACTAAGAGAAGATGTGATAGCTATTGGTCTGTAATCAGAGGGGTCAGAGGAACTTCCTTTCTTTGGAATTGGGTGGATATTGGCTTCTTTCCACGAATTAGGGAATGAAGAAGTACGTATGCATAGTCTGAATAATTTTGCAAGAACAGAGGCAAGTTCTGGGGAACACTTTCAAAACAATTGGCGGGATTCCGTCCGGGCCTGGAGCTTTGTTGGTAGGTAAATTGTCGAGGATGGATTTCTTGTACCTTGTCTGTACCTTAATTGGAACAATGTCAGGAGAGGCAAGTTCTAGTACTGGGACATTCTGGCTGGCTTCCTCTAAGGTAGAATTTCAGGCAAATGTACTGGCAAAGATATCTGCTTTTGCACGTGGGTCATTTGTAATGTTGCCATCTGGAGATTTTAATGGGGAAGTGGATGATGACTTGTTAAAGTTATTATTGAAAGAATTGAGAATTGACCAGAACATTCTATTGTCATTAGGGTGGTAAAGTAGTTTTGATGCTTGGTTTTGGAGAAAGTTTGATTTAGCAAGAATTATTACAGCTTTTGCATGGTTTCTAGCAATTTTAAATTGAGAGAGTGATTCAGATGTTTTTGATTTCCAGTAATAGTTATATGCTGAAGACTTTTGGGCTGTTGCTCTGGCATAGTTGCTATCAAACCATTTTGGAGAGTTCGATCATTTAGTGAATTGTTGACTTGGTATGAAAAAATCCATACCAGCTAGTATTAAATCGCAAATGTGGGACTGGGTGGAATTAGCATCACTAGACAAGAAAGACTGCCATGGAATGTCAGCAAGATAATTTCTAAATTCATCCCAGTTTGCCCTATCAAAGTGCCATCGGTTCAGAATGGGGAGGTTTGGGGGGCTAAGTAATGAGGCTTTGATGAGATTGTGGTCAGAGGATCCAAGTGTAGACAATACCTTTATCCTGTACTAATCTGGATCATTTGTCAGGAACAGATCCAAAAGATGGGCAGTGTGGTCAGGATTATCTGGTATTCTGGTTGGTTGCTTTACCAGTTGCGTGAGATTTAACGATTCTGCAAACAGCTCGCACTCTAGACCAGCATCGTCAGTCCTGGCAGAATGCAATAACCATACAACATTATGTATGTTAAAATGACCCAAGATGGTAATTTCGGTGTTAAGGGCAAGATTAAGGTTACTCAACTGTGTGGAAATGGAATCAAATACACTGGGTTCAGAAGAAACATTGGGGGAGCGATAAACTACACAGATATATTTGGTGATATTTTGACAGTTGCTTAAAATACGCACACACATTTAGTGCACAAATATACCTATATGCATATATGGTAATTATTACATGATAATCAAGTAATTTTCTCTCACATATGAGTCGGTCTCACACTATACCTTCTTGGACTCAACCAGTACATACCTAATTTCCCTTGTGAAACTGTTCATTGGATCCTTTTCCCCCACTGGCCTGTTTCCTCAGGAGCTTTTTTTCCCTCATGGCTCAGTTATCTGCCTCTTACCCACACCTATTTTTTGCCACTAACTCATTTTCTACATGGTACTTATACCTCCCCTGAACTTATGTTTCCCTTATACCAGATCAATCTCCGGACTAATTTTCGCCATGGAATTATTTTACTTATGACCTGTTTACTACATGGAACTATTTCTGATCTGTGGAGACATTTTTCCACATTCATATTATCCCGAATGGATTTTTCTTCCTTCATGGGTGAAATGCCTGAAGTAATTAAGTTTCCACAAGAGATCTTTATATACCATATGCCAATTTCCTTTCCATAGAATAATAGTAATGGTAATAGTAACATTAGTACTAATACAAATTTTGATAAGAAGAAAAAAAAAAAGAATAATAATAATAATCTATCTCTATCTACCTATCTATCTATCTAGTGTCAGACGCCTTAATCGCGTAAGGGGTGCCCACAAACAAATCGCCTCCATGTCGCCCTGTCCCCCACCATTTCATTGCCCTGCTCCCAGCTCACACACCCCTCTCTCATATACGTCTCCACTCCATCCCTCCATCTTATCCTTGGCATCCCCATCCCTCTCCCCCCTCCACCTCACTCACACACACTCTCCTCGTCAGTCTCTCACTCTCCATCCTCTCCACGTCCAAACCACCTGAATGTGTTTCTCCTAACGTTTCTTATCACATCCACATCCACACCACAATGCTCATTCACTTTCTCATTTGTCAGTCTCTCCATGTGACTCCACATGCTCCTCTCAAATAACCCATTTCTACTGCTCACACTCTTGACTTCTGTCACTCCAAAAAGGTCCAAGCTTCACTTCCAATACGTTAGAGTTGGTATCACAATACTGTCATGTAGTAACTTTTTCACTTCCACGCTCACTTCTCTGTTTCTTATCACTGCTTTCAAGGAACCAGCAACCTTTTTTCCTTGTTGCACCCTTCCAAGCACTTCACCCTCTAAACTTCCATCCTTACCCATCACACTACGCAAGTACTTAAACGCACATAATAATGATAATATTAAGAATAATAACTAGAACATGGCAAAATTGTTCAAGGAATATTTTGATAAAGAATAACTTCCTATAACCATTACCTACTAGAAGCTGAGCTGTAAAGGGACCTTGAAGTCAAGGTCACTGATATTTTACCAAGTTTGGTGGCTGTAGCTTTAATCCCCCCCCCCCTCATCTCGACGTTTTCTGGGCAGTGGTACGCCCCAGTCCCGACATTTTTGGACCTTTTTTTTTTTTTTTTTGCTCAAACATCAGCTTTTGGTGAGAAACATCGAAAATTCATAGAGAAATCGCTCACCTGAGGTTTAAAATACACGATCCAGGTAGGAGTACCTCCTTACCTTACAGGGTTTTCTATCAGGCTGGCTGCAAAGAAAACGAGTTCTTTGGGAGAATAACTATTCCACACCACTCATAAACGGTATTTATTTATTTATTTGGTGCGAATTTATATGTAGTACAAGAGTATATTGATTTTCAAACGGTATCATAGGCATTATAAGCATTGTTTCACTAACTCATCACCATTCCTGACCTTTTGCCACATTACCTGATCATCATTTCTGATTGTTTCTTCCTCTAATGTTTGTCCTCCACATTGTCATCGATTGGGGAATCACTCTGGCCCTGAATTTTGTACAGTGGCATGACATGGCTTTACTGGCCAGGTCACTGATAACAGGTGAATTGCTGAGAAAAGGGCATGCAGGGGGGGGGAGGAGGTCATTCTGGGTAAGGGATTGTCCCTGCCTGGCATCTTGTAGAGGAAGGTGTCCCGTGTATACGTGCCTAAAATAACTCGCGAAAATTGAAAATTGTGCAAATTAGGGACCTTACAATGTTGCCGCGTTAATTTACATCTCCGGGATATGAGTGCACATCATGTGAGGACGTGAATTCACGTCTCCGGGACGGGGTGGGTTAACCCGCCCCATCCCAACCACTTTTCCACCACTGACTCCCCCCAATCCTGACCATTTTTGGAAATTTTTTTTTTTGGCTCAAACCTCCACTTTTGGTGAGAAACGTCGAAAATTCATAGAGAAATCGCTCACCTGAGGTTTAAAATACTCAATACAGGTAGGAGTACCTCCTTACCTTTCTGGGTTTTCTAACAGGCTGGCACCAAAGAAAACGAGTTTTATGGGAGGATAACTATTTCACACCACTCATAAACGGTATTTATTTATTTACTTGGTACGAATTTATATGTAGTACGAGAGTATATTGGTTTTCAAGCAGTAATATAGGCATTATAAGCATTGTTTCACTCACTAACTCATCAACTCATCACCATACCTGACATTTTTTCGCCACATTACTTGATCATCATTTCTGACTGTTTCTTCCTCTAATGCTATGTAAAGTTTCTCCTCCACATTGTCATTGATTGGGGAATCACTCTGGCCATGAAATCTTTCCGTGGCATGACATAGCTTTACTGGCCAGGTCACTGATAACAGGTGACTTGCTGAGACAATGGCATGCAGGGACGGGAGGAGGTCATGCTGGGTAAGGCATTGTCCCTGCCTGGCATCTTCTAGAGGAAGGTGTCACGTGTATACGTACCAAAAATCACTCGCGAAAATTGAAAATTGTGCAAATTAGGAACCTTGCAATTGATTCGCGTTTATGTACATCAATGGGATTGGCAGTGACAAAACGTGGGAACACTAAAGAACGTCAACAGGATGCCTCGGGTTAATCCTTCATGGAAAAAAATGCAAAATATAGGGAAAAACTCCATTTTTTTTACCCCAGCCAATCTCAGAGAATAATCAACCGAGTAGCACCATAGTTCTTTCTGCATTATGTCTGTCTTCAGTCTATGTTTCAGTAAAATTTTAGCTTCCTAGCTTAAGTGGTTCTTGAGATAAGATGGCTAAATCACATTTCTATGTTTGGTGTAACATCCGGAATGCCAGTTGACGGATTGCCACCGATTTTGGACAAAAAATGTGGAGCTCTTTAAGCTGACCAAGCTACAAGACTCTAGGCCAAACAGAATTTGAAATATCGACTTTCTACTAAAGTGATAATAATGATAATAATAATAATCACCAGAAAAGTAAAACTATCCACAGGGTTGTTGAAAGTCTTAATAAAAATAATTTGCCATCGGGATCTATCTTAAATATTTTATTGACTTACGTTTGCATTTGCGCCTAATTACCCAAAAAACTATTACTTCACGGGCCAGTTCCAGCTACAGATCATTTATCCACGATCCTGTTCCCGACTGAACCATACACACATACACACACACACACACACACACACACATATATATATATATATATATATATATATATATATATATATATATATATATATATATATATATATATATATATATAGAGCATAAAAAGGAGTGGTGGAGACAGAAAGGAAAGCGAACCCACGCAGTGAAAACACCGCGCCTAGTGATGCAGTGCAAGGTGAAATATGGGTCAATTTACAGTGAATGCTCTGTGACAGCACATCCCGGCCCAGTGCAAGATACTAACGCTACCCAGAGAAATCAGACAACCACCACTACCGGCCCAAAGAACCTAAACCCCCCCACCCACCAACACAAGTGTCTAGCTCAAGTGTCGTTCATCCTAACCAATCAGGTCCTGTACGGTATCCTGTGGATACTACTATCCCATACCTGTAGCCCAGGGATTATAATTGTCCAATTTATTGTATTTGTGATGTCCGTTCGTTCTTGTGTGGAAATTAGTAATACACATGCAGGGTGTTGCCCTGAGTTTTTGTATTCTGTCTCTCTCTTATTTGTCTAAGCTCTGGTCTAGAAAAATAACCCAGCTTTTTCCCCTGTGCCCTAGGGACAGGAGGCCGACCCTAAAACACCTAGCATGACACGAACAATACCTATAAAACCAATCAAGGAGATAACAATACTTACAAAAATAAATTAAGGTCGCATGACAAACAAACATAGGTGCAACTGTTACTAAAAATGCTACAATACAGCATTTACATGATGTAGATATCGATTTAAACTCCTTCTGTGAGTGAAACAACAAGCACGTTACTGTTCTCCATGAGCCAACCATAATGTACATCATCACTATCATCGACCACAGCATGATTGGATTACCATATTAATTATTTTTTTTTTTTTCGGTAGGTAATGATGAAGGGATTTATACCATGAATTCTCCTCTACATAGCAAGAGGATATGCTCACTTAGACCCTCAACATGTAGTACAGCAAGGATGCATCATAGCTCCAACGGCCTCGACGTCAATCGTGAAAGATGTCATGAGTACTGACATCAGTTTGGATTATTTGTACGAATTACCGAATTATTTGGAAAATATTGACTGAGGACCCTAGACTTTATGTCAGGAGGCTATGTTTCACAAGCTCATAACACAAAGGAAGTGACTGAAATCGTGAAGTTAGTGAAATGGAAGATAGAACAGGCTAAATCAATAATGCTCATCATGGTCCAAGATCTCCCATCTCATGGAATGGAAGCATTGACTGACACGAACAACATCACATGTACTCGCCAAAGGCACGGTTTGTTTGACCTGGGTGGTGCCATTCTGGGGAACATCTTTGGACTGGCTACAGAGGAAGACCTTCAAGAAATAAACAACAAATTTAATAAAATAGCTCAGGTACTACCATATCAAAACAAGTTCGTTACCGGTCAAAACACAGCAGTGAAGACAATCGTGAAAAATCTAAAAAAGGCAGAGAGTATAACTTACCAGAGTGTGGAAAAAATAAATGCCATGGAAGGAAACATGACACTCTTCCAACACTTCTCAGTCACCAAGGAACATTTTGACGCAATTATACTCCAGTTAGATAACACTAGAGTTCGTTACAGGGCACTTATGCAAGGAATTGCACATGTTAGTAATGACAAGATAAAAACTGACCTACTTCCAGTTCATGATCTACGTCCGATAATTAGTCAAGGCATACATAAACATGGTTTGAAGGCTTTGTTCCAGGATAGGAATTTCATGTTATATTATCCACATTTAGAAGCATCCCTAATACCAACATCAGTGATAGTTCATGTACCATTCATAACTGACGATCTGTTCACAGTTTATCAAATATACCCCTTCCCTTCTAAGAATAATAACACTTTGGTCATCAAAATCGACACAGACACTAAACTCATCATGGTCTCCAAGAGACAGGACACTGTCACTTTCGCCAGTGAATCAACGATTAAACGAAAGTGTTGTACATCCTTACATGCTGTTCACCTTTGTCCTGCATACATTTTCACGTTTCAGCCTACTGGAGCAGTCCCTTGTGAAATGGCTATCACGACATTCATCACCATTGCAGCTTCACATTTGCTCCATATAAACCTATACACCATTAACGCATTGGACATTCACATTTTTTTTTTACTTCACTCATAACACACCAGTTTACATAATTTGTCCAGATATACCACCATCCCATACTTCAGCATCAGGATTATACATAGCACCAGACTACTGTGCGGTACTTACACCATCCATATCCATTTTATCTACCATCAATCACTATGCCATCCTTAGTCATAGACACAAATATTTCCACTCTCTACCTAAGATGGATTTATCCATGAGCACAAGTATTAAGTTGACTTCACCTAAGTTTGAAACTATGCAACTAATCAATGAAACAATGAAGCCCTAGGAAGAATTGAGCTTGAGTATATTCATCCCGTATTGTGTGTATAGCCCACCACCTACTGTCTTTGTAATCTTCTCTATTATATTTGTGGTAGTGCTGTTGGTAATGCACAGAATGCATGCAAGAATTGCAAACTTGGAGTCAGTTTTTACTGGAGGAAGAGTGAACATTCAAGTAAGACCCCCTGAATAAAGTGTATATATTATGTAAATAGTGTAAATTTCATATTTAGAAAAATATGCAGAAAATTGTGGGACGACACATGAATTAATATTACATGATATACAAGTATCCAAATCTTATAAGAATATCATTATATCTATATGAAATGCAAATATATTAATAACTCTTATTATAATTTTGGCATCGGACTACTTTTGCAATATTTTATAATCATTTAAACTACAGTGCATTTGCTCCATTATGTATACAATATGTTTACAGTGAATTATGTTTCTAGGATATTATTAATTCAGTGCAATATTATCATGAATATTATGTCTATAGAATATAATCAATATTATGCATTAATTGATTATAGTTTATCACGAATACATGCTCTCATAGGTTCTCCAGCTGGCATGACCGAGCGATGTTAGGAATCTACATTATCATAATACAACTCATAATAGATACCAACATAAATGTATAGTCTTAAAGGTAACATGATGGTCAAGCTAGGTGTGGGAAAGGAAATGTGTTTGCAGATTTCAGTAAAGGAATGCCAGATGTGCATTGTGTCACCGGAAACAGTACATACACACAGACACATAGGCTTCTAGAAACTTTCACGCATGTCCAGTGCACATGACACAAGCCCTCCTAGACAAGAAAGGAGGAATTAGACATGCGGCAGGAGGCTAGCGAGAGGTTGTAGAGAGAAAAAGAGAAGAGAAGAGGGGTCTAGCGAGAAGTTATTTAGCATATAAAAGCTCTTGTGTTACACACCGTGCTCAACTTGAGCTTTACATTTGAAGATAATAAACTGCAATCATGACCCAGTATCCATCTTTAACTTCTCCTGTCATTGACTACGAGGGAACTGAAGCTGTTTCCCCACATATCTAGTCATTATTCACTCCATTTCAGCTACGAGTAATATATAATCATTCACTAGATGGATAAAATCCCTTGTGTGCATTAACCCCTGCGTGCTGGCTAGCCATCACGATTCAGGGCATGGAGTGCCGCCGGCTGACCGGATATGCTGCAAGCACCTTCGAGGCACCGTTTGAACTCACGACCATTTTCTATAACAACCATAAGGTAGGTAGGTACCCAAGGTACCTACTGATACATGGCTCAGAGTGTACACAGCACTGGTAGAATGTAGAGTGATGTCTTCCTTATCTTCCTCATCCGATTCTGATTGCATCATCGATCCCCGCGAAAGTTCTGTCTTTACCGCCAGGGAAAGGGCTAAGTGAATGAGTAGGTGTGTGGGAAACTGTAAATAGTAAACAGACATGCATAAGTGGTATTTTTTTAAAGCATAGGTGAAATGTAAGAAATGAGTTATATCTATTGTTATGAAATAAGTGTTTTATAATAAGTTTTGCAAGTGCATTGCAATAAATGTTACTGTTTATGGTTATCTGTGAAACAATGATTGGAATTACCTTTAGTAACCCTATCTAGTACAATGAAAGAAAACCAGAAGTGCATTGGAGAGAAAGATCACCTGGTTGGCTGTAACAAAATTTTGTCCCTCGTTACTCAGAAAATAATGGTGAATATGTAAGCATTAGTGTATTTGTGATGTGAAATACAAAAAAAGTTAGTTGTGTATAACATTATATTTTCACGATCCCTCTGATTAGTCCGAATTAGTCACAATTTCTGTACAAGTAATTACCTCATACTCAACCATACTTCGTGAAACAGCCAGAATATGTACTTCTCGAAGTGCAATTACCCGTAATCGTGATGTCAAGTGCAAATATAAGTGCTGTAGTAGGGGGAAATTATTATAATTGACGCAAGAAGTGAGTACAGAAAATAAAGAGGTATTCTTTTCCAATACATCTATGTGGCATAGTGGCACTAAGAAATGGGCGGAAAAAAAAACTATGGGGAGCCACAGGGACAGTGTGATGACTCATCCTTTCGATGGTGAGTAAGGAAACGTCGAAAGAATGAGTGGAATATTCCGAAAGGCCGGGCAGTTTTACAATCACCACTCCAGTCAGTGTTGCCTTTGCTAGCCAGCGAGTCTAAGGTCACTGGCAGTGGCGCGCACCCGGATTACCCCGCCAAAACACGGAAAACCAGTCATCTTTAACATATCCTTACTCACTGATGGGACCACCTGCAGACTTTGAGATAATTTAATTTGAAAAAGGAGGAGTTCAAGAGTCTTATGTATACTTACTTTCTGCTCTAGTTTTAATAATTTGGAAGATATCAGGTTTTGAAAGAAGGGTACTTCTCCCAAAATCTCGGAAATTCCCCATGGGGAGGAGTGGACAATGGTGGGAAAGTCCCGGTGGATAAGGGTTAATCTATCAATCTATTGCCGGACGCTTAAATCCCGTTTGGGGGGGCCACAAACAAAACGCAGACTAAAATAGGTCATGGAGACCAATAGATGTAAATACTAACCCTATCCACTCATACACTGATGACTCCACCCTTCTCCTTTCCATTCGGTTCCCGGAACGCCCATCTCAACAGTTACTTCAACAAACAAGGGATGAGGCTATGGCACACCTAATGTCTGACTTGGCTCGTATCTCTGACTGGGGTAAAAATAATATGGTTGTTTTTAATGCATCTAAGACTCAGTTCTTACACTTATCAACCCGACAAAATCTTCCACAGGTATACCCACTAATGTTTAATAATATTCAGCTTAATCCTGCATCATCTTTGAACATGCTTGGGGTTTCATTTACTTGGGACTTATCTTGGAAAGATCATATTACTTCTCTTGTAAAATCTGCTTCCAAGAGATTGGGTGTGCTAATCCGACTCCGCTCCTTCTTTACCCCTGCACAATTATTGACTCTATACAGGGGTTTTATCCACCCCTGCATGGAGTACAACTCTCATGTGTGGGGAGGCTCCCCACATACAACTCTTCTCAATAAGGTGGAGTGAAAGGCTTTTCGTCTCATTAACTCTCCTCCTCTTACTGACTCCCTTCAACCTCTGTCTCTTCGCCGCATGTTGCATCTTTATCTCTTTTCTATCACTACTTTAATGGTCACTGCTCCTCTGAACTGTCTGCTTGCATTCCTCCACTTCTACGACGGGCGCGTAGCACCCGTCTGGCAGCAAACTCTCAGCCCTTTTCTGTCCAGCTCTCTAATGCAAGAGTTAACCGTTACTCCCAGTCTTTCATTTATGCAACAGGTCAGCTCTGGAACTGTCTCCCTCTGTCTGTATTTCCTGCTGCCTATGATCTCCAGTCTTTCAAACGCAGTGTGTCCAGGCATCTCAAAATGATCGGATCTTGAATTTGGCTCTCTATTGTATTATGTTTTTCTCTTGGAGGGAACTGTTACTGCGGGCTCATGGCCTTTGGTTCCTTCTTCCTCACATAAAAAAAAAAACACACTTCAGTTTCTCGATCCCTCATCACCCCCCTCCCCCCCAAAAAGTTCTCCAAGATCAGCAGATGAATTAGTGGGTGTGTTATTTGGTGAAATAATGTGTGTGATTGCTGTTTCATCCATCCACGAATTTGTCTACATTTAAGGATTTCTGAAATACCATCATCAATTTTCTATAATATGGCTAACTCTAGCACAGATGGGTTGCACTGCTAGTTGCATGTAAACACAATTGGGCTTAACATTACAAACAGAGGGAGGCTTAATGTTGATTTTGTTGTCAGAGGCTCATCTTTAGGTAAGTCCAATGGACTGCAGAGTGAAGGTGCCCTTCTCTTGTAGTCCACAATCTTCCTTCCCGGAGAAAAGGAGTGCATTGCAAGATATTGTGTAAACAGAGTGTGGATCTTCAGTGTCAATGTGTGAATGTGCCCCTCTCCATTTTCTTTCGATAATAATGACAAGGTGGGCGAGTCAGCATTTAGTTACCTTTAGAGTTAGCTCTTTTCACTTCTGCTGGATCCAGCAGGGAACTATACCCCCAAAATCGTGGAAATAAATGCAGCCTAACAAAAAGTGAAAGCTGGCCAACGTGAGTACAATCCTCCCATATCCTTACCCCATCACCCCTTCTCTGTCCTTCCTTTGCTCAATGCTGGTGTCGGCAAGGCAAGTCATTCTCTCTTTCTGTACAATGCATGAGCAACCCGTGCACCAGCATCTTCTCGAGTCTGTGCTACTACTTTCACGGTTGCATCGTAAGCTTCCATCTTGCAGGAAGTGCCCTTGTTTCATTTTTTTTTTTTTTTTTTTTTTTTTTTTTTTTTTTTGTTATTTGTCTTTCCTGGCTTCAGCATATTAATTTGTGGTTTGCAGCCCCACACGGTGCGATATGACTGCCGTGGTTTGCTTCTGCCATGCTAGGCTGTCGGGGATTGGACTGCTGTCTTACTATACGACATCTGAAAATATGTCTTTTAGTTTGGCTGCTGGTTCCTGACAAAGCATAGATTTAACCAAGTAGGGCAAGCTTCCTCTATTGCTCATCCTAGACTTTTCTCCCATGGAGCTACGACATGTTTTGTTCCATTTGTGTTATTTTTTGTAGTTACAAGCTTTTGGGTTTAATTCCCTTAAGCCCCAAGATCCATACAGTGTTCTGTCTGTCCAAGCATGGTAAACTATTTCCATCACGCTATACTTTTCCTCTCAGGCCAAATTTTGGTTTTTTACTTTTCATAATGTCAATATTGTGTAGTTTTTAGTATGCTGTTTGAGAATGAGGTTCACAACTTTTTTCCTGTATTCTAGTTAGGAAGAATTCTTCTGTCATTCTACGTTTACTGAGGCCATAACTGGTCTAGTATAGTATGCAGTGTGCGGCTTGTACAATTGTACACAGTTTTCAGTCTGAATGGGCATGACGCACTATTTCCATCATATGATGCTGTACTGTCACCTCTGCGATACAGACTTTTACGTGGTCAAAAGGGACAGAAATCAAGTCACTATTGATGACCACTGTGTGCTGGAACAGTCGGGAACTCAGATTGATGGAGACTCTCTCCCATTAGCGGCCTCTTCAGTTGCATTTATTTCACTTGGTCTAGGTAAGAATGGTAGCATGCCAAAATGACAGGGCCAGTCTCCAACTAGGCCAACCCAAGTCCGACCCTCGCAATTTCCCAAAATGCTTCTAAGGTTTCATATTAACAACTAGTAGGTAATCTCTATACCACCAGTTCTCAAGGGTTACAAACAATAAAGTTCAAGTGGGAGAAAATGTTTATTAACCTGCCCCGTCCCGTCGACGTATGGGTACGTTGCAGCGGTTTGCATTTGCCAGTCCCGGCGACGTACCACTACGTCGTGCAATTGCAAGGTCCCTAATTTGCACAATTTTCAGTTTTCGCGCGTGATATTTCGTATGTATACACAGGACACCTTCCTCTATTCCTCTACAAGATGCCAAGCAGGGACAATGCCTTACACCGCATAACCTCCCCCCTCCCCCCCTCACGCCATTGTCTCGGCAATTCACCTGTTACCAGTGACCTGGCTAGTAAAGATATTCAGGGCCAGAGTGATTCCTCAATCGATGACAATGTGAAGGACAATGTTTACATAGCATTAGAAGAAGAAACAGCCAGAAATAATGATCAGGTAATGTGGCAAAAAAAGGTCTGGTATGGTGATTAGTTAGTGAGTGAAACAAAGCTTATAATGCCTTTATTACTGCTTGAAAACCAATATACTCTCATACTACATATACATTCGTACCAAGTAAATAAATAAATACCGTTTATGAGTGAATAAAATAGTTACCCTCCCATAGAACTCGTTTTCTTTGGTGCCAGCATGTTAGAAAACCCAGTCAGGTAAGGAGGAACTCCTACCAGATTGGGTATTTTAAACCTCAGGTGAGCGATTTCTCTGAATTTTCGATGTTTCTCACCAAAAGCGAAGGTTTTAGCCAAAAAAAAAAAAAATCGAAAATACCTCGGGACTGGAGGATGTCGGAGGTGCGGAAAACCTCGGGACGTGATGGGTTAACAAGACCAAAAGGTAGAAATCTTCCCCAGCTACTTGCTTTACAGATTAAGCCTGAATTAGTTGGCATGTTGTTAAAAAAAATATATATGGTCCTAATATCAAATCCACAAAACTTAGCTCCTTTGTCCCAGTCCAATATGTTTATTCATAATCGTCCCTCTCAGCACACAGTTCACTAGTCCAGTCCTCTGTTATTCCCGACCTTGATCTCCGCACTGGGACCTTGACTCATGCACTGGGACCTTGACTCACTCACTGGAACTTCAACCTCCACACTTGGACTTTGACTCACTCACTGGTACTTCAACCTCCACACTTGGACCCGCTACAAGTCAATATGTATAATGAATAACTATTCTCCCCAATGCAAGTAATCCCTTCAGATGATCAAGAAAGTCTCATAATAAAGAAACATGAATTACAACACTCGGCATATCAAGTAATAACAGAATAACACATGGCACTACAGACACATAGGTCTGCTCAAAATAATACTTATTGTAGGGATAACATGGAAGAAAAAGTACTATAACAAATACAGTAAGCATGAATATCTTTAACTCTAACCATGAAATTCAGCACTGCATCAATATCATTGTGCCTCACAAAGTAACTACGTGAACATTAACTCACAACTCAGCCGTAATAAGTACTGAATTGCAAAGTCATCTTAACACATGTTAACAGTTTACAGTTCTAGGGCACCTGATATTTGGCCCACAAAAAAAATCACACACTTATCTGAGGCTCAGACAGAACTTTGTAGCTACCAATCTCCTACCCTAGTTACTAAATAATATAAAGTACATTACACAAATATATGGGAAATACCTCACTATTCAGCTCACAGGGTACCAGAGTGGTGAGCAGGAAACTCAGGACTCGCTTTTCCAATGGCTAATGGCATCACCGATTCACACTTCCTGAGGAATGACAACACTTCATTCTACCTGAGTCTATTTCTTTATTTCGTCACTATTATCACTCGTGGAGTATCACTGTTTGCGCTTCAACATATCAGACATAATATCAAATTACTTAAAGAATTCCTTGGAGGGGGGGAGGATGACGACAGTGCCGACCATCTGCCACCTATCACGGCCGGTGAGCGAGTGAAACACGCCAAAACTGCGTGATGCAAAGGGGGAGGGGGGGATGATGGTGTATGTTATTTAAAATGTTTATTATTACAGACTCGTGATAGACTCAATGTGATTTCTTTCCCCTTAGAATCGATTACCTGAAAAAAATTACATTCTCTAGTTATAATAACTACTCTGCAATACCTTTCTCTTTATACCCTTACATCGAAAAACAATAAAAATAATAGTGCCTTACATCAGTTTGTGCATGCGTATATTATGCTGGATTATGTGGACACAGGCACATGTTCCCATCCGCTCGAGATTTTATATTATAAAGAGACTTAATACTAGTAACTTATAGTAGGAAAAAAATGACTTAGCAACTAGATAATCTATGTTCTTGTCACGTCCGCATGGTAACAACTATGTCTCAGCCACACTCACTATACCGAACTTTTGGTCATATAAAATAAACTAGATACAACTCATTATCACTTCATGGCACTACATCCGCCCACGGTTAGGGAAGACCAAAAGTTCAGGCGACTGGACCTGAACTCATCAGATATACCCAGTACCCACACGTAACACACACGGTAAGTTAATTCACCTACTTGATCAGTCTCCCTCAATACTGCTACTGTGGGGGTGTTCCTCATGCTCCTTGCTCGTGAGGGGAAACCAGTTTACACGCCTCCAAAATACCATCCAACGGGTCCTATACTGCGACTGTGGGATATTACATAAGCTTCATGCTCGAGAACAGTCGGTGGCTATCATGTCCACACACAAAAAAAATCCTCTACCATGAGTAAATTTTCTCCTGCTACTCACTGTATGCAACTGACAACGTATGCCACTCACCAGGCATATTACTCACAAGGAGAATGTCCTGCTATGAGGAGAAAGTTTGTGCTTCGCTGAGAGTAACACGAGTCATTCCACTGCATTCCGTCCAGAGAGACCGAGCGAAACCTACCTACTTCTCCTAACACGCGAGAGCCCCATAGTTCAACTTCTCCAAGCCCTATAGAGAAACTAGAAACTTCCCCTCTCTCTCTGAGCAATCCTATACTGCAGTTTGGGTATTACATACACTCAGTGCTCGAGGTTCTCAAAGCAAGTGGGGACCTTCAGGTAGAATTGCCCCTCACATGAACAGTTTCCTAACTCTGGGGAAAAAAAAAAAAAGGGTCCTAACTGTGAAGTCTCATTATCCTTAACTAAGCCTAACAATCTAACCTAAAGAAAAAAAAAGAATCGAAGTAAGGCAAGAACGACGGTCTAATACATCGTGGTGCACTCGATTTGACAAGCATGCAGCTTCCACGCCTCATCTCTCCAAAAGCTGGACATACCCTAACTAACTACTCAACCCTATTAATCAACCCAAAATTACAACTCATAGGTACTGGTAGAATACACAGGTACAGTCTGGAGAGACTTGGAAGGGCATACCTGACTCCATGTTCCCAGCTAGTTAAGGCAAGGACAAGACGTGCTCAGAGAGAGAACATTAAAATGAATATATACAATATATACACCATACACCCATCATCTACGTGCACTGCAACTGCTCAGGTGGTCTCCGGGATCTTACACTAGGCAGTATCTCTTCCTCTTCCTCACTGGTCAAAAATTTGTGATCCACCCTACTCGATAAGGCATCTCTTTCAACATATCTTTTGACCTTTTCAGCTGCCCTACTCAAGATGGTGCCATCAGACACATTTTCTGACTCATAGGCTTTACCCTGATCGATAACTTTGACAATCTTGTAAGGACCCTGCCTTTTTCTATTTAGCTTTGATGCCGTACAAGGCAAGCACTCTTCAACACAGATCCAAACTAATTCACCTGGTTCTAGAGCATCATTCCTAAGTGCCTCATTTGCCCTGTTAAGGTATCCTGCTGTTATCCGACGTTGTGTCTCCTTGAGCATCTGTTTGACATCTATTTTCTCTACACAGTCTTCATCAGTAGGGAACTGCAAATCTCTTACCTCGCGATTTTGATGACGACCATAAAAAGCAAAGAATGGTGATGTACCTAGGGATGTATGCACTGCTTCGTTCAATGCTTTCTCAGTGTCGCATAGGTGCATGGGCCACATATTCAGGTGTTCTTGGCTCAAGATTGCCAGCACTGTCTTTAAGGTCCTATGTGCTCTCTCAATAACTGAATTTCCTCGGGGATTGTAGGGTAGACAGAATCCTTGCTTAAACCTAGCTCTCTTACAAAAATCTCTAAACTCTGCACTGGTGAATTCTCCTCCGTTGTCCATGATGACTACCTGTGGCTTGCCATACCTACAGATGTCCTTAAGTTTTTCAGCTTCGGCTTTGATGGATTTTGTACGAAGGGGGTAGATATGTAGGTACCTACAAAAATGTTCTATCACCATGAGACAATACCTGTGACCACTCCTACTATTATGCAAATCTATGCGATCTATCGCAACTCTCTGACCATTATCATCTACTGGTGGCAATTCCTTAAAATGGTGCACAATCTTCCCGTGACCCTTGAACTGCTGACATGACTTGCATGATTTACCAAAATGTCGCACATCAGTCAGTAGAGACGGCCAATAGAAAAAATGTTTTGCTTTGGCTACCGTCGTGCGTTCCCCTAGGTGTGAAGGGTTAGGAACAATTGAACAGGCAATAGCAACTAAAGACTTAGGTACTACCAGGCACAACCTCGACTTCCCCATTTCTTCTCTTCAGACATACAGAATCTCCACATTCATTTCGAAAGCGTAAATGGGACGATTACCAGACAACCTCCTGGGTAACTGACCTCCTAAATGCTGAATTACCTGCCTCCACCTTGGGTCTGCTCTCTGGGCTTCCCGGACCTTGTCTACTGTAAGGCCAAGCAGCCGAAATTCAGCATTAGACTGGGTTATATCTGAGGCCTCCCCGATTGCTCCTACTGGTCTACTCAAAGCATCTGGGACATAATGATTCACACGCTTTCTATATCTTATCACAATATCGTAGTCTCTCATCTCCAGCAAATAATGAGACATATGTGGGCATTTAGTCTTTTTCTTAACCCGTCACGTCCTGAGCTATTTCACACCTCCGACACCCCTCAATCCCGAGGTATTTTCGAAAGCATTTTTTTTGGCTAAAACCTCCACTTTTGGTGAGAAACATCGAAAATTCATAGAGAAATCGTTCATCTGAGGTTTAAAATACTCGATCCAGGTTGCAGTACCTCCTTACCTGACTGGGTTTCATAACAGGCTGGCACCAAAGAAAACGAGTTCTATGGGAGGGTAACTATTTCACACCACTTATTAACATTATTTATTTATTCATTTGGTACGAATTTATATGTAGTATGAGAGTATATTGGTTTTCAAACAGTTATATAGGCATTATAAGCATTGTTTCACTCACTAACTCACCATACCTGACCTTCTTTTGCCACATTACCTGATCATTATTTCTGACTGTTTCTTCCTCTAATGCCATGTAAACTTTGTCCTCCACATTGTCATCAATTGGGGAATCATTCTGTCCCTGAATGTCTTTATTGGCCAGGTCACTGGTAACAGGTGAATTGCCGAGACAATGGCGTGCGGAGGGGAGGGGGAGGGGGAGGTTATGCAGTGTAAGGCATTGTCCCTGCTTGGCATCTTGTAGAGGAATAGAGGAAGGTGTCCTGTGTATACATACGAAAAATCATGCGCAAAAATTGAAAATTGTGCAAATTAGGGACCTTGCAATTGCACGACGTACCAGTACGTCATTGGGACTGGCAAATGCAAAATGTTGCAACGTACCCATACGTCGACGGGACGCCTACGATTAAAGATGGTGGTTAATGGTCTATGGTCAGTGATGATGGAAAAGGGTTTGCACCATACATAGTGGCTGAAAAATCTACATGCACTCACTAATGCCATAGCTTCCTTGTCTGTTACTGAGTATCTTTTTTCTGTCGGGGTAAGTTCCTTTGAAAAGTATCCAATAGGTCTCAAATCTTTCTTGCCCTCCAGCTGCAAAAGAGCTCTGCCAATGTGCAAGTCACTAGCATCTGTGTGTAACTCGAACGGTTTAGTTAAATCTGCCTTTACTAGTACTGGAGCTGACAGTAACTTTTCTTTGAGAACTAAGAATACATTCTCACACTCCTCTGAACATTCAAATTTTGATCCTTCCTAAGCAAATTAGTGAGAGGACTGGCGATGTTAGGAAAGTCAGGAAGGTGTTTGTGATAGAAGTTAGACATGCCCACAAAGCGTCTCACTTCCTTGGCCTTCGTTGGTTGTGACATCTGTTCAATGGCTTCGAGATTTTTAATGTCAGGGCATACTCCTTCTCCGACACTACATGTCCCAAGAACTTAATTTCTTGCTTTATGAAAGAGCATTTACTAACATTCAGCTTCATTTCAAACTGGGTTAATCTTCCAAAGGTAATCTTCAGTCGGTCTAGCATCTGATCAAAAGAGTCTGCCCAAATCACAACATTGTCTAGGTAGTTACAGCACCAACCTTCTCTAACTAAAGGGGCTAACACTTGCTGCATTTTCCTCGTGAAAATTGCTGGAGTCACAGACAATCCAAAAGGTAAGCGCTTGTATCTGAACAAATTATCTCCATCAGAAAAAGTTGTCAAATCTCAAGAGTTTTCATCCAACTGAACTTGGAGGTAGGCGTCCTTCATATCAAGAGTGCAGTAAAACTTTTCCCAGCACTTTCCTCTTCTAATTCATCTATTCGAGGTAGGGGTGGATATCTATCTTGACCTTCTTATTAAGAGCCCGATAATCTATACATACCCTTTTACTGCCGTCCAGCTTGCTGACTAAGACCATGGGGGCTAAATATGCAGCGTTCGATTCCTCAATCACATCCTTTTCAATCATCTCGTCAATCATCTCGGAAATTATCTTCCTTGCTTGGTCAGGATGCCGATACAAGGGGATATGCACGGATTCTGAGTCGATGGTATCAATGTGGGCTTCATGTACTTTATGGGGTACCAATTTCCGTCGGACCAAGAATGAACAGTGCATTATTATCCAATATCAACTTTCTCAATATGTCCCTCTGTGACTGAGACAAATGTGCCCACTTCGGCTCTCTGAGAATTGAATTAAGCACAGCACGTCGGTCACTCACAACCTGTGTCTGATCCATGTTTGGTAACAAAGCATTATCTACCTGAACTACTGGTGCCACAAGGTCACCTTCTGCCTCGCCTACTGGTTGCACTAATTCAAGTGGACTTCTGTCCTGTTCCTTGGGGCTAAGGAAATTCGACTTGTCAACAACATGGTACGTCCCCAACACTTGTCCTGGGTTTAGCTTCACTGGTTCCTTGGTTACATTGGCAATGGGTAAATAGCATGCCCCATTCTCACTAACTCCCTTGCAACAATTTGATCCTAATGAAGGTTTACCTCTGGCCTTCTGAAATTTACTAACATGTAAGACACCTCTGGGTTTTCTATCTTTTAACGCAATGGGTACTGACATAAATGTCTGTGCAGGTACCATTGTCCTACACTTCAATGATACTAGCTCTCCTTCTGCTTTTCTCGTATGGTTAGTCTGGAACTTTATTCTGTTCACTGTCTGGCAAATCTTATTTCGGACCTTGTACTGCTGACCACCTCAATGCATCACATGACTTTCTCCGTCCCAAGTGAAAATCGACCTACCAATTAAGTCCGCACCCATGAGCACTTCGGTTGACAAATAATAGTCTGGGACCACTACAAATCGCTGCACTATGCTTGTCTCGGAGGCAATATGCACTACCGACGAAACCTGGCCAACAACAGTTAATTTATGGTTGGATACTGAAAGCAATGAACGTCGGCACTTGCAAATCTTTAATTCTAATCTATTTGCTGTACTTTCTTTCATCAGTGTTGCCACACTACCAATATTTACAAAAGTTGAAACCTGATACTGGCCCAAAATCAAGCGTATCACTGGAGTGTCTACTTCACCTCAAACTTTTCAAATTTCCTCCACCTCACTATCTGAAAGGTTCTGACAGCTCTCATTCTGTTCTACATCCTGTACTCTACACACAACATAACTGACAGCCTGCACTACCTCAGGGGCCTCCTAGTCATTCCCTAGGTGGTTGGAAGTCTGAATGTAACTGAGAATCCTGCTGTGGGAGGGAACTAGCTGTTGCGGGAGGTGTACTTGGCTTGCTCCTTTCCTGTTTTCTACTCAAGTTAAGTCTACCAGGGCATCCCTCATGTCCCCTTCTAGAGTTCGCCTTCAAGCAATGAAAACAACTTCCTCGCTCTGGTTTCATTAGACAGTTCGCCCTGTCATGTTTACTGCCATTTGAACACCACCCACAAGGCCACATCATAGGTCTAGGTTTAAAGGATACCTCACATGCAGGTACTCGAGTCACTGGACGAGCATTGTCACTAACAACTGGAGGTGTGATTCTAGTAGGGGTTGGAACCTAATTAACATCAGACCCTTGTTCATCCACAACTTTTGCCACTCTATGCCACTGTCTATAACCTCTTCCTCTCTCTAATTCTGAAATAAAGGTCTCCTCCATTCCCAGATCTTTAACCCATCACGTCCCGACCACTTTCACACCTCCGACATCCCCCAGTCCCGACCCTTTTCGGAAATTTTATTTTTTTGGTTAAAACCTCCGCTTTTGGTGAGAAACATCGAATATTCATAGAGAAATCGCTCACCTGAGGTTTAAAATACTCGATACAGGTAGGAGTACCTCCTTACCTAACAGGATTTTCTATCAGGCTGGCTGCAAACAAAACGAGTTCTGTGGGAGGATAACTATTCCATACCCCTCCTAAATGGTATTTATTTATTTATTTATTTATTACGTATTTATATGTAGTATGAGAGTATATTGGTTTTCAAACAGTAATATGGGCATTATAAGCATTGTTTCACTCACTAACTCATCACCATTCCTGACCTTCTTTGCCACATTACCTGATCATCATTTCTGACTGTTCTTCCTCTAATGCAATGTAAACTTTTTCCTCCACATTGTCATCGATTGGGGAATCACTCTGGCCCTGAATGTCTTTATTGGCCAGATCACTGGTAACAGGTGAATTGCTGAGACAATGGCGTGTGGGGGGAGGGAGGTTATGTGGTGTAAGGCATTGTCTCTGCTTGGCATCTTGTAGAGGAATAGAGGAAGGTGTCCAGTGTATACTTACGAAAAATCACGCACGAAAATTGAAAATTGTGCAGATTAGGGACCTTGCAATTGCAAAACATACCAGTATGTCGATGGGACTGGCAAATGCAAAATGTTGCAACGTACCCAAATGTCGATGGGACGTCTCAGGTTAAAGAACTCTAATTGTTCCCTACCTTCCTGTGGTACATTATGTAACACAGCTTTCTCCCACAACTGCTCCACATTAGGAGGGTTAATATGGGGATGTTCTCTACAAATTGCCCTAAAGTTACTCTTGAACTGTCTAACAAATCTCTTAGGTAGATCCTCAAAGTTATACACCATTTGGGCAAGCTCACGGAATGCATCAGCGATCCCATCGACACCTCTGAACTCACATTGCAACAATGTCTTCATGTCCCCATAAGTATCACCTGCCTCACATAAGCTTAACTCTCCCAGAACATATGTACGCAACTCTGTGTCCATACATGTGAGCACTACCGCCTTCCACTGTTCTAAGTTAGCAGTCACTGACTCCACCTGCATTAAAAAGTGATCCACCAGGGTTCTAGTATGTAAACCATACATTTCACTCATCCTTTGAACTTCAACATCCTTACACTCTAGTACTATCGAATTTCCCTGATAGCTCTGCATACATCCAACTGGCAAATTTGACCACTGTGGAGTTGACTGCCTAAATGGATTTCCAGACTTTACGGGGGTAGATTGTGATGGGCCTTCAACCTTGGTTGGGGTGAGTCCAGGTGGGCCTAACATCTCCTCCAAAGCTCTAATACGTTCAAAACACTCATCAATTGCGGAGGGTTCCTCTTTCACACCTACTCCCTCAGGCATCTGTCTCAGTGTCAATCAATTTTTCAACACAGGACTCAATCATGAATTATACAAACGTGAGCAACCCCAGGTGAATGCTCAACTATTAAAATGCCCAACTGCAACTTGAGCAACCCCAGGAGGTGAATGCTCAACCGCAACACCAAAATAATACACACTACAAATACACATACCTTATAATTCTTCATATAATGCCAAGTACATATACCTTTGAGAACTGGGGGATGAGCAATTACCTTAATTTTATTTAATGACAGTCGTCTAAATGATCTCTCAATTATTGCTTACCAGTTTAATTACGCTCACATTAATAGGTCATCCCACCGCTGCCACCACGTGTACTGTCACCTCTGCAATCCAGACTTTTACGTGGTCAAAACGGACAGAAATCAAGTCACTATTGATGACCACTGTGTGCTGGAACAGTTGGGAACTCAGACTGATGGAGACTCTCTCCCACTAGAGGCCTCTTCAGTTGCGTTTATTTCAAGTGGTTAAGTTAAGAATGGTAGCATGCCAAAATGACAGGGCCAGTCTCCAACTAGGCCAACCCAAGCCCGACCTTCGCAATTTCCCAAAATGCTTCTAAGGTTTCACATTAACAACTAGTAGGTAAGCTCTATACCACCAGTTCTCAAGGGTTACAAACAATAAAGTTCGAGTAGTAGAAAATGTGTATTAAAAAGATCAAAAGGTAGAAATCTTTCCCAGCTACTTGCTTTATAGATTAAGCCTGAATCAGTTGGCACGTTGTTCAAAAAAAAATTATATGGTCCTAAAATCAAATCCACAAAACTTAATTGCTTTGTCCCAGTCCAGTATGTTTTTTCATAATCGTTCCTCTGAGCACACAGTTCACTGATCCAGTCCTCTGCCATTCCCGACCTTGACCTCCACACTGGGACCTTGACTCACTCACTGGGACTTCAACCTCCACACTTGGACTTGGACTCACTCACTGGTACTTCAACCTCCACATTTGGACCCACTAGAAGTCAATATGTATAATGAATAACTATTCTCCCCAATGCAAGTAATCCCTTCACATGATCAAGAAAGTCTCATAATAAAGAAACATAAATTACAATACTTGGCACTACAGACACATACGTCTGTTCAAAACAATACTTATTGTATGGATAACATAGAAGACAAAGTACTATAACAAATACAGTAAGCATAAATAACTTTAACTCTAACCATGAAATTCATCACTGCATCAATATCATTGTGCCTCACAAAGTAACTATGTGAACATTAACTGACAACACAGCCCTAATAAGTACTGAATTACAAAGTCATCTCAACACATATTAACAGTTTAAAGTTCTAGGGCACATGAAATTTGGCCCATAAAAAAATCACACACTTATCTGAGGCTCAGACAGAACTCTGTAGCTACCATTCTCTTACTCTAGTTACTAAATAATAATATAAAGTACATTACACAAATATATGGGAAATACCTCACTATTCAGCTCACAGGATACCAGAGTGGTGAGCGGGAAACTTGGGACTCGCTTTTCCAATAGCTAAAGGCATCACCAATACACACTTCCTGAGGAATGACAACACTTCATTCTACCCGAGTCTACTTCTTTATTTCGTCATTATTATCACTCGTGGAGTATCACTGTTTGCGCTTCAACACATCAGACATAATATCAAATTACTTACAAAATTCTTTGGGGGAGGGGGAGGATGACGACAGTACCGACCATCTGCCACCTATCACGATTGGTGAGCGAGTGAAACACGCCAAAACTGCGTGATGCAAAGGGGGAGGGGGGGATGACGGCTTACGTTATTTAAAATTTTTATTATTACAGACTCTGGATAGACTCAAAGTGATGTCTTTCCCATTACAATCGATTACCCGAAAAAAATGACATTCTCTGGTTATGATAACTACTCTACAACACCTCTCTCTTTATACCCTTACATCGAAAAACAATAAAAATCATCGTGCCTTACATCACTATGTATACACGTATATTATGCTGGATTACATTACCAAAGGCACATGTTCTCATCCACTCGAGATTTTATATTATAAAGAGACTTAATATTAGTAGATTACAGTAGGGAAAAAAAATGACTTAGCAACTAGATAACTTAATCTATGTTTTGGTCATGTCCGCATGGTAACAACAGTGTCTCAGCCACACTCTCTCACTAAACCGAACTTTTGGTCATATAAAATGAACTAGATACAATTCATAATCCCTTCCGGGCACTACAGTGTTCTCCTTTGTTTTCCCAAGGCTCCACTCATTGTTTTCTCCTGACGAATAATACAGTATTTAGCATTAGTTTCAAGTTCATTTGGTCTTTCTGGCCCATGTGGCACACAGTATTTACACTGAGCAAGTACTGTAAACTGCTGTCACTGCTTTACCCTGGGGCTCAGGCCAAAGCTATCACAGACGCCTACAGCGGTGAGGTAATTGCCGCACCTTCCACTGAAGAAGACAGCATTGTGCAACGAATGATTTCAGCATTGATGGTGATGTCAAGTGGGAACTTGACAACCACGACATTTGGAATGGGGCAATGTTCTGAGAGTAGTCATTGTCACAGGCCTACTTCCTGCCATGCCTGGAGGAATGGACTGACTCTTACTAAGTTCCTTATAGGGTCATGCCTATTCAGTTCTCAGTGTCAGTGAAGAGCAGTGAATCTGTCATCTAACTACTCAGGTTCTGTGCTAGTACTCGCATCTCAGTTTCAACAATAGTTTAAATGACTTGCTATTAATCTCCACTGCAGACAGTGACAAACTGCATTAACCCCTTAACCACGGGGCGTCACTTTCGTGACGCTTGGGAGCAAGGGATCATACCGCAGGGCTTTCAAGTGGTAGGTTGTATCATCTATCAGTACTGCCAATGTCCAACACTAGTCAGCACTCCTAATCTCATCTCTACTCCCATCCATTGTTGAGAATTTAGCCATTTCTCCCCGTTCTTGACTCCCCTCCCTACCCTCCCTCCATTACCCTCTCCTCTTGCCTACCCGGCCGTGCTATGCTAAGTAAATCTTCCCTGGAATTTTCCACCAATTTCATTCATTGAAATAAGCCCTATGCCCTATTCTTATACCAAACAATATATACCAAAAAGAAATAAGGTAAGTGAGATTGCCATACACCTGGAATTGGCTAATTATCACCTGACAACACCTCACGTGCAGTCGTTCGCTAATTTTTGCTGTTTATTTCCCCTTGAAATATGCCGTATAATCTATTCTCTTACTAAAAATATATATAAGGACGGAAGGGAGATGCCTAAGTGATATTTACATTCACCTGGAACTACCTAATTTATAATGTATTGTCCAGATTTCCTGCCAATCATTTCACTGCTGTATATTAGTAGCTGTCAAGAGGCTGATGTTGGCAGTAATGCATTTCCCTAGGTAAGCCATCCCGGCCCACCCTTATCAGTTCACTGTCATCTTCCAAGGTGAAGGTACGTCTGTTTGCTCCTGCTAACTTCCGCCGCTTTCTACCCCCATGCAAAGGGCCCTGTGACCTTACCCCTACTAAACCTCGTGTGGGAAGAGGTAAAGGGCTGACAATTGAAAGAGAGTGACTACGATCTTTCTGTTGAGTAAAACAGTGCAAGTGGAATTGTAAATAATGTGTAAATAATGTGTAAACAGCAAGTGAAAGCAATTAATGTAAATATAAGTGAACAGTGGAAAATAGTTTTATAAGTTTCTTCAAGTGACAGTGCATAACATAGTGTAAATAAAATAGAAATGTAAATAATGTAAATAAAGTAGAGAACGTAAATAGAAATGTAAATGAGTAGTGTAATAAGAATACGAGTATATATACTAGGAGTAATGAAAGTGAAAGTTTCACTCTAGCATGTATGAATACTATGAGTTATGAGAGTGAAGGTGAAAGTGACCTTAACTCTCAATGCTATTATACAGGATGAGAAAGTGAATGCTACGTATTTTATTGAAAGAAATTGAATTCCTACAGTGACAATAAACTACTATTACTGAAGGAAACTTATGGATAAAGATTGTAGATATATATAAGTCTTATAGTAATAGAAATATAAACTGTGAGTGTTTTTATGAATAATAAATGACAACACCAGTGGCGAACTAGCGCAAGTGGAAAGGTCACACGCCCTCGTAATTTTCATTGCTCTCACAGTTTTTTTTTTTGGCATATGGATTCCAAATTATTTGAGAATCATAGAATGGTGTTTCTAGTGATAATATCAGGCTGTGGTAATCATATTATGGGTTGTCGGAAGTGTAAAGTGGAGACTTCGTTACCCAACTTCAGAGGTCTCCACAAGTCCTACGGTACTCGACGAAGGCTCAACAAACACCCCAGGAGAAAGCTGAATGTATGTGCCATAAGCATATGTGATTTTAATATTCTGGGACTAATAACTGATTTTTGGCAAATATTTTTAGAGACTCTCCGAGCGCGAATATCCCGCGGGTGCCGCAAGAAAAAGCAAACCAAGCCCATGGTTAAAGAGTTAACCGCGGGCATTGTTTTGACCCGACTGGCACCCCCCCGGGGGGTTCCAGCCAAAATGTAAACAAACTTTAAACCTTTATAACTCTGCACAGAATAAATCTAGAGCGAAAAATAAGGTACAATTAGAAAGTACTAACCTTCGGCTTTGCAATGATGTAGGTTTCATAATTTCGTTGACTATCACTGAATGGGCAGTGCCATTAGAAGTGAGCGATCTAAAATCACTATTTTTTGCCTCACACACCATTACCAAATGCCAACCTCATTCTGATAATAATAATATAAACATATATCAACACTGCACATACGATAAACACTCACTCTGTATTACTGAGGCAGGTAAAAGGCACTGTAATTGCCCGCACTTCACTGCCACATCAGCGCTGTTGTCACTAACAAAGCTGGACAGATACTGATGCGTGTTTGGTCAGGGGTGGGGTGGGGGGCCCGTGGGGTGGGAGGTGGGGGCCCAGGGTGTGGGAGGAGGGAGGTGGGGGTCAGCTGGAGTGAAAGAACTTAATAGCTACTCTCCCTTGAAACAATTGGCGCGTGGAAAAAATGCGCGGTATTCAAAATATTCACAAACATTTCAGAATGACACCCGCGGTTTGGTCCAGTTTTTGCAATGTCATTCTGGAATGACACCCGCGGTAAAGGGTTAAAGGGTGAATAGCAGAGGCCCAGGTCCTGTCATTAACTCCACCAAGGAGGTTATGTTTTACCCTGCATTGGTTTGTTGGTTTGTCTGTCTGTCTGCCTGTCTATAAGCAGGATTATTCTAAAAGTTATTAATAGATTTTGATGAAATTTTGTGGAAATGTGTGCCATGGGCGAAGGATTAAATGATTAAATTTGGAGCCAGATATGGATCCAGAGTATCCCATACAAAATTCTCCAAAAGTTCTCAATGAATTTCAATGAAATTTTGTAGAAAGGTGCACCAAGGACCAAGAAAGATTTGTTTAAATCTGGGGTTGTATCCGGATCCTGTTTCCACAGATCCGGATCCAATATTACTCAGAAACTTGTGAACGGATTTTGATGAAATTTAGTGGAGCATGGGCCATTGGTCAAGGAAGAAATTGTTAAATTAGGGGCGGATCTGAATCTGGATCTGGAGTATTCCGCACAGTATCTCCAAACGTTCTCAGATATTTTCAGTTAAATTTTGTGGAAAGATGAGCCATGGACCAAGAAAGAACTGATTAAATTTTGTGGCGGATTCAGATCCGGATCCTATATCCACGGATCCGGATCCAGATCCTTTTTAAAGCAGTGGCACTGGCGAAGGTGTGTGATCTGTGAGCGCTTTCTAGTTTCTATCGAGTTTGGTGCAGACAAAAGGCAGGGTGGGTACTGTCTTAAATTCATACACTGTTCCTAACGTGCACTATCTTTGCACAGGATGGATTGGTGGTGTCCCTAGTGTCGTTTCCAAAGACGCTAGCAAAAAACGAGGAAGAAGACTTCAGGCTTGCTCCTATCACAATCCCAGCCTGTAGGATACATACTGTCCACCATCATCTATGTCTCATAGCAGCGCTTATTAAGTGCCCGGAAGTTTCAGTAGGCACGGACTAGAGAGAGACAGTGTTCTGTGCAGATTCGGGTGCCCCCTTTTTCAGTGAGGGCACTCTCAGCTTAGCAGAGAGTCTATTAGTAGAGTCCATTGTCACCCATGAAATAACAGTGGAAGTAGACTTGGTAAGTGATCCATGAACACATGGTCTTCGGGGAATAGCGGCATCCCTGGCATTTCTCTATGCACACACTCACTCTCACTTGCACAAAGAAGTGGCCGGTGAAGTTCAGCATCGTCCTTCATCATAACATACATAAATCACGCCCTGGGGGATGCCTCATGCATAGCAG
Organism: Coenobita brevimanus; assembly: GCF_032717465.1. Taxonomy (NCBI): domain Eukaryota; kingdom Metazoa; phylum Arthropoda; class Malacostraca; order Decapoda; family Coenobitidae; genus Coenobita; species Coenobita brevimanus. The sequence continues at coordinate 12,693,698 of NC_136985.1, forward strand.
TAAGCGTTTTCCCAGGCAATAAACAAGAAAAATATCACTGTGCTCCATACTCTTACAGAAGTGACGCTTACGCTTCCTGTCGCCGTCACGCTACTCCATACCAATTACGAGACGCCTGTGCAATGTTCTCCAGCCTACCACTGGGTGAGGAGGGCAGCAGGCATCCAGTCATCACCAGAGGTAGCGAGGTGCACCTCCCTTGTGCCCCTTTATCACAATATTATTTCTCTTGTTCGTTTGTGATCTTGGCAGACAAAGAAAAATGAATTAAATCAGTGCAAGCAAATGACAGTGAAAAAATAAAAATAAAATATGGGTGATATAATGTGAAAAGTGAAAATTAATGTGTACCAACTGTACGTCTCTTGTGTGCTATGCGATCCATCAATATGATGACTTGGCCCTAGGACCCCTTACCATGCACATGCCTTGTGTCAAATCAGGCACTGAAAAATTTATCTTTTATACACGTTGTCCACATAAAAAAAAAAAAAAAGAGAAACTGAAAAAAAAGTGAATGTGTCAGATGAAATGTCCAGTGTTATACCTAGCCTGCGAGCTATAGTCTGTGATCCTCAGTGTACAGTATATGTTCCTGTCAAGCACTAAACTTTACAAAAAAGACACTATGTTGTTTTATTACCTCTTTCCATCCTTTTGGTATGGAGCTACTGTAACTAAACGCAAACTCCCCAGCCTTGTCTTAACACTAGCTTTGAATATGAATGTGAAAAGGCTCTTTATGTCGGGGCAAGGGGGTGTTCTCATTCATCATGATTACCCACCCCACTTCATATCCTCCCCAAAGGTGCTCTGGTGTTATGACAATGACCTGTCTTGCAAACAGCTGCATTGAGCAAGCGAAGGGCAGAGATGGGGTAAGAGGGTAAGAGTATGGAGGGGATTTTACACCCCTTTGTTAGTTTTGTCAATGTTTTGGCATAAATAGGGATTTCGTCTTCAGCTTCAAAGCCAGTATTTATATAAGTGACAGCAACTAGAGGGAAAGGCAATTATTAAATTATTATAGAAGTGCATTACATGGATATGAACCTTTACTTAATATACAACAACCGTACATTAATATACATTTGGGATCCCTTTGAAATATTTCTTATTACATTTCCAATGCGATATATATTTTTTTACAAACTATATGGTAGGTGGGCGTGGTCACCATCCACTTCCTCCACGTAATGCATCTCTGGTGACTCTACCCGAGTGACAAGCCAAATGGTTTCTTTCTAATCTAGAGAAACATATACCATGATGGGTGGTAACTGTTTAACCAAATCGACTCTTTCTGGTCTATTGGATTTTGGACAAAAACCATAAGGGTTTCTGTCTGAGGGTTGTTTTTTTGGGATCATTGCCATAAAATGATGCCTCTCCCGGGCTTATCAGGGTTTGTCACCCACTTGCCTTAAATGTCTGTACTTAGTATGCGTGGAACCAGACCCCTATCTACTGATGAGGAAAGGAGTATTGTATGACAGATATATGACTTTCCACATTGTTAAAAGAGCTGATTGCCCTCACCCGATATTGCAGCCTGAAGGATGAGTAAAGCTTGGTCTGCCACTGATCATCATCTTTGACACTGCATGTGATGCAAGGAGCTCTTTGCTTACACCTCTTGCAGAGTACAGTTTTTTTTTTTTTTTTAAATAAAGAACAGAGGAAGGAAAAACAAATGAATAAAAAAAAAAATCCATACACCAGATTACTGGTGTCCACTGTTCATAAAATATCTGTAACAGTTAGACATGAACAGCAGTAGGTTGAAGTCTGGAGGGAAACAACTCTAGGGAAGCGAGTTCCAGAGAGATGGAGTTCGAGGAATGAAAGAATTCTGATAGGCAGAAGTTCTGGCAGTATGGCTGAGTGATATTCCAGACATGAGCGCTGCCAGCTGCCCGTGTAGCACGAGGGGAAGGTGCATGGAGGGGGTGACACCATGGACACAACTTCGTCTGAGCATTTGCTGTAGAAATATCTGTAAAATAACGCAACGGAAGCAACATTCCTTCTTACTTGTAGGGGATGTAGTTTATTAGTAATAGCAGGGTTATTAATAACTCTAACAGCTTTGTTCTGAATTTTTGTCTACTTGTTTTAATGCCAACCTCGCCACATTCGCTCCACAAGGGTGAGCAGTATTCAAGCTGAGAGTGCACATGACTCTTATAAATTATAACTAATTGCTCATCAGTGAAGAAGTTACGGACTCCTGTACAATAATCCAAGTTTCTTTTCGAGGCGGTTTTAGCAAGTGATCTGACATGAGAAGTCCAGCTTGAGGGCATTGTTAAGCGAGACGCCGAGAATTTCAATACTCTTTGGAAATGGGAATATTTGTAGCATTGAAAGATAATATACGATTCTGGCAATACCTGCCTATTAGTAAATTGTATATATTTAGTTTTACTAGCATTGAAATGAGACAAGGTTGTTTGTGTCCCCATTCACTAATCGTGGATAAGTCTTGATTTAAAGAGAGTGGCTGTACTGAGGTGAGAGGTTAGAGATATCAGACTTTGCAAATGGATGTCTGAGTGTGTGAATGAACTATGGAAGTGTTTAATCATTTGGATAAGTGGAAATGGATGTGGGATTGTGGGTGACAGATAAGAGATCATTAATATGAATGAGGAACAGGGTTGGTGCCAGAACTGGATCCCTCTGCGTGTACGCCGAGCGTTAACTGGAGTGGAAAGTGGAATACACTATCATCTACTTTTACTCTTATTTTTCTATTGCTGAAATATGAGGGAAATCAAAGGAACAAAAGAGTTTAGTCCATAGCAAGGAGTTTGGACAACAGGGGAACGGTGCCACACTCTGTCAGAAAGCTTTAGAAAATATCCAGGGGGCTACTGCATGAGTTTCACCATGTAGGTCAAACTGATTGATGGAAGGTATGAGTCTGGAGTGTTGAGTATGTCAAGTGGTGGATCTTTCTTGGCGAAAACCATATTGTCTATCAACAATTAAGTTGTTTGGATTCAAAATGTTTAACTATGGTGCTTATTAATTGACAGTTTCCAAAAACCTTACTAAAAGAAGATGTGATAGCTATTGGTCTGTAATCAGAGGGGTCAGAGGGAACTTCCTTTCTTTGGAATTGGGTGGATATTGGCTTACTTCACGAATTAGGGAAATGAAGAAGTACGTATGCATAGTCTGAATAATTTATGCAAGAACAGAGTGCAAGATTCTGGCGGAACACTTTCAAAACAATTGGCGGGGATTCCGTCCGGGCCTGAGCTTTTGTTGGTAGGTAGAATTGTCGAGGATGGATTTTCGCCTTTGTACCTATGTCTGTACCTTAAGTGGAACAATGTCAGGAGAGGCAAGTTCTAGTACTGGGAACATTCTGGCTGGCTTCCTCTAAGGTAGAATTTCAGGCAAATGTACTGGCAAAGATATCTGCTTTTGCACGTGGGTCATTTGTAAATGTTGCCATCTGGAGATTTTAATGGGGAAGTGGATGATGACTTGTTAAAGTTATTATTGAAAGAATTGAGAATTGACCAGAACATTCTATTGTCATTAGGGTGGTAAAGTAGTTTTGATGCTTGGTTTTGGAGAAAGTTTGATTTTAGCAAGAATTATTACAGCTTTTTGCATGGTTTCTAGCAATTTTAAATTGAGAGAGTGATTCAGATGTTTTTGATTTCCAGTAATAGTTATATGCTGAAGACTTTTGGGCTGTTGCTCTGGCATAGTTGCTATCAAACCATTTTGGAGAGTTCTGATCTTTTAGTGAATTGTTGACTTGGTATGAAAAAATCCATACCAGCTTAGTATTAAATCGCAAAATGTGGACTGGAGGTGAATTGGCATCACTAGAAAGAAAGACTGCCATACATGGAATGTCAGCAAGATAATTTCTAAATTCATCCCAGTTTGCCCTATCAAAGTGCCATCGGTTCAGAATGGGGAGGTTTGGGGGGCTAAGTAATGAGGCTTTGATGAGATTGTGGTCCAGAGGATCCAAGTGTAGAGCAATACCTTTATCCTGTACTACAATCTGGATCATTTGTCAGGAACAGATCCAAAAGATGGGCAGTGTGGTCAGGATTATCTGGTATTCCTGGTTGGTTGCTTTACCAGTTGCGTGAGATTTAACGATTCTGCAAACAGTCGCACTCCTAGACCAGCATCGTCAGTCCTATTGCAGAATGCTAATAACCATAAAATTAATTGTGTATGTTAAAATGACCCAAGATGGTAATTTCGGTGTTAAGGGAGCAAGATTAAGGTTACTTCAACTGTGGTGGAATGGAATCAAATACACTGGGTTCAGGAAGAAACACTGGGGGATTGATAAACTACACAGATATATTTGGTGATATTTCTGACAGTTGCTTAAAATACGCACACACATTTAGTGCACACATATACCTATATGCATATATGGTAATTATTACATGATAATCAATTAATTTTCTCTCACATATGGAGTCGGTCTCACACTATACCTTCTTGGACTCAACCAGCACATACCTCAATTTCTCTTGTGAAACTGTTCATTGATCCTTTTCCCCCACTGGCCTGATTCCTCAGGAGCTTTTTTTCCCTCATGGCTCAGTTATCTGCCTCTTACCCACACCTATTTTTTGCCACTAATCTCCATTTTTCTACATGGTACTTATACCTCCCCTGAACTTATGTTTCCCTTATACCAGATCAATCTCCGGACTAATTTTCGCCATGGAATTATTTTACTTATGACCTGTTTACTACATGGAACTATTTCTGATCTGTGGAGACATTTTTCCACATTCATATTATCCCGAATGGATTTTTCTTCCTTCATGGGTGAAATGCCTCAAGTAATTAAGTTTCCACAAGAGATCTTTATATACCATATGCCAATTTCCTTTCCATAGAATAATAGCAAATGGTAATAGTAACATATTAGTACTAATACAAATTTTGGATAAGAAGAAGAAGAAAAAAAGAATAATAATAATAATCTACTTCTCTATCTACCTATCTATCTATCATCTATTGTCAGACGCCTTAATCGCGTAAGGGGTGCCCACAAACAAATCGCCTCCATGTCGCCCTGTCCCCCACCATTTCATTGTCC